>NW_024068005.1:0-304834 GCF_009389715.1 Phoenix dactylifera | reverse complement strand
GAAGGTTACCTTTCATCAAACTCAATAGTGTTGTTTTGTTGCAATAAAATCATGGTGTATGATCCAGGTAATCTCATGTCAGACATAATATCTGTGTTCATTGGCACTATTAGAGGCGAATATCTGAGCAATCTTGATTAATATTATCAGTGTGTCAAAACCTTTCATGGCAGAACTGATGATGAAGTCTTGAAGGGATTGATAATATGAATGTTGTTGCTGGTGATACAACCTAGTCAACATAACCAGTAACATAGTAAACTTTGAATGAGCTTGGTGTGTGCTGTCATATCTGTCTTCAATGTTTGTATGTTTGCATAATTAATGTCTCAAATCCAGAGTCAAGAAATCTCTTTCAGAGTATATGATATCTGTCTGGGACTCTGGGTAATGGATACTTATCCACCGGAGAAACCTGGGCTGGTGGGGAGGGGGTGAAATTCCTCATATAATTGCCATAAGAGGCACTATTTATGATTTAGATGATGCATATGCCAATAGTATCCGAGGGTGGACCTTGGCGCAATAGTTAGATTGCTCCACTATAACCTAGGTGCCATGGGTTTGAAACATGGAAGCAACCTTTCCCATACGCGAGAGTAAGTCTGCATACACCCGACCCTCCCTAGACCCTACAATGGCGGGAGCCTCGTACACTGTGACACCCTTTATATGCCAATGGTATCCCTATGTTATTAACAAGAAAACATCTCAGAATAGAAAGTCCAGTTAGTAGCATCCGAGCTTTTACCACAATTAATAGTGCCATTAAAATACCCATTTACATCCATGGGATTATCGTGCATCAGCATGGAGGTGAGAATCCAAGTTGACCATTGACTGAAGGGTGAGAACATAGAGCTTGTTCTGTCTGATTGCAAGGAGAGGTCGAGTCAATCTTCCAAGGGTGCTTATGGCTCCTTTATTGAAAGATCGACATCACAACTTTGCCAATCCTCATTCTTGCAACTTCTCATTTTATTTGTGATTCGCATCACATCATTTAGGGTCTTGCACAACTTAAGAAAAAAGAGTGGGTTCAAATCAAGTGGAGAAAATTAGAATGAATATGCCGTCAATAGTTGACGACCAGTCGTAGGAAACAAGATTCATATCTACCTTTTATGATCTCAATCACGGAATGTAGGTATAACATAGGGAAGTATTTTGGGTGTGGTGGTAATTGCAACAAGAAGCAAAAATGGGGGCATTTGTCTGTATAACTAATAGTTGCTGGTTGTGGTACAACCGTGCTAAGGTAGCTTGAATCTTGGACACTCCAAATTTTGTGTTTCTTGAGATATCAGATTCTTGGGACACATTGGAAACTTCAAGACATTTTTTGACACTTATAAACTTGCCAAGTCAATATGTCACCTCCTAAATGCATCTGTATGCAAAACTTCTACAGAAAATTGTCAAGCCTACCATAATATTTAGTAACGGATATCATATTTATAAAATTGTGCAAGTGGTCTGGTTATACATTTGATGCAATCCATTCATAACTTCATATTTACATGCACAATTATAAGATATAGATATTCATATATGTCAGGTTCTTAAAGGATTCTGTGCTATACTCTTATTGACCCTTGACTATTTGCATACAGAGACCCCATTAAGTGTGAAATGATGATTTATCAAAAGGACTTCCCTTTCTTGTATAATAGTAGTTTCTATGCGCAATTAGTAAGGTAGGTTGTCATCAGATTGAGTTAACAGCAAAAAATAGATCATAAATTTGCTTGAAATCTCAACAGATGAGTAACTTTAAGAACCTGGTGGTATTCACAGTTTCTAAATGTGTACATGCTATTATATACAGTTCTTTACATGTGTGATGGAAAATACTACATCCAGAGATATAGTCCATTAAATTGGCATAAATTAGTGTTCTAGCCTCCTTTAAAGGTTTGCTGAACTTCAATGGTCCATTCAGCCTTGCTCCTCAAGTTTCATCGTATTAGAGCACCAAAATCATCTCCCTGTGACATATTACTGTCATGATTGTTGTTAATGCTTTGAGTATCATGGTAATTTAACTGATACTGCTGTTGATCTCCACTGATTGGATGTGATAGTAGTACGGAATCTTACTATAATATGTTCACTAGTATTAAATAATCTAGTACTTATTGGTCACAAAACAAATCACTAGATTTAGAAATTCTCAGGTTCTTAATATCAAATATTGGATATCTAGTTGCTTGTAAGAATGAAGAGCATTTCACCACATTGACACATATCATTTATAAGTTATGCACTATTGTCCAGCATTGGTATGAGATTGGATCACTTTAGTAAGCACCATGTTGTCCCTTTATACCTTTCCTAATAGCAATTCCATTCTTCAATACAAAAGAAGCAAATTATCCTTTCTTCCAATTACATCGCTGCTAATCTGGCTAGAACAAGCTAAATTCCCCTATTCTTATCAGTTTTTGCCTCTTGCCCTCATATTTCATCACATGACATCTTAACCGTCTCATGCCAACCTAATTTATGAGATTGCAAGGCTTCCTTCCCTTTTTTGCTTTTTTCTTTTGTATTATATGTATTTCTGAATGCCTTCTTGATTTGTTGGGCGGGTGGATGTCTGGGTACACATGAGACCAGGCCCTAAAACCCCCTCTAACATAATTCTCAAATTTGAGTGGCGATGAGGTGGTGGACATCTGACAAGTGGGACTTTCTTAGGGAAAGAAAAGAACTTGAGGTAATTTTCATCTTCTCCATTAGTCATTATTTTGCCCTATGAAACAGATATTTGGATTTGGTAATGTTGAGTGAAGTTGGTGACAAATGATGTCAATTGATCTAGAACAATATCACTTCGTACCAACTCAACTCAGCTCAACTAAGCCTTAATGAAGTTTTCTGTCGGCTTCAGTCATTTGGATCGCCCTTGACTTGGTTGGTATCTTGCTTTAAAAAAACCTGGGACGATAGGGAAGCTCAAGACTCCATTTATGCCTAGACCAAAACTGGTTTGGAACCAACGAAAAAAAAAACGGTCTTGTCTCGAACTTCTTTGATCCTTGCTTGGATTTCGGCTCGATCGACAAAAAAAAGGAGTAGAGTAGCCCCCCTAGAACTGACAAAAGTCGCTATCAATGAATTTCCGAGCAATTCTAAACCAACATATGCGATTCATTCCCGTTTTATTTCTCTATTTTCTTCTCTACCTGAACTCTGGTTCTTTATCATACGGTCATCCCCCACCAATGCCAATGAATGATAAGTACTTTTTTTTTAGTATTTTTATTTTTTATTTATTATCGCAAACTAGTTAGGTCAGCTACACGAGTCCATATAAGAAAACAATAACAATACCAATTTAGTTTTATTTTTTCTTATATTTTGATAGAAATCTAGTAATGGTGGCCACTGTAATGTAACCACACTTCCGGAGGAGCTCTGCCAGTTGATGCTTTCAATCACATATTTCCGAGCAAAGGTGCTATTGATTACATATTGAAATGGTATTCAACAAATATTCTTTCTACCTTTACAATGAAGATAAAGGGCATGAGGTCATCTTTTGTGACATATGAATTAATTACTAAAATAATTTTGTTTTTTGTTATATCTTTGGAAAATTCATTACAGTGAAAGAAATATATTGCTGCACTTGCTTCCGCTCAGCAGAAAAATTAGATCATTTCAGACTATCTTCTGTTCGATAATGGTAAAAAAATTGGCCATTTATATCTGATGCTCATCGATTTTGATGCTTTCTGATCATTTCAAATTCAAAATACATGTTCAATCCAGTCCTTTCAGAGTTTTATATAAGCATTGGGTTATTAATATTGCATACTATCAGATTTAGATCTTTCTTATATATAAATAATTATAAATTCATTGCTTCTAGGCAATGTTGAGGAACTTAGTTGTTAACTGGTTTGTCCAGACGGAAAATGTTACTTGGTTTGAATTTGATGAGACTGGTCACCAAATGCATCATCAAGGTGGTGAAAGGGTTAATGAACCTGTAGCATTAGGTGATTTTCTTAAAACGCCACAGTATGAAGTAGGAAATGATGATGGAAAGAGCACAAGCAGCAGAGGATCTAAGAATAACAAAGTTCTTCAGGAAAAATATGAAAGAGCTTTTCGTCCTTCTCCAAAGGTTGGAAGCTCCACTGTACCAGAGGGCTCATGGTCTCATGAATCAAGAAAAGTAGTTCCAGCAATTTGTAATCCTAATTCCTTCCGAGACTTCACTTCTTTGGCTTCCCAAGATGGTAAATTCCTAAACTACTGTTTCAAATAATGCAATATGTATACAGAAAACAAGATATTTTGCATCAGAATCCTATTGTTAAATCTAGGATTGCTTCCAGGTAGAGTAAAGGCTTCCATTTCTCACTTCTTTATAATTCCATTGCAGATGCTGGACTTGTTTATGTGGAAAATCAGTACATGGACAGAGAAAATGATATCCTATATCATGATTTGCCTGATACTGGCAGTTTCGAGGATATTGATAGAATGCTTAGGTAGCTCATATGGCTGTTAGTCTAAATCTGTTTTCTTATTTCTACCGTAATTTCAACTTTTTCTGCCATGATAATTGTTTTCATTTGTATTTTTCTTATTCTTTTTCTTTTTTGGAGGATTTGTGAATCCACATTTGGGCAAGGAAGCAGCTCTGCAGATGAGCTATCATGGTTTTCATCTTCTTCACAAAGCACCTATGGGATAGGAGATACTTTCAAATCATACTCACAATCTTCAATTTTAGACCCAACAGCTTTAAATGGTACATTAGCACATCACAGTGCAATAACCAATGTTTTTCCTGAAAACAATCCGTTTGCTGATGATAGTGATAAGATCTTGGGTCATTGTTATCGATCTTTTGTACCAGTCAGCAGTGGTGAAAATAAGAGTGACTGTACACCACAAGAAAAGGTTGGTAAACGTTCACATCATGGACACTCATTTTTATGTGTGGTTGATAGGAATGAAAGTAGAACATTTACATAAAGTTAGTTCTTAGAGTGATTGCTTCTATATCTGCAGGCATATGATGGGGATGGAAGTACTGAGATTAAATCAACTCTTATACAAGTCGGCGATGAAAATAGCTTGAATGAATGTGAGAATTTTAATATGGTAATCAGCATACCTTCATATTTTTTTCCTTTTTTCCATTTTTTAAAGCGAGAATGACTTCATTGAATGCGAAGCCCTGGATACAATAATTACCATATTCTCAATTTTAAGTTTTTATTGAATTGCCACAAATCTCTCGCATTGACATTCAATTAAAAACTGTTTCAGCATTTGCTGGCCCACTGGTTAAATTGATCTCAACACTTTGTTTCAGAATCATGCATGCGGTGGAAGTTGGATCTATATTAAATTGTCTGATAAAACAAGTTAATTAGATAGCACGAAACTTATGAAGTGAATTTGTGCACATTATTTGGGTACTCTTTGTTGATCACCAATTTGGAGCAAGGAAGTAGGTGTTTAAGGCTAGGATGACCAATGAAATCTACGAAAAAATAGTTGACCTGCACCAAGACGAGGAGAGTTAAGAGCATATGCTGGTGATTATCCAACCAAAGCCCTTTTCAGGTCCTCCAGATTGGCCTGACATGACCTTACCTTAACTATTGATCATGCTGAGTCTACTTCAGGTTCACCCAAAAACCATCCAGAAGTTGAGTTTCGCTAAAGGTGAAAAGAGGAGATCCAAGCAATCTGACAATCTGCAACCTGTATAATCTCAAGAAAAAGATCCAGCACTCAAAATTCCAAAACCCTTACTGAATTGAAATTTATAATTGAGAACTAGAAAAATATGATCTAATTTATGACAACTTAATGCGAAAAAACAAGATAGTAACATTGTAATCTGTAAATAACAAGCTAGAAAAGGAAACATATTTTGAAGATGCTTCTTATGATAATTCTCCTGTACTTTACTACCTCTCTTATTATTGATGCTGTATTTTTCAGTACACTTGAAACTGAGTGCATGGAGATGGGTTGGAAGTGAGATTTGGAAGAGAATCTGGTGAACGTAGAGGAGTTCCCACCTACTAGCACCAGCAGCAAAATCCTATCTTGTGTTCGAAGAAGGCCATCTAGTTAGAAGACTGGCTTTTAAAGTGGGGTCAAAGTTCTAGTCTTATTTGTAGTCAAGTAACAGGCATAATTGGTGAAGGACCAGTAGAATCTTAAAGAAATCTTCACCAGTATTTTTGATATGAAATTAGAAAATTAAACTAGTTCAATCAGATCCAGTATCAAATCAGCTTTCTAGCACGCTCTGAATTGCGTCATTTGGAGGTCAGGCAAAGAAGTTATGGCCTTTCATGCGTAGTACTGTTTTGCTCAAAGATATGCTGATATTCACAATTTTTTCATTGTGTAGCTTCTCAAAACTAAACCTGATTTTTTAACTAATTTCTAGAATTGTGCCCATACTTTTCTTCATTTGGAAAGGTTGTTGCTCAAAATAGGAGTTCTATTAAGTTTACTTAAAGGGATATATTATTTCTTTTCCTTTCCTTTTCTAATTATAATTCAAGTTCTGAGCAGTCATGGAACTCCAAAACCATCAACTTAGTCCTCTTTTCTCATATAGTTGAGAAAATTGCTTGGTTTGATTGCTATCTTGAGTGTTTTTCAGGTCCTTTTCTAATCTCTGTTATTGGCATGGCATGGAAAACTTGCCATGCCAGCATCACTTAAATCCTTGATTTTTGTTACTTCTCTATTTATTCTACAAAAGCTTAGCCTTCATCTTTTGCTTTGTTCTATCGAGATCTTGCTTTTACTGAGGTTAGTTTTGCTTTTTTCTTTTAACCTAGATTTTATGCTTTGAAGCCTGCACTGTTCATGAGTGCATTAATTGTGCTAGTTCCAATGATGAAGCGGATATGGAACCTTTGATGAATGGTTCTGGCCACTAAGCAATCATACATGGATAGAACAAAATTAAGTTTTTTGTTATGTTCCCACATGGACACAATATGACATATCTGACACGTGTCATATGCTGTAGAGATGGTTTGTTTGAGTGGTTCTACGTTCACAGCACCTCTCTCTCTTTGCGGAAGCCAGCAAAGGAATGAAAGAAAAAGAAAAAGCAAGATGTGTAGTTGTGAGAGAGAGGGCTAGAGAAGAGAGCTTGGGCATGAATCCCATGCTTTTAAATTTCCGATCCCTTTTTGATGGTGAAGGGAATGCACAATCAAGTGGGCAAACAGGCCATCCTCCTCTTTGCTGGCCTAGGGTTTGTGGTGAATTGGGACTAGCACGAGAAAAAGAAAGAGAGAAGGTGGCGGGTTTCCAATTGAATGGGTGGATGGGCAAAGAGCTTACAAGGTGCACCCAAATCTTTCCCTGTATTAGGCCTACCACCATGTCAGGTCCAAACTAAAATGGAGTCAAACAATACTATATCCCAAAATAGTTGCTTAGAGCAATTACAACTCAAAACTGTTGCTTATCAATAGTCTAAATATTTTGAAGTCCACATAAGTGACTTAATAACCACGATAATTTTGAATAAAACCCAAGATCATATTTTATGTATGAATAATTAAATTATATAGCCATGTTCTTGTGTCGAAGTCTTTTAAGCTTGCTGTGTCTGATTCTTCAGCACATTTGGACACTTGACACCTGCATCCTGTGTCCAGGTAACACCACTAGTAAGATGCATGGTAGCAATTAAAACAGCTGAGAAAGTTGTGAATTATAGAGGTTTGGTTGGTGGGAAAGTCTCTTGTAATCAAGTGAGTTTGAATTATAATATTTAAAATGCTTTTGAAATATCAAAGAGTTTCATACATCATGCAAGGGGCAAATATGTTAGGTTTTGCAATTGATAACTCGAGCTTTAGTTTTAGTGTGTAATGAGATTATTCAACTAGAAGGATATGCTGAAATAATACAGCTAACTCGATCTGTTGCTATACCTACAAAATAGTTAAGCAATGAAAGCAAAGAAGCTATTGACTATGAGGTGATGCAGGGATAACACATCAAGGAAAAGTGCAATCTGATGAAATTATGAAAAGTTTAGTTTGTTCTTCTGATCAAGTCGATTGAATAATGATTTTAGTCTTGACGGTCATTCTTTTGGGTTTTCTGCATGTTTTTAGCTACCTTTTTTACTTTTTCTTTCAAAGTACCGACTCCTACCCTTTGCACCTCCACGTGATATCCGTAGAAAGGTTCAAATAGCACAGAATATAAGCTAATAAAGCATATATTAACAGTTCATTAAGCAATACATAAATGTGTCACTAAATCATAAAGAGCATCTAGGAAATTCAGATAATAGTAAACTTTAGTTCACTGCAGTCCAAATCTTGATATGTTACACGGGGTTTCACTGGTGCTTGAAGACTTAGTGAACAGAAAGTTACTGCATAAGGCTTATTCATATTTTTTCTTTCTCACTGGATAGGAATATGGTTTTAATAAAACCAAATGTATAAACAAAAAGAAGGAATCAAGGACAATGCAGCTATTTCTTATGTAGTTATCCCTCCATGTCATCATATGGGAATTAGAGACATATGCCGGCTTTCGATGGCTTGCATTGTGCGAGGTGAAGAATATTCAACAATAACTAGGCCTGAAACTTCCCCTCTTAATCGCCTAGCAATGCCTTGTTACACACAAATCAGAAGCTAACTAAATATTTCAAAATTAACACTACAACCAAGATAGAAAGATAGAGTTAATTTCTCATGATACAGAGGCTCCCAGTGTAAAATAAAAGTCTCTAGATAAAAACAAATTTTTCTGCTAACAATGCATTTGGAGAAGAAATGCAGAGATTTGTTCATACTTAATCATCTTCAGCTAGCGGACTACTAGTTTGGCTCTCCTTGCAGACATGAAATCTTGCCAAACTAAATACATCCTTTTATGCTATTTATCATTGCACATAACCTTACATTGAATCTTTTTAACCCTACTAAGAGCATTGCATCAACAGAGCCATGTAAGATGGACATATTGGCGTAAGAGAGCATGGCAATATATGTTATATACAGAAGCAGTCTTAATTAAGCAATGCACTTGACTTTGTGGACCAAAATGGGAGAAATAAGGTGGGTGAGTGGAGGAGTGATAATATTACAGGCTGACCACCGGCCTCTCTTAAGTAACTACTTCTATCTCCCAAAAGTGATGGGGCTTCACTAGTTTATTTAACAGAAAATATTTTTCTATATTTTCATGCATATTAGTACTCCTTATTTAAAACTACAGGGCTTCTTTAACGTGAAGGGAGAATGTTTCTGACATTTCCATGTAGCAAAACGATCAAAAGAAGAGGGGGACTTGCATTGCATTAGGAGAGTGAAATTCCATAGCTACTATTTACAGTTGTTCATTTCACATTTTACTTTATGTTGACTGTGTTGTGGAGCCATTTCATGTTAGGGTGAAATAACAGCTATGAGATTTATAATCCACATAAAAATTAATGTTATGTATTCAAAAATGAACTTGAAATGGCATGCCTGCTAAAAATATATTTTATTATGTTATTATTGTTGTATACCTTTGCATGTTTTACTTTCTTGAAGCATTGGGTATAATGGACCAAAGCAAGTTATAGGCAGTCTTGTGTTTTGGATCCTTAAAGAAAGTGACATTTATCGATCACACAACTAGCATTCAGACTATGGTATGGACATTATTTTCTAGAAAAAATCGTGTTTAAGTGTATAAGTTATGCAGTCAGTGTCTATATCATGTTGGTTAGACTTCCAAGCATTTGATTTACAGATGACATATTACTGTCACTATATGTGACCCTTTAATGTCAGTTCAGACCTATGATTGCAATTTTCTTTCAATGATTTATGATTTGAACAGGCAATCTTGGAGTTTTTTCTCAATGGATTGCCTAAGATTGCCTAGTCCACACTGTATTTTATATCCTTCAGTTTCTTCATTTGAGTTTCTACAGATTAATATGCACTTAAAGAAGCTGCGAAGACCATACTTATTTGAAGGAAATGAAAAAGATCAACTTTCAGAATCTACAAGTAACATGTCTTTCTGTGGCCCTGGCCAAATGCAGCAAATTGCTGATCAGGATAATGTCTCTTCAGTTTTCTCAGCTCAACCTTATTCCTCTCAACTTTTTCCGAAGCAAAATCATGTTTGGGGATCTAGTTCTTCAAGCAACATGCACACCTTCAGTCTTCGTGCACAACTTGAAGGAAGCCTTCCTCTGCATCAGGATCTGTTTGCACAGAAAACATTAAGCATTTTATCTGCAAGTGATTATAATCCTTCCTCCTCTTATGAAGTCTCTGCACATGCTAGCAATTATTTTCCACAGTGCATGGAGAACTTGCCTGTTCCTTTGTCTGAGCCTCCAGCTATGATGCCTGAGGAAATCAATGAGAAACCATGCCTTGAACAGATTTTATGTGGTGCATCGTCTGCTAAGCATCCATCTCACCTGTCTTCATCAACAAGTATAACATCACGTCAGGAACAGCACCATACATTTCAGCATGAAATTAGAGGTGACAGCGTACAAAAGGACGTAAGCTTTAAACTTCCAGCAATTGAGACAGATTCTTCAACCATACAAGAAAGCCCTTGCATGACGTCTGGCTTTTCTGATGATATCTCACTGAAAGCAATTAGCTTTCAACAGCTTCAGGATGTCATGCTTCAGGTATATCTCAACTCATTTGATCTGTTTTCCATCATTTGTACGCACTGTACATGTACATTCAGATGGAATGATTGTTCATACATGTAAATGGATATATGTGTATATCAGAATTTGCACACTTTCCTTGTGTAGCTATGTGTTCCCATGGCATATAGAAGCTTACAATCTGAATCCACGATTTCATATGATCATATTTGTTCACTGTTACTACCAGATATGCTTCAGTGCAATTCCATGCTTGTGTAGATGCTCGAATCCAGAATGCATGATTTCATATCAGTTCTGGTTCCCTATGTTTGATCTGCTGCCAGCATGCTATGCACCATGAACAATCCAAATACATATTCCTTGGTGGATATTTCTGTAAAATGCTCTCCATTGTACACTCAGAATTCACTTCCTTATATTGAATTAGATTTTTTCTACATTAATGTACGGGCATAGGACTATTCAGTGCATCCAATTTTTATGTTATTGCACCAGATTGGTACCTTTTTATTTATTCTTTCATGGATAGGTCAGTCGAGAATTTACTAGGAAGTACAAGGACCGTTTTGGCAGTGACTGAGAAGTACTCACTTTTTTCTTTTCACTTTCTAAATTCAGTTGGATAGTGGAACAAGACTATGCATAAGAGATAGTTTGTACCGTTTGGCACAGAGTGCTGAAAGAAGACATAATTTCATTTCTGCAAACAATTCCAGCAAAGAGAGAGGAGGAGGAATTTTGGATACAGAGGAATCAAACAGGTTTTCCTTATCCCACTAAAGCTTCTGGATATATATTTCTTACATCCAATGGATTTTTTTACTATTTGGCACTGTCACGAAAAACATCCAAAAGTTACTATAACACATTGGTTAAATCACTTGTTGGCTAAAATAAATTAATTTCTTAAATAAAGAAGAAGCCCATTCAGTTATATCAGTTAAAGGGCAGGCTTGGATGGGTTTTCATGAGGGAAACCCACAAAAGAAACACGCCAATAATTGCATGGGAGCATTATCCCAAGCTGCATAGGCCTGCCTTATTGGAGGGCTCACTTGGTATATCTATTAATTGTTCTAGTAGGTTCTTCTATATCTATTATAATCATCAAATCCCTCTTTAATACATCATTCTAAAAGGTGACAAAATGACCTCCAATGATGCTCCATCATGAATTTCATTCTAGTAATTTAAGATTAACATTGATTCCTGTTCTTCTATCCATATTTCTCCATCTCTTATTACTTGTTAAAGCGAGAAACTGGCCAGATTATTCCCTTGGGATTGTTGCTACTTTTACTAGTTGTTATTCACACCTCATACTTACTTCTACAGATCCTTAGTTATTTTCATCATCTTCGTTCTAACAGATAGGAGCCAAAGTAGTTATTTTGTTGTTGTTCTTAGCATTTTATTTTTTTAAAGCTTCTTTGGTTTCTTGTTCGGCCTTGAGTTCTTGTCCCTAGACTTTTCAAGTTTTTCTCTAGATGTTTGAATTGAATGCAGCAAGGGGCTTTGGATACCATTACCAGGCCTGGAGTTTTTTTTGTCTTGAAATGATACAGTACTGGTAAGGTACCAGTATGGTCAGGACAGACCAAGACAATTAGTATCAACAGGAATAAAAAGCAACTGTTATGCAGCCAGTATGGTTGGCATGGTCTATTGATACACAACCAGCATGGACCAGTTCAAGAGACAATTGATGTACTGCATCCTTACTGGTACTATTTTTCTGTTAGAATTGTATCGGTACCATTCGAACTGGCGGAATTTAAATCATTGGAATGTGGGCACATGTGCATTATTAAAATAATTTTGAGCATATGTTTTCCATTTTCCCTTAATCTTACCATTCACTAATGTTATATTGTTGTTAATTCATCTATTTGGCATATATCTTATAGTTTCTTTTAATTCATCTTTGGTAATTTATAAACTTGCCTTTATTAATCAAACTATCATACAGATAGAAATGAACCCAGATTTTTTATAACCAGGGGCACTGTTTGCTTGATGCATGATAACTGAACCTGAATCATAATAATATTCTATTAAAAATATAAAAGTTATACTAATGAATTAAAATTATTTGGTATAAACTAAAATATTGAAAGATGGAAGAGTTCTTAAGCTACTATTTATCATATTTTTTTATCTTTTTTCCCTTTTTTCAGCTAATTTCTTTAATCTATTTTAAGTATCTAAAGGAAAATACATTGCATGCTGCTTCCTTTTTTTTTCATCTCAAGAATTATCGACAGGCTACTTCTGTTCTGAACTCTTTCATTAAGAGGCATCTGATGTAGTGGACAGAAAAACAGTTTGCTATGTCCCAATTATCAAGAAAAAGCTAACTTTGGTTAGATATAATCACAATATGGCTAGGCCAAGAAATATTGCGAGTACTGAGTAGTAAAGACGGAAAAAAATATTCATGAGATAGACAATGAAGGAGCTTGGTAAGTGGTCGTTAGCTATTGTCAGGAGTGGGTGGAGGAAGAGAGGTGGCCGGTGATCATGTTAGAGAGGGAGAGACGGACAGAGACAGAGACAGAGAAAGAGAGAGAGGTAGAAAGAGACTTGGTCCACCTTTAAATTCTATAAAAGCTTTTAAGTCATCCACCTGTTGGATATCCTTATGGTCCCGCTCATATTTGGCACATGTTAACTTCCACTTTCCCACATTCAGCAATATTTCCCTCATGAATGTTTCATGCAACTCATTCTTACAGCTCTGTCTTTGCTCATCTTTTGGTCCCAATCCTTAGTTTTTGCTCATATTCATGACAACCAGTGAAAATAATGTTTGCTTCAGAACAGGAAAGTAAAGAGACTTTTGTTTTATGCAATCTGTTCACAATGGAGACAATTATTGAAACCATCTAGATAAAGTAGTCAAAAACTATGATTTTGCCCTTTCAGTAACCTTGGTAAGGAATATATGTGAATGATTAGGAATGACATTATGCCTTTGTTACTTTACCATGTGTGTGTGTGTGTGTGAAAATTTAATTAAATAATTTGTCTTTTTTGTATCTGTATGTTTTTTTTTCTTTGGGGTGGGAGGAGGGAGATATCTTGGCTTTATAGAGCTTTTTCCAAAAGATGCTTCAAAAATGCTTATTAAAAATCTTGGGGAAAATGGGTCGCACTTTGTTTTATTAGTGTCTGCATATGGCACATGTGCTGTTGTCTTTCTCTTTCATCAAATGCTATTTATTATCATAATTTTTTTGATGAAGAATGTGAAAGGAGGCATTTTTTTTGTTTAATGGATTCTATCCTAGAGTATAATAATATGATGTAAGTAAGACAAGGATGTGTTAGACATTATGTGCTCGGTCATTATTGACTTTAGTTTAATACAATATGCTTGTGACAAGAATCTGAGTGAAAAGAATATCGTCCTTTAGAGAAAGATCTGAAAATGCATGAAGCTTTTTTTCCCTTGTGGATAGTTAACGTTTCTTCATGTTTACCATCAAATTTATTCTGCATGTTGGTCTTTGTCAGGTCTGCGGGGTATATAACTACTGAAACTGAAACAAATTCAATAGATCGCTCAATTGCACATCTACTTTTCCACAGACCCTCAGAGACTGTGACAAGGTCCAGTGAATGTGCAACGTCACTTGAATCGCATATGATTGTAAGTTTCTTATTGCAAATGTTGTCCTAGCCATGTTTTTTGTACTATTCAAATCTTCTGCTCATCTTTCTTACTCTATCATGTAGCAGGATGAACAGATACATGGTCATGTACAACTTCCAGGAAGTAATTCCTGATGAATTTGGTCCAGCAATGAGTATTCAGTGGTTGTACTGAAGTTCCACAAAAGGAACTGATTCAGCAATATGGCATTTGGTGCTTCAGCCACAGCTTCCACATAATGGACTGCTGCCCTTGCTCAGAAGTGTCATTTGAGTGGTATCGTAGTGATGGGCAGGTTTTTATGGTGTAATTTTGAGTATAATTAGCTTGTTCTCACATGGTTATATATTATATCCGAGCTACTATAACATGTATACCTTAGTTCTCACATGGCACCATTGAAACTAACTAAAAGGATAAAATAAGGTGATATGTAAACTCATTGGTTTTTTAAATATGTGGATATTTAAGTCAGCGCTTTCAAGCCATGTGGAATAACATGATCCTTTTAGTTTATTTATTTTATGTATCTCTTAAAAAGCAGTACAAGCGTGCACTGTATGTGGTTCTTCTTCATTAGATATCATTATTTATTTCTTGCTCCTATGCTTGCATTGTTTATGCTTCGTTATAGTTTTTTTCACAAGAATTTTCAGATGTGTCTCCATGGATAACATTCTTTTGTCATCTATGTTGTTTGAATAGTTCGTTGTTTGATCTACCGAGAAAAGGTTATTGCGTTAAGATTTTGAAACGCTATATTATATATTTAGTGTTTCTTTTGGCTTAGTAGCTGGAGCCTTATTATTTCTCTGATGTACTTTTGGGTTATCCAGGAGGACAGGGAGCTTATGTGAAAATAATTCTATTGTTCGTCATTCCTATTGAAACCCAATGTCAAATATGTATGTCTGTATTTGTTAAAGAAAAATCAGAAGCACACCATATTATAGATTAGTTTCTCCTTGCAACCAGTCCATTCATGATGCGACCATAGTGATCTGCCATTAAATCAAGGCGTGAGACTTTTCCAGTGATTAACTCTCCAGCTGGAGTTATTATTAAATGATACCATTTGACATCTGGTGTGGGGTTTTCTCGAGCTTTTATAGGCTTAATTTAATTACTTGGTAGTCAAGCATCAAGCAGCATTGAGCAAAGAATTGCAGAAGGATTTATGACTTACAGATCCAGAATGTCAAAATTGTAGGAAAATAAGACTTACATTTGGCTAGGATGTAAGTAAGATGCAATTGTTCATCATAATAAGATGTTTAGTTGCACTTATTTGTGGGGAATAAATGCTTTACGAGCAAATTTTTGGTAGAAAAATGCGAAAATAGCTCAGTAGTCAAAATGCTCTTCGTCCTTGATTATTTACAGTCTAAAATAGCACAATTACTGAAAAAGTAAAGATAAGCTATATTTTTTTGTGCTGGCCTAAAGAAAAGAAGTGCCAAAATGTATGAATTACCTCTGGACTGATTATATTTGTAACACGTGATGAGTGACATTTTATATGAATATTAGAATTTAATGACAAATGTAGGGGTGATTGTACTTTTTTGATAAGGTTATCGACTTAATTTTTTAAAAAATAGGGTTTCCTTGGAGTTGAACAAGAACCCTCTAAAGAGCTCTTATTAAAGCCAGGATCCTCTCCAATTCAGTGTTGAAGTAGGGAGGGCTTGTCTCAAGCCTTTATAGGTTTTAAGGATCATTTACAGCATCTATCGCATCCCAAACCCAACACTTGGTCAGCCATGTGATATGATCGTATACCTTCTAGAGCATAATTTTAGAGAATATGCAAAGCTTGATAATCTGATCTGTGAGGATCTACAAAGCGTGGCTTTAGTTCTACATCAGCTATGCACTGGGTAGATCTTGGATAATTACACAAAGTTATAGAACCTAAATAACATCTTTTGGCGAGCATTTTTAGGTGAGGTTTTTGATAGTTATAAATAGTATTAGAGCGACCCAGTCTATGGCCTATGTGGACTAGAAAACAACGTCACATGCCTATTTGGTTGACTTTGAGCTGATCGTAAAGTTTGTAATTAGATTTTTGATACTTGTGATTGGATTTGGGTCTATAACCTGGCGAGGATGTAAGGCTTGAATGGAGGGAGCATGTGAGAACTGTGCAAGCGTGTTTTTAGTCCCACATCAATTATGCACTGGATAGATCTTGGATACTTATACAGAGCCAAAAAATTTAGATAATAGTTAGCCTTCTTGGATGGGGTCTTTGATTGTTACATAAACCAAAATGCTTAATAATAGGAGATAGGAAAATAAGATGCATAAAACATTTCATTCATTGCTGATAATTAGACTTATCTAAAATACATGGCTCAAATACGTTCGATATCAAAAATAAAAATCTAACTATCATCCTCGCCAAGAGTCCTAAATCAAACCTGTGAAGCGGCTCTAGAAAGGAATAAGATAATAATGTGAGCTAAGATCTTGGTAAGAATTCCGCAACTGCATCAGCAAAAATATAAATAACTGCTAAAATAATACTAAAATGTTTCCATTATGCCCCAATCAAATGCTTATTAACAGATCAGTATATGCCTCATGTATATACTAAATAGCAACTTAGTACATATATCATATATCACCAGATTCGCAATTCCAATATAGTTTCCAATTAATAGTTTCGTACAACTGCGAGTTCAAATATATGATCTATCATTATTATTAACATAGGTCGAAGCTAACAATTTTATTTTCCGACATTGGTTTGGCCATAACCATGCCTCAAGTCTGCAGCAGATGAATCTCATATCACTCGTGCCATACTTCAAATTATGGGCAGCAAACAAAATATCATACGCTTCAGCCCATGATTGGCAAACCGCACACCAGGCTCTAGCTGATAGATCAAGGTTTCACACTCATGCACTGCTCGTGTCAGGTATTGACCTCAGTAAATATGACATGACTTGATTAAAAGTGGTTTCACTCAACCAAATCTGGGCTTTTAAAGCTTGGCCGAACCTCAGTTTGACTCGATCCAACTTGCCAAGTGATTAGGTAAAATATGGATCTAAACCTTACACTCGAAGTTGGCCGAGACTAAATCTTGGTAAAAGTGATCCCATATTTGATTTGACTCGCTTGCTTCCCTTTTTCAAATGGTGCAAGCACATAACAATCAATAGTTGACAAATTGAAGTATCTAATACTTTGGCAGGTTTGTTGACTATCATAAATGGCAATTAATGTATTAATTTTGTCACTCAAAGTGTTAAATAATTGCCATTTATATGATCCATAAAAGAATATTGGAATTTGATTATTTCGGCTGATATATGCTACTATTTTCTGAGTTATTTGTTTGCAACAAACCGATACATTGTCCATTTTTTTTTCTTTTTATTTATTTAAATAAGTTATTAGAATCCATGACTGAAGTAGTACTTAACCTCAACTTTGTTATATTGGCTATTATCTCAATATTTGTTATCTCAGGATAGACACCTAAATCTTGGATTTCCTAAAAACCAATCAGCCATCAAGCACTCCAAGGGCGTCAAGCTTTGAAATCTTGCTTCTATTTATTTTTTTTTAGTAGAGGAAATGTTCTTTGCAAGTTAAATTGAACATCTCACTGTTAGAGCCTCAAATTATGACCTCCAGCTTGACCAGCTAACTTGGGTTAGATAGTGCCCTCACCTCGATTTCAGGTGGGCTTCTTCCTACTTCTAGAGACAAAAACTGCTTTATTAACCCAAACTATGGTAAAAGATACTGAGTTATGGTTGATGCAAAATTATAGTATTCTTCTGCAATAAGTTCTTCTTCTTGTTGTTATTAATATTATTATTTTATCATCATCATCCCATTATTGTTCGATCAAGTTATGCGAGTGCACCACCTACAATAAATATTTTACTATTTTTGTGAGGACTTGTGCAGGCGTGTGTTTAATCTCACATCGGTTATTTGTGGAGAAGATCTTGAGTACTTATATAGGACTAAGAAACCTAAAAATACCTTCCAACTAAATTTTTTGGATGAGGCTCTAGGTTGTGACAATCCCTATTGTAGAAGTGCTTCCATTTTATACTTGTATCTGTAAAACAAGCTATATTCTTTTAATGAGATAAATTTTGTTGATGTTCCTATGTTTATAGTAAATGCACGCACAACAGTGGTGATGCCCATTCAAAAATGTCTCAAGCCTGGGATGCAGTGGTCCACTATGATTCAAAAATAGACCATCTTTGTAAAAACAAAAAAAAGAGTCTATATTTGCAATTATGAAAATAAAATGGATTTTATAGCAATTTTATCGAAAATAATTAAATATCACATGTATGATGTATCCACTACCATTGAGATACAATCAAACCCTTAATAACCATTTGGAAGATGCTCTAAACTACTTGCATTGGAGTTGCAGGTTGTTTCTACCTGCCAATTCTAGACTTGCAATTTGCAAATCGAATGGTCCAAATGGGACTGCTCATTGTCATTTGTAAAGGCTTGCATTAGTTTATTTGCTATGTGTTTTAAATGTATAAGATCATAGACTTGCATTTGAAATAGTCAAATGAGACCGCCCGTCCTTATTTGTGCAGATTCGGTTGTATTAATTTTGGGTCTGGCTTAGGATTAGCCAATGTTGGTGGTGTCTAAAATTTTTTCTTTTCTATTTGATCTTAGAATTCATTTGATTCACAGAAAGAGAAGAAGAAAAAATATAGCCAACAAAAAATAGAAAAATATCTTATATTGAGTTGGAGTGTTAAAATAATAATAATAATAATTTTTTCATAAAAATAAAATTTTGATATTTTATATAAAAATATGCAGCATATAAGAATATTCGATTTTTACTGACCGAGAATTGGGATATTTTTTTTAAAAAATAAATACTCTCAATCCTTCCAATAGAATGTGGTAAAAATTTTTCTTTTATTTAGAGCATAACGAGTATTTATATATTTTTTTCAAACAAAGGTGCTCAATCAAACCTTAAATATATTATTTTACTATAATCAATAAAAAATAAAAAATACTTTTTAGATATATATAAGTATTAATTTTTTAAAAAAATATTTTAATAACGAAAAATTCTTTTAGCGAACGAAATCAGTTTTTGCTGGAAGGTCGTGGCGGAAAGAAAAAAAAAACACAAAACAAAAGGTATGAAAGATGGACCTTGATTTTTTACAGCGGGAAGTGAAAGTAAAATCTGGTCCCAGCGGCCAGGTAAGTATGTTGAGCATCGAAGCATGCTCCTTTTATCCTCTTGAAGGCAATAACCACAAACACCCCCACCGCCAGTCTTTCTACTTTTTCTTTCCTTCCCTTGTCCTCCACGGAGGCACAAATAAGCGAATGTTAAAGAAAGAACAACCCCTTTCCCTCTCTCTCTAAAGAGGAATTTTTTGGTGGGAGATTCTTGGATGGGCTAAATGCCCTCACTAAGGAGCAAAGCAGTGCACCTCGTCTCGGATCTGACCACCGTCATCCTCAATCCCATCTCCGATGAGCCCTCCAAGCCTCCCGTATGCTCCGCCCTTTTTTTCTCCTTTGCTTAGGTTTGTAGAAATCATGTCAATCTTAGGTTATGGCTCCACAATTGGCTTTTTCTTGAAAGATGTTTTGATGTTTCCTATGCTGGGTTTTGGGAAATTTGTGATTTGGTTTCGTTCTTTAGGGTTAAACTTACTGTCTGTACGGGGGTTTAAGCATTGCAGAAAATTAGTTGGTTCTGGTAGTCTGACACATTATGAGGAATCCTTCTTTCCGGGATTTTATGCTCCGTTAGGAATCCTAGCTGAGGAATGGAGTATCGGATGATACCAATGTTACCGACCGTGATAGCAAGGTGGCAATTTTGGAAAACCTAAAATATCTGGAGTTTAAGAAACGGACTTTCTTGAGCTGTATAATATGCTAAGTGGCACTTGGCTTTTTTTCTTTTTTTTTGACCTTGGCTTGATTTGTGTTAGAATGGATATGAATTTGAACTTGGTGAATGGTAATTAGAGGAATGATGGTCGATGGAAAATGTGTAGAATATAGTTTCGTAAGCTGATTATTATTATTTTTTTATTTTTTGCGTTACAATTTTTTTTTTTAGTTTGATCTTTTGTTGCAGACACTGGTCTGAATCTGAACTAGGTGAATGGTAATTAAATGAAAGATGGCAAGTGGAAAATGTAGAGAAGGTAGCAGGTGCTTTTTTCTTTTTAGCTTCTAAATAATGTAGTGTTAGTTTAGCATGACATGTGGAAGACTAGAACCAAAGAATCAGTTGAACATCTGCTACTACCTTATTCTCATGAGATCGACCATGAAAATTTACAAAATACGGACCTAGTAACACTAGGTGATTATTTTTCTAAATTAAGGCTCTCTTTTTGGTTGCTAAGGAAGCGAGGGAAATGAAAGACCGAGCATGCATTTTGAATGTTTCCTCTCATAATATCATTGCTGCCCTTGCTTTTGCAGTGGCCATATGGAACAGTAATGTCTGTTGCTCAGATGTAAGGGTGAGAGTTGAAGTCAATCATCAATAAGTGGAATTTCATTAGGCTTTTGTTTCCCAAAACATATAATTCAGGAGTCAAGATTGAGGAAAGTATAAACTGGGAATGATATGTCGAAAGCATAATAATCTTTATAAATTTCACTTATTGAATTAGGAAGATTACAATGGCATATGATGGTAATAAATAGATATCGTGTTAAGAGATAGTGGTCTCATTTTAAGGTGAAGCACCATAGCAACCTAGCGCGCGCTTATTCACAGCCAAAAGTTTTGGTGTTGAGTCTAGTGAAGTGTATATGGATAAATCAGGGTTCTATATACTAGACTTCCAACACATATTTAATAGATCCCAGCCAACACCATAATGTGGTAATGATGCTTCTTTGACTGTCATATTGGCTCGTCATGCTGGCAGTGGAAGAATCTGGGTTCAGTCCTATAAGTTGGTGGAAATTTAAGGACTTGATATAAGATGCATCTTCCTAATTAAAAAGACAGACTTGGATTCTCATTAGATACTTCAAATTTTCCTTGTCCAAAGATTGCAAAGAACCACTGTTATGATGCTAAAGGCTTCTTCTATATGTTAAAGTTCGGTGTTATGCTTGTTTGATTATCATACAAAATGTTACCTTTCATTCACATTTCTTAACTTTCGCGTGTTATATGTTATATTATTCGTATATTGTTGATGTCCTATAATCGATTTACTGAAGGTTTGCAGAATCTGTCCTTGGAACAATGTACATATTTACCAATGAAAGCTTTATTTTACAAGCAAGAATGGTTAAATGTTGAATTTTATCCCAGCTAATGACTAATTTTTGTAGGAGGTACTGTTGGTGAATCATGTTTTTGTGGGTTTTGTATAAAACTAAGTCAGAAGCAATGAAGCTATTAAAGAATAGGTGCTTAGAAGAGTGAAATAGATGCTGGTCTAGAAAGTTCCG
Source organism: Phoenix dactylifera (assembly GCF_009389715.1). Taxonomy (NCBI): domain Eukaryota; kingdom Viridiplantae; phylum Streptophyta; class Magnoliopsida; order Arecales; family Arecaceae; genus Phoenix; species Phoenix dactylifera. Next base: position 283,040 of record NW_024068005.1, on the reverse strand, counting down.
GTCTATCATTTTAATGGTCCTCAGAGCAGAATAGTTGTTTTCAATACCCGATGCATTTACCTCCTTATTTACACGTTATTAGTTCTGATGGATAGGTTCTTCTGTTATATTGGCTTCTTCTTGACTGGTTAAATGTGAACAGGATTGGGGAATCTTGTCCTTTTCTTGTATCTGCACATTAAATTAAACTATATTAAGGTCATGATTCATGCTCAGGATGGAATTTGCAGCATCGAGTTACTTCTCGACTCATCAGGAAATTAGGCTAAAACATTCATGAATAGCAAGGCAACCTTTCTATGTTTGATTAAAGCTCAATTGGTAAGATAGAATATGCATATATATCAAAATAGCAGCTGAGATTAAAATTGTAACTCCAAATTTTAGCCTTGTGTCGGCAGATTATGACTATGATTCGAACTCTTCATTATTGATCAAGCTTTGTTATAATCCCATTATAAAAGGCCCCTTCTAAACTGTTGTTGTAACAGTTTCAAGTTACAACAAACCTTATTTGACCAGATCTGCTTGGGTAAGGTTATTCGGGAACAAAATAATGACTCTTATAAGGGATGTTATTTTCCCTACATTGGGAAATAATAGTCAATGGAAAAATATCAGTGTTATTTGCCAATACCACTATTCACCAAATAAAATTTATTTTTCCTAGTTGATGCAAAGTTTTGAATTTAAATAATATTCTTGATAGGTTAGCAGGGAAAATGCTAACTACTTTGTAACAAAATAACAGCTGGACGATGGAAATTTTAAAGGAGTAATGACCATCATATGTTAAAATCCTTTCATATCTAGGGCTCATGTGAAGCTTTGAAATTTTAATTACCCTTTTTCTTTTGAAAGATAATATCTCATTTATGGGTGCATAGATGAGTTGGTCAAATGAAAGGTATTCTTCAGCATTGTTGAAGCTTGGCATAAGATACCCTAGCCTATGCTTGGCCCAAGTATCATTAGCTTGAGCTAGAGCAACTAATGGGCTGCCCTCAGTTCCAAATTGGTCAAGCTCAGGTTGTCATGCTAAACTAGTCTAAATTTAACTTGATTTTAGCATGGCCATTTGATTAGCTTAGTGATCTTTCCAATGATTGCGATAAAAAGCAAGAAATTAACATAGTATATGAGATCACCTCTATCTGCTAGTTAAGGAGTTAAGGGTAACTTAAACACAGCTTTGTTTATGTCATGTTATACTTCATGTGTTTGACATATTAATAACGAATAAAATACATATGAAGTATAGAGTGAGTGAGGACAGGTTATAAACTGAATAAGCTAGGCCAAGCCTTGCACAAATTCAGTCTAAGATGTTGTTTTAGCCATGAGTTGTTGAGCTTTGTTCAATTTAGCGTTCCTACAAAGCAGGGTGGGTTGAGGACTTGATGGGCTTGACCGCATCAATGTGTGCCCTATTTGTCAGTAGGGAATTTTATGACGAGTGAAATAGAAAACATCCCTACAGAATCCCTTTTATGCTTCCCTTCACCCTTAAGACAATTGCTTCACCTTGTTATATGGTTAAAACAAGTACAGCTTCTTCAAGGATTCTGGTTTCCCATGATCCCTCCTTAGAACTAGATTGAATGTGGTATTGCTTTCTTTTTATTCAACCTGACCCATAGTCATATGTAAGAGTTCTACTTACAGGCAAAGATTTAAGTGCTGGTGGTGCAGTTTGTGTTGGCCAAGGGTTGGCAAGTCCCATGCTGTGCAGTGCCAAAATGACAAAAAAGACTTAAATAGCTTTTTGATTAGACAATATTATATAAGGACATGATAAATGCTTGCAACTACAGTTAGAGGACAAGTGAAAAATTCTAGAAAACAGTTGCTATAATGAATTCTTATCACACCACTGGTCTAACTCTCACAAAAATTGATCCCTTTTTCACTCTAAAATGTTTCCATACTTTAAACGCTGCAAATGCTTTCCAGACATAAGACAGAAGAAGAATAGGATGAAGGGTTTCCAAAAATGTCTCCCTATTTTATAAGTGGAACCGTCACCCTTGCCAACTACGAATAAACTCATTTTTTTTTCCTGAGATTTCACGATTTTTCTTAATAATATAATTGCGAGTTTCTTTAATGATGACATAAACATCAGTTTTATTTAATGAAGGTATAATTGTCAGACTTTTTTAAATCTTTTATTCTATCTTCTACATCCTTTTTGTTTTTTCATCTCTGTGTATCACAAAGCCAATATTTTGGATATTTCTACTGTCATTGTAGGAATAAAAAAAAACAACATGTTTTCTTTTTCCCTGAAGAAACTCTGGAGATGTTTCAAGATCTGTAATATATAAATCAATTTTGTCTGTTTAGGTGGACGGACAAGGGGTGAAAAATACAGAGAAGGAAGCTTCAGAAGAAGATTCTGGGGATCCAGATGGACCTGATACATCCTCTTTTACTGCCTTCCTCATCTCCCTTTTATCATCATCAGACACTGGTAGTCATCCTGTAGAGGATTTAAATGAGCGCCATGCTGAGATGGGAGATGCAGCTTCAGCATCAGAGATCAGGGAAAATAGTGGAAAGAAAAGTCTACTTTCCAGAGGCAAGCAATCACTGGGCAGAGCTATAAACAAAGCAGCTAAACTAAGTGGTTTTAGACAAAGCTCAGAGCCAAAAACTAAGGCGGTAAATGAATCAAAACTGGTTGAACATGAGAGGAGGCCTGTAAAGGTTCCACAAGAGATTGCATCACATTTTTGTCTACCAGACATGTCTGAACCATCATTGCTTCTTTCAGAAGATTTGCGAAATGCTCTTTATGCAGCACTGCCATCTCTGGTCCAGGGGAGGAATTGGCTTCTGCTTTATAGGTGCTGAAACATATCCTTATATGTTACTATATCGTGTAGATAAACACAAGCACCTCATATCTGTATTTTTGTGAGAATAAATTGCGGTGCTTATGTAATCTCTTCTCGTCTGATGCAGTACTTGGAGGCATGGGATATCCCTATCAACTTTGTACAGAAGAAGCATGCTTTGCCCTGGCTACTCTCTGTTGGTACACTCCCATATTACCTCTTCAGAATTTGGTTAATTTGGTTGCTAATGGTTGCATTTTCCACCCCTGAGATTTGTTCCTTTTGCAGTCAGAAATATTTAGAAGAAACAGAAAAAAGGGTTTTCATAATATTTCATTCATCAATTTGTGAAGAATGTTAATGATATCAGAATAGTATTGATTTGTGAAGAATGTAACTGCTACAAAGTTTTGATAGGTGCGATGGCTTCATATTCTAACTCTTAAGTAGATGGAATTCAGTTGACAATCTGTAAAAGTACTTAAATTTGAGTATGCTTTTGATTGTAAGCTTAAAAAGCTATTGTAGTATGAGCCAGGATTCCAATCATGCGGTTGCAGGATTTATTGAATGTGGCTAATTTTAGTAATGTGTGTTCACTTAAATTTGTATGACCTAAGCTGTATGCCTATTCTCCATTTGCTCTTATTTCCAGCATAAAATTTATTGTAGTATGATCTTATCAAATTCGAAATATTTTAATATTCTGCAGGTTCTTTATTATATATCATGATTGCGAATGATGCTTTTTCATATTCTGTCCTGCACCATAAAATTTCAAGCCTCTTTCTATGATCACTTTGTATATATTTATTTTCCTTCTCAGGTTGTTGGGGATCAAAAAGGTGCAGTTTTTGGTGGCTTAGTGGAGGCACCATTGTGCCCTACCAATAGGAAAAAGTATCAGGTGCTGGAGGCTGGAAATTTATGTTGTTCCTTGATTATCTATTATTGACATTTATTGAACAGTTTCTGATTTACTTCTACTTTTTTATGTTGCACTTATTTGGGTTCTTGCAGGGTACAAATAGAAGCTTTGTTTTCACCAATCTGTCAAGCCATCCTGTCATATATCGTCCTACAGGTAGTCCACATCAGTCCACATCCATTTGGTCACTACTACTGTCCTTTTTGTCTACTAAATGATTACCTAAAATGTAGGAGATATTTCTTAGGCTGCAGGTTCTCTGGTTAAATCTCATACCTCCGTTGAGGTGGTCTCGACAAGGTTTGAGACTTTGAATATTTGGTTTTAGTTTCACTTTTGGTTTTGGATTCTGTGGGGTTGTGCTTTTGGAATCTTGGAGTTTCAGTCTAAGATAAAGGAGTTTCAGTCACGAAAATCTTTAAAAAGTTCAAGAAGTTGAGAAACTAGAAGAAAGAAAAAAGAAATTAAGAAAAGATATTAGAGGACATTTAGAATATTTCATGATACACTGGTTCAGTGTATGCATATTTTCAAAATAATTTTTATGTGGAAGTTAATGTTGTGTGTCAATAAAATTCATGAACTATACTAGTACTTTATGTTGTGGACATATTACTTGTTGAACTAAAGTTGTTCGAAAATTCACTTTATGTAGCAGCTGTGAAGCTTTTTATGCCCGGTGCATTCAAATTTTTCTTCCCACCATTTTTAATATAATTTTAAATAGATAAACTGAATTTGGGCACTTCTTTCTTTTTTTTATGGTCATCTCACTATTTAATTAAATGTGTGCAGTTATTATGTTATATTTGATTTTATATGAAAAAAGGATATCATTACTATGAGTAGTAGCATCTTCTATTTGGTTGTTTGCTTTGGCCTTTGTAAAGTACTACAATATGGGTCTTGTATGAGGCCTTGGCCAATGAAAGTAAAAATCAAGAAATAAAAAAAATCAAACTGTTAGAAATTGATACTATAAGTATGTAGTCAAAGTAATAGAAAATAACCTCAATATGACGGTAAGCACCAAAATAAAATTTAAAGAACCATTCATAGCTAATTTTGATAAATTTCAACTAAAGCTGGCTTAGATAACTGAATGGCCCAAAACCAGCCAATCTTGGTGGGAACTGGCTGAAACGCAAAATTAGGTTTCAGTTACAATTGTAGTTGCCGCCAAGGGAAATGAATATAGAAAGTGTTATGTTAGTGGGAATCGGTAAATAATAGTCAAAAGGATATCCAAAAGCGTGAAACTTGGAAACAAACTTATAGGCTTATAACAAATATATGGGATGCTAGAGAAAAAGGGGAAACCACAAAGAACCTACTTGATTTTATACATCTGGTAATTCAGTAAATAATGGCTGTTTAGAACCCATATGATGTACTTGTACAAATAAACTCTTATCTCTTATATGGACGATACTCTTACTTTCTCTTTCATTATGCTTGCATGAAACAAGGGTTGCAATACAAAAGTAGATGGTTATTTATCAAAAAATTTTAAGTGGAGAAAGAAAAGCAATCCCTTTTGTCTTTACCTCCTGCTTTGACTCCATCTTCCCCCTTCTCAGTTTGTTCTTTGGGGTTTGGAGCATGGCAGTCAGAATAATGAAGAACTGTGCCAATGGTTGTGTCCCCCACACCACCCCCCAACTCTCTCTCTCTCTCTCGGTGAGATCATATGTCTCTTGTTGAGTGTCAATGAGTGATTTGAGGGGATGACGAGAGGTCATGCTACTGGGAGTTTTGTTTCTTTCTTCACTATCTTAATTTGGCTGACCTGTCATCCATGTGGTAGGCAAATCAAATATGCTTCCCAGATGCAGTTCCAAGGAGACTCCTGTTCCGAATTATGTTTTTTGGCAACTTTTTTTTTTTGTTCTGGCTTGATCTTGGCTGAAAATTAACTGATTTTGGCTGAAACATAAAATCTTGGGTCTCGACCACCTTTGGTTTCAACCTAAATCCAGAACCTGTCTCACTATATTTTGTGACAGAACATTCATCAATTCATCCTTTCTTGATAATACTGCTCTATCCTAACTCTTATCTAGCATTCTTAGATCAAAACGTTTTTAGTTCAATACTTTTGTTGAATGCACAGGCTTGCCACTTGCACACTACAACGTCAGTTTTGCTTGACTCATCTTTTGCTTATGAGCCCACTTTTATCACATAGTTACTCTGATGGTCACAAAATTGTGGAAACGTTTCTTTTACTTCTACTGGTAATTACCGTTCACAGGACAGTTAACAGGCATCTTAACCTGAATTACCTTATATTTTCTTATCTGATCTCTGTAATCATATATTAGGACTGGTGACAAAAAAAGAGGGAAAGTTGATAAGATCTCTTTTCCGTCAATATATGCTTCATGTTTACCCGGATTTCCGGCAATCATGCTATGTACTCTGTCATGGTCTGGTTACCTCTTAAATGTTGATTCTTTAAAACACATTCTATTTCTACTCTAGAACTTACCTTTCTATTATTGCATCAACCAAAACAATATCATCTATGAATAAGAAGCATCTCGTGGCCTTTAGTATTAACAACCAATGCACTGGCAATGGTTATCCTACCCCTTGTTTCTGTCATCTATTAGACGCAAGGTAGAAAAATAAATAAATCGATTGATTTACCTTTCTATTATTGCATCAACCAAAATAATATCATCCATGAATAAGAAGCATTCCGTGGCCTTTGGTATTAACAGCCAATGCGGGCAATTGTTTTCCTACCCCATGTCTCTATCATCTAGTAGAGGCAAGGTGGAAAACTAATAAATTTATTGGTATGGTGAATTCGTTTTTCCACATCCTCAACTAATCCTTTGTTAGAGGTGAGCTATCACCAAGGATGAACGCTTGAGTTTGCCTTAATTGAGATTCTGCTGAGCTAAAACACCAAGGCATGGTCTAACTTTTTGACCTTGCAGGTGCTAATCATTACTTTACTTTGTGCTCAACTGATTCCTTGGCCCTGGGTGGAGGTGGTCATTTTGCGCTATACTTGGATGGAGATCTGTGAGCTTCCTGCCCTTTTACATGTATTTAATATTTTTATTTACATCTGATGTACATATTTGCACTTGAGGTAATTCCTATGTCAGGCTAGATTATGCTCAAATATTTATATCTTTTTTTTAAAAAAAACAAATCTGTTTAAAAGGTTGAATGGGTCGAGTTCAACTTCAGAAACTTTTGGCAATTCCTGTCTTGCACACTCCGAAGACTTTGGGGTCAAGGAGGTTGAGGTACAACTGCGTGCTTAGTATATGTGCTAACAGTAATGCCTCAATTCTTAGACATTAATCTAGTTATTAAAATTAATTTTCTGTACATTGCAGCTGTGGGGGTTTGTCTATGCTTCGAAGTACGATGAGATGGTAACTCTATGTCGAACAGAGAAACCAGGGATCTGCAGATGGTGAATTGCTGTTGAACGTTTGGAAGGATTGTGGCATATTTAAACCTTCTGTTTGTAGCTAACACATGTTTGGAGTTATTGTACACATGTGACCAGGCATTCTGTATATAAAATCACGTAACATAGTTCATACTTGGTTGTAACGCGACAACAGAGACTCTGCAAGAGAGAAGCTTCCACAGAACTATGTTCTTATCATGCGTGTCGGAGAATATTTTAGCATAAATTGGCATAAACACAAAGTCTAAGCAATGTGCATGGTGGTGCAAAGTTAATTGAACAAATTCTAAGTAGCCTTTTCTTCAGAGGGGGGAACATTTGGTGAAATTATAATATGCAGGTACAATCAGATTAAGCAATCATAGAGTTAAATATATGAAAGTCAATAATACAAACAGAAATGAGAGCTGTGCTGGAGGAATAAAAATGGGGCTTGATCCCATAACCCTAAACCCTAGATGAACAGCATTATAAGTGCTTGAATTTATTTGTGAAATGGATTAACCACCATAACTAATAGCCATATCATGCCTCTTTACCAGATCTTAAACAAAATCAAAAGCAACATCATGTCCTTTTACCAAATATACACACGTAAAATCAAAACCAATCTGCCAAAATAAATCTTTTAACATTTGCTAAGAAGAGTCAATGTGTATATGAAATAAGCACTGGCTGGCTATGGCGTCTGCTTAGCTGCGGACAAAGTGAATTCTTCTACAAGAAGTTCTCCATGCAAAGTCACATGTGACTGCCATAGTTCGGCTTGGAATGAGTGCAGCTGTTTGACACCCTTGGTGTGAAAGATTTTGACGTACCAAGTATCGGCACGCTCTTTGTATCGCATATATCGATTCATACTGGTATACGATCGGTATGCACTGATCCTATCTGGTACGACAAATCTTGATTCCACATCAATTTGTGCACCACCTCTTGAATGACACAGTTTAAGCCCTTTTATATAAGAAACATCGGCACAACGCCAAGCCACGATAAAACACTCTGACTTCCTACAGGGCCAAAAGGTATTTTTATATTCACACACCAACAAAATAAGTGCTCTGATCAACATTACATTTACCCCTGAGATGCCCCAAAGCAAGAACTAGCAATCACAAAATACTCCATCTCATAAAACTTGGCTTACGAACAGTCATCTACGTACTACAAAGTAACTGCAAAGTATTGACTATCAAGAAGATTCTAGTGGCAAAAAGGCCACAGTTGGTAACCTATTCAGTATCCAAAATCTAAAAACCGACTTCATAAAAGTAACACATACAAGGTAGTCAATCCACCCTAGATAGTCGCGAATAGCTATCTATTCTATATACCACTTCCTCAGCAAACAAATCAAAAAATAAAAACAAAAGATCATCATGGAACCAAACAAACAATCCTCCATTAAGGACTTCAATTATGTAAGGATCCATAATGAGGGCAAGACATCTTCTTTGCCTATGATAAGAATCATTGATTTGGAAAATACTAATTTCATTGCTAAATATTATCAAGCATCCTCAGGGGTCTTAATTTTTTGATCATGCTGAATGCAATTATTTGTTTGTGGTAACAAAGGTTATCAAAGACAATCCCATATGAGTAGAAACAAAATATGATTAAGGAATGCAAAATCCAAACATGACCAAGATCATAATAGATATGGATTCAGATGCAAAAAATGTCATAGACTATTGGTTTAAAACATTCAATTCAACTCCAAAATCATGTCTGGATTCCAATATTTCAAATTTGAAACCAAGGTATTAAAAATTAGATTATCCAAGGCATTGTATTTATATTGTTGTTTTAGGATAGTTAGAACTCAAGATAATAACGAGAGATCCAGGAGATGCAGATTGTACGTGAGAGAGAGAAAATTATTTGCAACATCTTCATGCTTAGCTCGAGAGAGAATTATTAGTTGATGACAGTGTGGGTAGCAATGAAAGAGTACGAGGATACAGTTGTGCTACATATTTTTCAGAGTTCAAATTTGGAGAAATGATTCAAACAATGCTATGTAGGTATTTATACCACATTCTGCATTAATAGATGATAGATGACCAGAGTTGCAATACTAGTAAGATTTTTTACACTAGCTTGTATGAGTGCACTACTATTAAGCATGCCATCTAACATGAAGCACGTATTGCACTCATACAAGCTATTGTGAAAAATTACGCCGGCATAGCGGACATGTTGCTCTAGTCATCAACCATTTGTTAACACAGTCTGTATGATAAAAGTGGCTACATGGCAATGTTCGAATCATTTCTCCAAACTTGAACCCTGAAGAACATATAGCACAACTCTCTATATCCTCATGATCTCTCTCATCACTACCCCAAACCTCATCAACTAATGATTTTGTCTCTCGAGATAAATATGAAGATGTTGGAAATAATTCAATCTCTCTCAAGTCACCTCTCCTAGATCTCTCTTCATTGTCTTGAATTCTAATTAACCAACCGCGACAATAGTAATATAATATTGTGATAACTAGCAATACAAAAAATACAATTATCAACCACCACACATATTTCCCTCCCTCTGACCCATCTGAAGTTTGCTTCTGGACTGGATCAGAACTAGCTATTGGAGGCACAACATTGAACATATCCATTTCTGCAAAGAATCATGTAAAAGAAATGAGCATAATACACATGAAATGAATACATTCTACACAAATGTTAAACATATTTAAACATATCTGATAAGAATAAAATCATTCAGGGATTAATGGTGTTAGATCAAGACACTCAGTTTATGTATAATTCTATAGTATGATATTTGAGATAACTACAAAGACAATGATAAGAAAAATCTTGTATAATAGATTTATTTGGACCTTCATTAATTCAATAGCACGTGAGAATGAAATAACATGCCTCACAATGGATTTCTCAACCTACTTTGCATGTTGCTCACCAAGCATCTTCAGGTGTTGGTTGAGGTCGATATTAACTAAGGTTCGCCGTCCAAGTACCAAACCCCATATCTATCATCCCGTTACAATGTCGGTATGCGGTATAGTAGAGATGGCAAGGCATACCGAGTGTTGGTACGGTATGAAAGTACGTACCGGTTTGGTACCGGTACGATACGCTCGATATGGTACGATACCGACCGGTATGGCAAACCTTGATATTAGCCTTTAATGGTGGTAAGTTGCTGGGTTCGCTAGTTTTTGATTGATGGCTTGGTTTTCCAAAAATGTTGGTAACTGTTATGTAGAGAAATTCGGACTTCAAATAATATCATTCATCAAGTATGGAGTGCATCATCAATTGTTCAAACTTTGTTAGATATAAACTATTGTTTAGTTGTTAAGGTATCTCTGTTCTTGCTCAACAAACTACATGAACAAGTTTATGCAGATATTAGAATCTCAAAGAAAAAGTAATTACAAATATCACAGACTAAGAATTAGATAATTAAAAAAAAAAGGCAATAGCTGTATACATATATAATATAATGCTTGAGCAATATATTGTGCTGATAAATGAAATTCAAGTATTACAACAACAAAATGAAGTGACAAATTACATTTGTAATGTAATATAAAGCAGCAAAAGTGGCAGTTTTCTCTAGTTCAGTGTGCAATAGCCTTCTAGCTACCGCATTGCTGAAGGACTTCAAAAAGATCAGCAGTTAAAGGGAAAATAGTGGGGTTGTCATCAATGAGATTACTACAGGTTACCAACTAGGTTTAAACCAGCACAAAGAAGAAGCAATATGCACTATCACCATCTAGATGAGGAGTTTGGACCATGAAAACTTTGACTTTTAAGACAATCAAAGATGGAACGAAAATTTTCTTAACCTCACATTCTATTTTCAACCTTTTTAGAGTCCAGCATATTAAAACTGAAACTACTAATGCCATGGATTCATATGATTAAATTTGAAATGACATGTTTAGTTATATATTTTGTGTGACATGTCATAAACTCATAAGGCCAACCCAGCTACAATAGCACTCAAAATATTCCTAGAATCACAACGAAACTAAAAAAGGTACTTAATTACCTTAAAACTTTCAGCACCTGACCAATCACCAAATAGTCGAGACATCATACAATTAATTGTTATGACAAGGTGGACTAGGTCCCTTTGCACAGAATGTTCCATGTGCTCTTACTTCTGATATGAGAAATATGCATTGATTGCATGGCATCATGATCTCCATGTACTTATTCCATTAGTCTTTCTGGGCAAACCAGAGTTCCATCATATCCCTTAAAAAAAAAACATACTACAAAGAAAGGCTTGCAGAAAGTAAGCACAACTAAAATAACATCCACCTTTCCAATGCAAGCTTAGGGCCTTAAACATCCAGCCTGACTGACAAAATAAATGCAAACCCATCCATGAGCATAAACTTCTGTTTCTTACATGATCGTGTGAAGGGAAGAAGGACCTCACCAGATTACAATAGATACAATCATTTCCTTGAAGGAATGAAGCCTGTTGACTTGGCCGGATGCCTGGTAAGCCAATCTCAGGCAGCACAAATAAGCCCGTGGAAAAATGATTACTGAAGCTAGGAATCCTAAACCCTTAAATTAAGATTTTGATTGCCAATTCTATTCTTTATATAAAAAGCCCAGTAATGACATGTCCCAAATTAATATAAAGAATGTATAGCAAATGCAAAAACTGAAAAAGAAAGGATAAATTGACAAGGGCACTTAGATACAACAACCAGCTACATGGTCCCTTCAAAATTGCTTATCAGTGATTATGAGGCTGTCAGTTACATTTGATGTGGAATAACAAGTGTGCAAGGGCGGATGGCATCTGAGAATCAAATTACAATATTCAGATTAGTGGATTGAGTCTTCTATATGGAGATAGTGAATCTTGAATTACAAAACATACTTCCTTCTTGCTGACTGCCATACTGTAACTCGGTATCACCTTGGATCCCTTAAGATGGTGCCTTTTAGTCTGAGGTAAATTCAAATCATGTTGGTGCATATTAGTGCAACAAAACTTATCTACTTTATTGAATGTGCCTCTCGTGATGTCAATTGTAGAATGGATTCCAGGAAGTTCTCAGCAGGTGAAGAGATTAACAGACATGGAGAGGCAGCAAACAACAAGAATAATGGCACTGGAAGAATGTACAATTGTGCAACTCAGTTGAGGCACTGTCATTGCATAGGCTTCAAAACTAACATGAAGAAACACAGGGAATTCAATTAAGAAACATCAATTGTCTTCTAGACATGCGCATGTATATCTAGCAGCCATCACAAGGCACAAATTTATGGATGTTGAATATACAGTACATTGACAGCTACGATGGTTGGCATAGAAAAGTACAACTTTCAGCAAAAGAACGGTTCTTAAAACAAATAACCAGACAGGGAAAAAAAATAAAACAGACAGATTGGAAGTTAAAAATTCGTAAAAAAACAAATCGCCAGAAAAGCATTTCACAACCCAATCTAGAAATCAACATGCTGGATTCAATCAAAGCATAGTCAAAATAAAAAAAATTAAAAATAAAATCACCGCTTTCCGCAATCCATACTCCAGCATTGTATCAAGAAATCAGTCCCATCGAGAAGACAGCACTTCGCAAGTAGATCAAGTTCAAGAAATATCAACCAAAGCCCCAAGCTTCCGGGGCCTGAAGCGGGCCGGATCTCACCTCTTATGCAAGCTCTCGGCCTCCTCCAAGCTCATCTGGGCGCCGAACATCACGAGGCTGATCCCTCCCGCGGGCTGCGAGAAATCACCCGAAAATGGAAGCTCTGAGATGCCGGAAGAGAAGGAACGGGCGCGGCATAGGTCGCCGGAGAGGGGAAAGATGGGAGCGGTAGAAGGAGCCGGATCCAGGAGCTATGCGTGATGTGGGAAGTAGCGGGGAGGGGTAGCGCGAGCGGGAGGGGATGCCCTCCGTGGAACGCATTCCTCTTCCGTATACCATCATTTCCTCTTCCGGAGAATGCTTGCTCGGAGACGATTGCCAATTTTAACTGTGTAGAGAGACACCATTTCCTTGTGAGGGCCTTGGATTGTTTTTGCAATCAGTTGGAGGAAGGAAAAATTGATATTGTTATAAGATGTTCTTTACTTCTTTTACCATCTGTCTATCTGTATCTACTTTATATTGCTTTATATTATTGAGGGGAGAGATGAGAAAGAGCTAGTGATAGAGTCCAATTTATTTAGAGGTCGACTCTGAATTAAAGTCCAATCTGTTTGGATGTTGAATTATAGAAAGAGATGGAATCCATTTTCTTTAGAAGTTCCATGAGAGAGGTACAATTTGATTGAGATTGAGAAAGCGAGAGGCATGATCTCATAATTGACATTTTTTTTTTTTTTGGTTACAACGGCAGTTCACATCCTACGAACGTAGATGCAACCAACAAAATCAGAAAACAACAAAGCAAATAAAGAATCCAGCACTCTGTCCCGATCCGCCCACACAAATCCGCCAGAATGGTGGGCCACATAGGATGCAACCCAATTAACCGCTCCATTCGTTTTTCTGTAGGTATGTGTAGCCTGATGATAATCACACTCCTGCAGTAGTCTGCGAATGTCGAGGAGCAGCATGCTTCCGACATTGGACCCAAGCGATCACCGTGGACGAGTCGTCCTCAAGAATAAGTCAATCCGCCCCCAATATCTAACGGGCAAAAAAAGTGTCATCCCAGGTTGCTCGGAGCTCGACGCACACTACCAAGGCATCAAAGATCCACTGACTCCCTACCGCCACAAGTCAGGACTTATAGTCTCTGATAACGAAACCTACACCTCCCCCACTCCCATCGTCCGTCACACTGCTATCAAAATTCATCTTCAAAAAGCCAAAAGGTGGGGGCACCCAAAATACAAACACATATATGGGCGCTATAAGAAAGCACTTGGTTGAGTATTCCTAAGCATAGAAACTGATGGGCAGACCCAGATTTAAGAATCTTGGATGTCATGTTGGGGCCCACAGATCTTAGCTGCTTTATGTGTTGGGCCTTGTGGTATGCTTGGGCTTCTTAGGCTATATGGATTGATCCCTTTTCGTTCTCTCCCCCCATTTTTATCCTTCTTCTAACTCTCCTCAAGTTAACCTTTTGTGCAACTCATTCCCACAGTTTTGCTAGAGATGGAGAGGAAATTAGAAGCACAATTATTTTGTTTTGGTAGCTTTCTAGAGAGGAAGCTCACAAGTCATAACGAAGACTAGTAAGGGAATGGTGGATAACAGAGCCTTTATCCTCATGCAAATGACTTTACTCTAAAGAGTTTCCACCATTGAAAAAAAAGGAAAGGTGGCAAGATTCTAGACATTAAGCTCAATGTTTACACTGCAATGATTGGTTAGCAAGAAAATGAGGTGGAATCCTTACTCTGTAATCCTGCTCACAGTGAGATAGATCATATCTGCCTGTAAATTAACCTCAAGGTGTTCTACACCAGTAGAAACAGCAGTACTAATTACAAGTCAAGATAGTTCAAATGATCAGAGTAGAGACAAAATTGAATCCTTGATGTGTCAATTATGCGACTCCAATAAAGCTGCATGAACCATCTTGCACTATTGAGTAATGAAACACAGGTGGTCAGAGGGACACATCAAAATTTAAATTAATTATATTGATCCACAGATATCTCCACTTTCTCGACAGAACACTCGTTTGTATTCTCTCTCGTAAACCGCAGGCACAGAAAGAGAATGGGAATGAGCAAACGTTCTAGCAAAAGGCTCAGCCGGTCCTCTTTCCCTGCCGAAGCCTAAAAACTTTAGCAAATACCGTGTTGAAATTTAAAAAATAGTCATGACATAGAAAAAAAGTGAGTAACAGAAATAAGTTGATGGCCAAGTAAATACTCAGGACGAACCACAATGCATTACTAAGAAAATGTGAGGCAAGAAACTCGAAAGAATATATATATATATATATATATACGTTGGAAAGAAAGGAAAAGGAAGAGAATGATAGACTTGCTGTAGCTGGGAATTTCCTACAGTTTCATGATTTCCAAAAGTTTCATAAGCTACATACATAAGGTATTCCATCTGTATGTCCAACAAATCTCAAGTTCTTATCTCAACCAAGTTGTTTTGTTGTATAAATTTTTTGGGCAATCAATGATGTGGGAACAAGGGAAAAGAAGATCCTTAATGTCACTTCAGTATCCTGATATAGTGATTAAGTACTTTTTGTGATCTAACTCTCACATCTAGTTTGCAATTGCTTTGGCCATAAAACAGGTTAATCATGAAAGGAGCAATCATACGGATATCCACGTATGTTTGTCCAAAGGATGGGAAAGACAACTAGATTGACCTATATCAGATGTTAAGACAAAGTTATTTGTATCTTCACCAATCCCTTAGGGAAATATGTTTTACAAGCTGAGGATTTGGATAATTTAGGCCCTATTTGGTGTCTTTTTTTTAAAAAAAAATCCAGAAAATCTTAGTAATTATTTTAGAAAATTGAAAACCTTCTTAATTATTTTTTTCGCTGGAGTCTAGACATGTGAAAAAACTCTAAAAAAGTTGCGCTCCAACCAGTGTCACGGTGATCGAAGCAATTGAAAGAGTTAAGAGTACCAATCGGTATGAAGAAATGGTCATTACTTATTAAATATTTTCTATTTATACTTTATTTTTATTCTATTTTCTATAAAAATTATTTATTTATTCTTTTATTATATAAGTTTATATTTACATTTTCATTTTCTCGTCGTGCATTATGCACGCAAGTCATTCTTGCATCCATATGGAATCAAAAACTTTAGATATCTATGACTAAGACTCCAAAAAATTAATGCAGCTCATGTATATTGACATAGACCCTAGCTTTAAAGAAAACAGAGAATTAGCTTTGTAGGTGATGGGATCAAAGTTTTTTCTAGGCTCATTGTGGTCATCCTGAAGATGCTTGATGGCGCGTTGGAATAAATGATGTAACAAAGCAAGGTATGATGATGAAAGATTGTCGAGCACGTTGGTGAAAGGGGAAATCAGCTGAGATGGACTTTAATCGACCATCTCCGGCAAGGGCTTCCTTGTTGGGTATATCCAAGAGGCTGGATTTGTCAACCAAAAATGCGAATGTCTCGCCTCTATAGAGTTTTTCACAGTGAATTGGTTCCAAGGAAATGGAAACAGGAAAATCTTGGTTGTAGGTGGTCCAAGGTGCTTGGCGCTTTTAATGGGAAACTTCGAAGATGATCGATGAGGAGATCGTGATGCTTGAAACTCAATTCAATGACGTTGTGGTGTGAAGGAGATCCAACGGTCCTCTAGTCAATGGAAAGCTGCTCTCTTGGGTAAGTTTCTCGGATGATGTTTTCCTCCTAACTTTGTGCAATATGAGATGTGAGCTTAGTAGAATGTGGAGAGAGACCTCCATGTTTCGCCACTCTCTGAAGGGATGCTACTCTTTGATCTACCATTGGAAGAGGTCAAGAATTGGGTCCTTGCGATGGGGCCTTGGTCCCTAGCAGGCCAACTCTTGGCACTAGAGTTGGAGGCGGAATTTCAGGCTTGGTAGGGACTTGATCCGACATGCCGGAGTATGGATTCAGCTCCCCGACTTGCCACTATAACTTTGGGAGAAAGAAAAAATTTCGAAGATTGTTTCGGTCACAAGAACTCTGCTGTTCCTAGATGAATGGATAGAGTCTTCAATTCAAACTGGTTTCACCAGGAGGTGTGTGCTCATCGACACCACCAAGCCTATCTACTTGGGTGCCAAAGTGCAAGTGGATGATTATATTTTGTGGCAGCAGTTCACCTATGAAGAACTGCCAAAAATCTATTACTCTTGCGGGATATTGTAGTGTATAGGTGAATCTTATGGATGTCTGATAGCCACAGATACTGATGCCAAGCTTACTTACAGGCTTTGGATTCATACGGTAAGGGTTCCTATTACTACATCTGAACTAGTTGGGAGTAGAAGATCGCCCACTCCGAACCCTTCGACTGACTAAGAACCTGGAGGATGAGTGCAACCGAAATAGATGTCAAAGAAATCCCCTCCAAAGGTGCCTCCAGGGTCATAGTCTCCACCTCAGGAGGACTTGTGATCTTGGTTTGCTCCTTTATTGGTTGCAAATATGGCAAGAGGTCAGATCAAGGTCCGCCGTACCGGTACCGGTCGGCGTACCGGTGGCCGGCCGGACCGGTACGGTACCGGTCCGGTTCGGTACGTACCGGCTGGTACCGGTCCCGTACCGGCCGGTACGCGGTGGTTTCAAAAACCACAGCGCGCGGCGCTGTGGTTCTAAAAAAAAAAAATCGTACCCGTGCGAACCGGCCGGTTCGCACCGGTACGAGGCCAGTACCGGCCGGTACGGGCCCCGAACCGGCCGGTACGGGCCCGAACCGGCCGGTACGGGCCCGAACCGGCCGGTACGGGCCCGAACCGGCCGGTACGCACCCGTACCGGCTGGTTCGGATAAAAAACCGGGAAATACCGGTTTTTTATCCGTTCCGGTACCGGTCCACGGCCGGACCGGTACGTACCGGCCCGTACCGGCCGGTACGGGCCGGTACGGCATTCCATGGGTCAGATAATCAAAACATGAAAATCACACTGGCATCTACAATAGCTATTGAGGTTGTGGCTACTCCATCAGCAAAGAAAAAAAGGAAGTGGTCTCCAGCTAAATCTCAAAAGATAACTTCTTCTTCGGGATCAGATCTCCCCTGCAAATCAAGTACTAATTTTGGAGGAATCTACACAAGAGAGCTGAAGCCAAAAGAATGCAGCAGCAATATCTTCTACCCCTTGACAATATCTCTCCATAGTATACACTCAAAAAATAGTCTGGAGGCTTATTGAGATGCTAACACACTCGGAGATCAAATCTGCGAAGGAAAAGAGGTTGTTGCTTCCAATGTTGTGGCCGATAATGCTCCTCTATCTCATGATAATTCCAACCTGAAGGATGAGCCCAATCTAGTGTCACCTCTATCTAGGGATCCCTCTTCCACTGATCAGTGTGAAGGGTCTAATGTTGTGGCTGTTAAGATTCCTATAATTGATGGCAAGGATGTAGACCCTTCATCCTCATAGTCGCCATAAAAATTTTAGCTTGGAATTGTCGGGGGCAGCCAAAAATCTCTTTGTCAACTATACTAAAACTCTGAATCATCAACACAGTCCTTCTATATGTTGCTTTTTGGAAACCAGACTTTTTAAAAATAACATGAATAGAATCAAAAGGGTGATGGATCCATTGTGGGACGTGTACATAATTCCAACACTTGGCCTTTCAAGAGGAGTTATTGTAGGGTGGCATGAAGATATTGGCAGTATCACCTTTTCTCACTCTAATAGATAGGTAGACTTTGGTGTCATTACTCCACAGTGAGGGCCAACCTAAGTTTTGGGGGTAGTTTATGCTGGTACTTATGACATTGAGTGCCAACACCTTTAGGCTAAGGCTAGTATGGTTATGGCTTTGGGCTTACCTTTCCTTATTATTAGTGATTCTAATTGCATAACTTCTTCTAAAGGTAAAAAAAGAGGGGTAAACAATTTAAAATTAATAGAGAAGTCCTTAAATTTTGGACCTTCCTCCGACAAATAGGCCTTATAAACTTGGGCTACCAGGGACCTAATTACACTTGGTGCAATAGCTGCTTGGGACTAGTACTTGCTTGGTATAGGAAAGGTTGAATAGGGCTATTGCTTCTGATACTTAGATTGATCTCTTTCTTGAATCCCATCTCAGTCATCTAACTAGATATGCCTCTAATCATTGCCCTATACTGTCATTTGCAACTGGAAAAACACCTAGAGGTCCAATACCTTTTAAATTTGAAAAGTTTTGGCTATTCTGTGAAGGCATTCAAGGAGTTATTAAACAAGCTTGGCATTATGAGGGTCATCATTCACCAAGAGTCAGGTTGACAATGCTCCTTCAGAACACAAAGCAAGCTATTAAGCATTGGAAGAGAAGTCTATGTAATTTATTCTAAAAAAGGCAGCAGTTATATGAAGAGATACATATGTTACAGACAATGGAAGCTCAACGGGGGGGTTTTACTAAACAGCAACATATGCACCTCATGTCCCTGCTAAGAGCTTATCATCAAAACCTTCAAATGCAAGAAATATTCTGGAGACAAAAGACCAGGACCATATGGTTAAAGGATGGAAATGCCAACACTAAATTCTTTCATACATCAACAGTTATCAGAAGAAGATAGAATAGAATCACAAGAATTTTAATGAGACAAGAGGAAATAGTAGAGGATGAAACCCAGATTAGTCAAATGATGCTGATTCATTTTTAGTAAAGATGGTCTGAAGAATCAGCGGAGGGAGAAAAAAAAGATGAGGAGAGAGATAGAGAAGGAGAAGATGCGAAGGCAATTGGGGGTAGGTTCAGTGTCTAGATAGCCAATGGAGTTCAGCAAGAAAAGCTCGATGAGTATGCGGCAGCAAGGTAGGGTGTGAGAAAGCTCAAGAAGGAGAAGAAATAAGGCAGAGGATGAAGAATCTAGGCGAGATGGGAAGAGGAAAGATGATAAAGGGGAAGGGCATTTTGCTCAAGCCCTAGGCTCCACCAATCCCTTTGGGGCTAGACCCATGCCAACCCAACTAGGTCACGCCTCACATTTTCTAAAGTAGAAATTACCAGTGGAAATAATTATAAAAAAGCTAAAATATTATAGGAGGTAGATCTTTATTTCTTTTTTTTTTTTTTTTTTTGCATATATACCCTTGCCATCTAACATTGTTAGGAAGTTAACGGTTTCAAATTGAAATGACAAAAATATCATTAATAAATAAACATGCACAAAAAAAATATTTATAAGGGTATATGTGCAAATAGCAATTTTGGAGGATGTTCATGTAATTTTATATATTTAAAAGGGTATACATGCAAAAAAAAATCATAGATTTTTACATAAATATCTTTCTAAATATTGAAATTTGCATGAATGTCCACTAAATTGATATTTACATGCATGCCCTCATTAAATACTATTTTTTTATGAATACTTTTGACATAGCTATTCAACTAACGTTATTAGCATAAATCATATTTATTTAAATTAAAAATTAATTAAATTATGCAACTATCTTTTTATTTTTGAAGCAGGAAACAGATTAACAGATTTCACTAGAAACTAATATCTCTACCTTCTTTGAGAAATTTTTTGATCTCTCTCGACTCTCTCTTTCACTTCTCTATCTGGAATCAAAATCATTCCCTCGACTCCTTTCTCCATGATAGACAACCTTTCATTGTATCCTTTTTATACAGAGGTAGCCAGGTCCCATTTTTAGTTTAATGAATTATTTAAAAAAAGTGCGGCGAGAGATTTGTATCATTTATCTTTGGTGCATGAGATTTTCAATGTTTTATCTTTTAGAGTTAGAAACATTTTTATGTGCAGGCTGGTGGCTGGTTTAAATTACTGTGACAAGATAGACCCCATATATTAGATCTTTTCTTTTTCTAAAAAGTTGAAGCTCTAAAAAAAAATGGTTTAAGGTATACAACGTAAGGAGTGACCTTCTACCACATGGCCATGAAGATTGTTAATAACTCTGAAGGGTTCAAAGTCCTTCAATGATTTTGCTTGGGGATGATTGATGTTGTTCTTCCATCTAAAAGCATAGCAATAACAAGGAAGCTTGATCATTATAATCTATTGTGTGTCTTTAAGAGATTCTAATCATTTTCTATATTCTAATACATGCCCTCGTATATGCATCTATAACAATAAATATTATAAGCTATGTTTCGATGAAATAAGATATAGTAGTTGTTATAAATGAAGAAGAATAAAATAGAATAATTCCATGATTAACTTTCATAACTCTTTTTGTTATAATCAATTTTTTGCTTAAGCAATATTTTTATAGAAAATATTGAGGAACATACACCAGACAAATCCGAGTGTTAAAACAGGTTGAAATAGAAAGAAAAAAAAATTAGATTTTTTTGCATGTAAACCTTCCTAAATATGTAAAATTGCAAAAATACCCTTATAAAGTGTTATTTGTATATATACCATTTATCAAATATTTCTTTTTGCATATCTACCCATAAGAATATTTCGGTCATTTTTAATTTTAAACTGCTAGTTTCTTAACAGCGTTAAATGGTATGGGCATATATAAAACAGAAAAGAAAATTGAAGGTTATACATGCAAAATAAGTATTTTATAAGAGTATACATACAAATATTAATTTTGGAAAGATATTCATGCAAATTTCAATATTTAGGAGAATATGTACGCAAAAAAATCTTAAGCGATATACGGAAATCTCTATAGATGTCTTCCAAGCTTATGTTCTTTTTTTTCTTTTCACTTTCTGCTTGGTGATATTATCTAATTTCCAATTTTCTTTGGCAGGAAAAATTTGCCAATTAATGTGGCCGAAAGTTTTTTTTTTCAATAGGATCTCTCGATCTATATTTACCAAATCCACTAGCAATATCTTCCCGCGAAATAGATATCATAAGAAGGAACTTTAATTCTATGCAGGTACCTCACGTGAATATTTTCTATACACTATAAGAACTTACCAGTAATTATCTATGCAGATCCATAAATTACCAAGTAAGTATTAAATTGTTCCACTATAGCTTTCTTTGTAAAAGCAAAACACCAAAAAAAAGCTATTCTGCCAAAGAAAAGGGTAATTATATAAGAACTTGCTAATTTTGTATTCTATGCAGATTTCTAAAATGGCATATGATTATGAGATTTCCTCCGTAGGATAATCATCTATGAAATGGCATGCTATCTCAAGGCAGAATCCCTGCATTCGGAAAAGTATGTCCATAAAAGCAGACCCATTAGGACCCGGCGAGCCACCAAGCATTTTCGCATCACAAGCAAAGTAGGGCCTATGCCAATATCCAGCTTCAACAATTTAAGGATTCTAATGCTCTGTTTTCTTGTTTGGAACCATGCAATAGAAGCGAGTAGATGGGATCTATTTAAAGAAGAAGATATGGAACAAGAAAGGCAGCTCAAGATACTCAACAAGCCCTACGTCTTGCCCTTCAAGGTAAGCATGAAGAGCATTTTCTTCATGTATCACCGGATCGCAGCTATGTGGCTGCGTTTGGGGTATGTATCATTTCTGAAACCCTGTCACTGGTAAGATGACCACTATTTAAAACGGCACATTTAGGAGTATGAAATGCGGCTAAAGGGCCTATTTAGATATTTCTACATTATTGGGCTAAAAATCATGCAGGATTTATGAATTGGGTCGTCCATTTAAGCATCGCGCTGTATCAACCAAATACCGCCCAGCTCAAATCCTGTAAGAAAAATAACGTCTGCAGGTCTTTTTTTTCTCCGTATAGTCTAAAGGCTATAATCAAGGCTGAGTTTAAATAGGCTCTTAGAAAATGTAAGCTAGATGGGCCAACAAACCCCATTTTTGATCCTATAGGAAATATCTAAACAAATCCTGAAACAAAAAAGGAAATACAAGGGAACCAAAACCAAACTACCCAGCTAGAAGGAAGCTGAATCAAGTATAAACATAAACGGAAAAGAGGAGGAAAAACTAGAATCTTAGGGCATATTTGGATATTCCTACCGAATTATGCTGAAAATCCTATTAAAATCAGGTCTGTTGGTCTTTCTATCTTGCATTTTCTAAAAGCTTGTCCAAACCCAAAAGATTGCAGAAAGAAAAAACTACCTATGGAGTCTTTTTTAATTCCCATCGTTTTTTAATTCCCATAGATTTTGGATTGGATGGTGTTTAGTTGATACAGGATCATACTTAAATGGACGACCAATGTATGAATCCCACGAAATTTTCAACTCAATCCTATAAAAATATTCAAAACAGACCCTCAAACAACCAAACCTCCTAATCCTGAACAGTAATAACTAACAAGGCATAAAATGGGGAGCTAACAAAGTGCAACCTGCCAAGATTTTCCCAGCAGCCTAGTGCCTAGTGATTTCATCAGCTGTTCTCAGCCTCAAAAATCTAGGAATTGTTGCCCCAAGCTTCAAATTAGGGGCACCATTTCTCAGGTGACATTTTCACAACAAAATACCAGTGCTCTAGTTTTCAAGGGCTGAATGCCATTAAAGAACTTCTAGGTACAGAACTCAAAGACCAGAGATTAGGAGGTTGTTTGCAATGACAGATTTGAAGAGAAGGCCCTTAAAATTCAGCAGTCACCTTTATAAATGGGATAAGCATTCTAGCTGTCCTTTACAATATTCTGTTTTATAGGTAGCTAATCTTAATTGCACAGCAAAACAAGGGGAAATAATTTACTTTAAGATTAGGTCCAAAATCATGATCATGTAGAATGCTATAAAGTACGATACAAGAAAGAAAAGTTCAGACAACATTCCATTGTTTGAATTTTAAATTAGATATATCAAAGCCGCTCTCCATGACTGCAGAGCTAAGATCAAACACTCCTAAAACACCAACCACATGCAGGAAGTGTTTTAATCACCCCATAAAACATCTTCCTGACTTAAATTAGAAACCAACACATGCTAATGTAAATATGTTAGAAAACTTAGACCAGTGTGATGCTGCTCTCGCCACCAGGGGGCTTACGGACACCTCCATAATATTCCCTGGAAGCGGCCTTCCCATCAGCAAATATATCGCTCCCACTCATCTCCCTAAGCTTTGCCATGCTCAATGGCTTCTCAGCAGATCCAGGCGGTGCATCTCCTTTGAAAATGTCATTACCTGTGAGCTCTTGAAACTTTTGGTTGTGGATTTCTTTGCAGTCTTGATCACAGGCTCCTCACTAAACATGATATTGCTTGGACCACCAGCCGGCTACAAATGTTGAACAAAAGTATGAATACTTAAAGTACTAAAAGAAGTAATATGAAGAAATACGCATCCTGAAGTGAATAAAACATGAGTAGGATAACATATAAAATATGGATAAAAATATGGACAAAACAAATGACGTAAGAAAATTGCATGACAAAGACTTGTGATCATTAGGAGGCAGAGCACTTGATCAGCAGCAATACAAAATATAAATGACAAACAACCAACAGCAAGGCTGCCAATTTTCTGCACATAGTGCTTCAAACAGACTGGTAAGACTGCAATATGCAAGATTCTCAGAAATATTTCCTCCTTTTTTTAGGAGGCTGAGGAAACTAAAGATAACCGTCATATGGTGTAAGGGCAATACCACGGTGAATTGCCTTAAACAAAACAAATGGGTCACAATGTAAGGTTTAAAAATAATCTGCATTAGACTTATGGGACCATTGAAAAAGAAAGAAAGAAGAGAGAGAGAAAAAGTGACCCTAAGTAACTAGACACTCGAAATGCATCATTTCTAATAGAGTGGAGCAGCAAAAACTGCACCTGAATAATATCAGCCATGAGAACTTCAGACATGACAAGCATTTTGAAACAGGAAAAGGAAAATACGGCACTACAAGTTTTAATACTGAAAAAACAAAGAACACTTCAAGATTGTGTTGAGGACCCACAAAGGCAAACATTGAAGACTCTTTTCATACAGTAGGATGGTTCCAATGAATTTTTCTGGGGGAGTTCCTCATGCGTTTTCTACAAGGCCAATATCATGTGTTCATCACCCAACTTTCACTGATGAGTCACAAGAAAACATTTTGAGAATTATGAAAATATTACCTACCAACCGTGTAAAGAAACTTCCAAATCCTAAAAATTTTACACCATAGTATAAAAATAGTTAATGCAAGGAAAAACTTAGTTTTACAGTTTTCACAAAAGTGAAGAGGACAAAGCCTAAGGTAAAAACATCATAAGGTGCTTTAAGAAAATAAATTTAAAACAAAAAGAAATGCAAGGTCATGTTTTACCCATCTTCTCATCCCACATTAGATACTTTTACAGATATACATATGTTTTGTGGCTGGGGAACTCAACATTAGATACTTTTACGGATGTATGTATGTTTCGTGGCTGGAGGTAACCCAAAGTCCAAGTTGCCCCTCAACTCCAAATTCCGAGCTGCTAATGGCCTGGGTGGAACCTCAGCTGGAGACCAAAGATGTCATGCCACAAAGTTCTTTGCACTTTGCTTCCAGAGATCTGCTTATTAGCTTTTAGCCTCTGATTCACTATCCAGAGTGCCACTTAGCTCTCGCTGCTTTGCTACCTCTGTAAGGGTGGTGGGCTTCCTTGGAGAGACACTCTCATCAGCACTGAATGAGATATGGCTAATGGTGCTAACAGCTTGCTGATGGACAAAAACATAAAAAGCCGACCAATTCAGTTCCATGTTAGAAGATATCATAAGAATTACTTTACTAGGCTTTTTGTACAGACCCAAACAAGAATGCAGAGATATTGAAGCACAATTAACACACTGAAACTAATCAGTATAAAAGTCTGATTTGTAGAAATAATAATCTTAACAATGCTGGGTAGCAAAAGGCGACAGGAACATAGCAATTGTTAATTGTCACTCTTCTACTTCCCTTCAAAGTAAACTGATTTTATTGGCAGTCCGGTGTAAAATGAAACATTATTGAATTAGATAGCTCATCTGATAATAAGTTTAAATTGAAAGATTTGTTCTCCCAATAAAATTTGAAGCAATACCTGATACACTCGTACACTTGTTTTATTAAGATTCGAGACAGAAGCACCAGATTCTGAACGCCACCATTTTCATTGTCAGCAGCAAAGATTTCCACTGCCAGTCATCTACTCTGAACTTCGAGCCAGAGCAAGGTTTCCTTATACTTTGAAAAATATAGTATTATTGGTTTGTGGAGAAGTTCGGACTTCAAATAATATCATCATCAAGTATGGAGTGCATCATCAATTGTTCAAACTTTGTTAGATATAAACTATTGCTTAGTTGTTAAGGTATCTCAATTCTTTGCTCAACAAACTACATCAACAAGTTTATGCAGATATTAGAATCCCAAAGAAAAAGCAATTACAAAATATCATAGACTAAGAATTAGATTTTTTTTTAAAAAAAAAGGCAAAACTTGTATACATATATATTATAATGCTTGAGCAATATATTGTGCTTGTAAATGAAATGCAGGTATTAAAACAACAAAATGAAGTGACAAATTACATTTGTAACATAATATAAAGCAGTAAAAGTGGCAGTTTCTCTAGTTCAGTCTGCAATAGCCTTCCAGCTACCACATTGCTGAAGGACTTCAAAAAGCTCAGCAGTTAAAGGGAAAATAGTGGGGTTGCCATCAATGAGATGACTACAGGTTACCAACTAGGTTTAAACCAGCAAAAAGAAGATGCAACATGCACTATCAACATCTAGATGAGGAGTTTGGACCATGAACAACTTTGACTTTTAAGACATCAAAGCAGGAACTAAAATTTTCTTAACTCACATTCTATTTTCAACCTTTTTACAGTCCAGCATACTCAAACTGAAAACTACTAATTGCCATGGAATTCATATGGATTAACTTGAAATTGGGGCATGTTTAGTTATATATTTTGCCTGACATGTCATAAACTCATAAGGCCAACCCGGCTACAATAGAGCTTAAAATATTCCTAGAGTTACAACAAAACTAAAAAAAAGGTATTTAATTACCTTAAAATTTTCTGCACCTGACCAATCACCAAATAGTTGTCATCCAAACAATTAATTATTACAACAAGGTGGACTAGGTCCCTTTGCACAGAATGTTCTATCTGCTGTTCCTACTGAGATGAGGATTATGCATTGATTGCATGGCTCATGATCTCCATGTATTTCATTCCAGTTGGTCTATCTGGGCAAACTAGAGTTCCAACATATCACTTCAAAAATATATTTACAGAGAAAGACTTGCAGAAAGTAAGCACAACTAAAAAGACATCCACCTTTCCAATGCAAGCCTAGGCCCTTAAACATCCAGCCTGACTAACCAAATAAATGCATACCCATCCATGAGCATAAACTTCTGTTTCTTTAGTGATCGTGTCAAGGGAAGAAGGGCCTCACCAGATTACAATAGATAAAATCATTTCCTTGAAACAATGAAGCCCATTGACTATGTCTGATGCCTGGTAAGCCAATCTCAGGCAGCACAAATTAGCCCGTTGAAAATGATTGCTGAAGCTAGGAACCCTGAACCCTTAAATTAAGATTTTGATTTCTAATTGTATTCTTTATATAAAAAGCCCAGTAATGACATGTCCCAAATTAATCTAAAGAATGTATAGCAAATGCAAAAACTGCAAAAGAAGGATAAATTGACAAGGGAACTTATATACAACAACCAGCTACATGGTCCCTTCAAAATTGCTTATCAGTGATTATGAGGTTGTCAGTTACATTTGATGCACAATAACAAGTGTCCAAGGGCGGATAGCATCTGAGAGTCAAATTACAATATTCACATTAGTGGATTGAGTCTTCTATATGGAGATAGTGAATCTTGAATTACAAAACATACTTCCTTCTTGCTGACTGACAAACTGTTACTCTGTATCACTTGGATCCCTTAAGGTGGTGCCTTTTAGTCTTGAGGTAAAATCAAAATCATGTTGGTGCATATTAGTGGCACCAAAATCATGTTGGTTGGCATATTAGTGGGCACCAAGATCATGTGCCTCTCGTGATGTCAATGTAGAATGAATTCCAAGAAGTTCTCAAGCAGGTGAAGAGAATAACGACATGGGAGAGGCAGCAAACGACAAGAATAATGCACTGATAGAATGTACAAAGGGTGCAACTCAGTTGAGGGTACTATGATTTCATAGGCAATCAAACTAATATGAAGAAGCATAAGATAATTCAATTAAGAAACATCAATTCCCTCTAGACATGTGTATGCATATCTAGCAGGGCATCTAAAAATTATAAGGTTATGGATTATAGAAAAATTCTCAAAATTTTCTAATGTAAATCTCTAAGAACTATTCTCCTATTCAACATTCCTAGGAACATGACTTGTCAGCCTCCTAAGTTACACAATCTGCACATTGTTATGGTTCATTCCTTCATTCCAACAACTAAAATATCTAGAGTTCACCACAAAAAAAAAAAAATACATAATCTAAACAAAAAGTTTTTCGAATTGCTTCTTTAAAACAAAATAGTGTTATTTCGAATGGGAATGTATGAGAGTATGATTTCCGTCATGGTATCATGTCAAAAACAATATCACGCCTAGAGAAATCTGAAAAACATCCGAGATTTGTTCTTATTGGAAATATCAGGATGCTTGACATATCAGGCAAAAAAAGGTTAAGTGCAAATTAACGAAATTGGAGACTAAAATAGAATTAACATACTTGAGATAAAAGGTTAGACAACTGAAAATTTTCCATAGAATTATCACAAGGCACATTTTTATGGATGCTGAATATACAGTGCATTGACAGCTACGATAGTTAGCATAGAAAAGTTACAACTTTCAGCAAAAGAACGGTTCTTAAAACAAATAACCAAAAAGGGAAAAAAATAAAAGACAGACAGATTGAAAGTTACAATTCGTAAAAGGACAGATGGGCAGCAAAGTATTTCACAACCCAATCTAGAAATCAACATGCTGGATTCAATCAAAGAGTCGTCAAAAAAAAAATCACTGCTTTCCGCAATCCATACTCCAGCATTGTATCAAGAAATCAGTCCGATCGAGAAGACAGCGCTTAGCAAGTAGATCAAGTTCAAGAAACATCAACCAAAGCACAAGCTTCCGGGGCCTGAAGCGGGCCGGATCTCACCTCTTATGCAAGCTCTCAGCCTCCTCCGCGCTCATCTGGGCGCCGAACATCACAGGGCTGATCCCTCCCGCGGGCTGCGAGAAATCACCGGAAAATGGAAACTCTGAGATGCCGGAAGCGAAGGAACGGGCGCGGCATAGGTCGCCAGAGAGGGGAAGAGGGCTTACCTTGTGTGTGCGGCGGGAGGGGGTGGCGGAGTCGGCGGCCGGCGGGGCCTCTGACCAGGTGAGCAGATCCGCCGTCGAGGCGTGGGGTTTTCTCACGGGAACGCTCCTCTCCATCGCGCTTTGCTGCGCCTTCGTTCTCCACAGAGAGAGAGAGAGAGAGAGAGAGAGAGAGAGAGAGTCTTGGTGGTGGAGTGGACGGGAAATAAAGTTTTGGCGAGAGTGACATATAGGCTATTTTCCTTTTCTTTTTCTTTTTATTTTTTCTCTCCTCATTAGTGGGGGGAGCTCGATCTCCGGAGTTGACGTAGCAGTCATCTCTTTTCTCCCTCTGGATCTCGTCACCTTTGTTTTGAGTAACAGCCGTTACCATTGTTTGGACGCATGAATATATCTTAATATTGGATTGCTGTATTTTTTTTGACATTTTTTAGAGAGAGAGAAAAAGGAGGATGATGCAATAATCTAAGGAGCTGTATTATATTATATCATATTAGAGCTTACTGCAATATACTTCTTCTAAGTCAATGCATAAAACAAATTATTTCAAGTCACCATCTATGCACATTTATCAATCATAATTCCTAACTCGGCGCTCCCATAGCCAAGGATTCAAAAAAATTGGTAATAAATCCAAGAGCTGCACTAATCTCCTCCTATCATAGAAAAAGAATATTCTTTTTCACATAACAGGAACATATAGTATTACTTATAAAATTACATACATAAAATGCCATTATTAAAAGAAAACTGAATAAATTAAAATTATTTAACTAAAGTAAACTTATTAATGAAGGAATGATACCTATTGGTTGTTTGCTTTATTAAAAATTTATTATAATAGGCTTTTACGGCTTCTTATGTAAAATAACATTTACTTGATACATTCATGAATGTCTTTCGAAAAAGCATATCATATAGGATATAATTTAATTTTCTTAACCAATAAAAAATAAAGTTGCCATTGACATATTTTATTATTTGTCATGGTTACAAAATTTTGCAAATACGATAAATATCTGGTGCAACTCGCCAAGATGTTTATCAGGTTTGTATTTTCCTTCCACCCGTAGATACTGCCAACGGCACATCTCGGCTAATGCAGCAGCATAACAATTTCAAATTTTGAATTTAAATTTGCACCTGTGCAACGGTCGGGTCGTAACGGCCCTCGGGTGAGGTAACGGGTATCTATTTGCACCTGTGATGGGATCTGGGGCGCACGTGGCCTTAGCTGGTGATGTCTATTTTTCGGGGGGAAAGTATCAGGATGATGGATGGGGTGGTTCTATATACACCCCCCCCCATTGCTCAGGACACCCCCAAAAATTAAAAAAAATTAAATACTCTCTAACACCCCCCCCATTTGCTAAGGACACCCCTAAAAAATTAAAAATTCCTAAATTACCCCCCACCCCCCACCCCCTCACCTAAATTGCTCTCTACACCCCCCAAACCCCCCCCACCCCGCTCTTCCCCTCCAAACACCTCGCCAACGCCCAAAACCCCCCGTTCCCCCTTCTCCCTCTCGTCGCCGGCATTCTCCCGATCTCCGACCACCTCGCCGGCTTCTCCCGGAACCACCTCGCCGGCTTCTCCCGAAATTTTTTTTTCACGGTTCGTGCTCCGTTCGGCACTGGACCGCCGAACAAAAGGCTTCTGTTCGGCTGAACAGTGCCGGACAGAAGCCTTCTGTTCGGCACTGTGCAGCCGAACAGATCTGTTCGGTTGAGGGTTGCCGAACGAAGGCTTCTGTTCGGCACTGTTCAGCCGAACAGAAGGCTTCTGTTCGGCGGTCCAGTGCCGAACGGAGCACGAACCGTGAAAAAAAAAATTTCGGGAGAAGCCGGCGAGGTGGTTCCGGGAGAAGCCGGCGAGGTGGTCGGAGATCGGGAGAATGCCGCGACGAGAGGGAGAAGGGGAACGGCGGAGGAGGGGTTTAAGGGGGGTTTGAGGGGTGTTTTTTTTTTCTTTTCAAAACGAAACGGAGGAGGAGGAAGGGGGGTGTATGAGAAAATTTCAAGGGCAATATGGTAATTACACTAAAGGTTAGTTTGGGTATTTTTTTTTGGTTTTTGGGGGGTGTCCTGAGCAATAGGGGGGGGTGTATATAGAACTACCCTGATGGATGGCATGATGCTGACGACTCTCCTCCCCTCCATTGTAAAATGTTTCCTAAATTACTATTTTACCCTCGCGCTGAATAATTTTGACCGGCAGCGGACCGGCAGGTGTCCTGTGGACCCGTTCGGGCAGCATAACTCGCCTCACAAATTGGAGATTGGACGGTAGATTTTGTCTCAACCGACGCTACTATTTTAACTAAAGTTGTTGGGGATGATTACTGTATGCTAACGAGAATTAGTCCTGTAATCCAAGCAGTTAAATGACACCATCACAGGGTACTTCTTTAAAAAGTTTGCCCAATGGACCTTTTTCCCCCTCCTTCTAAATAATATCCTTGATTCAAAGGGTCTAAAGTTTTGATACATTTGCTAATTGGTTTGGCTAATTCCATTTAGCCATCCCAACACTAATTTCCATATTCTTCATTAGAAATTTTAATCTCAGCTTTGCTAGGGCTTGAGGGGTTAGAGGTGTTTTATCTCCCAATGTACAGTAGTTTATTGTCTATAGTTCTTCCTATCAAAAAGAAGAAAGTACATGTCTTGTTATATTGAGAGTATGTGTGATTAATGAAAATCTGTAAAAAAATAATGGATTTGGACTTATTAACAATTATTCTTACCAACATGGCAAAGTGTATAGGTGCGAGAAGAGGTTTGGTGACTTTATTTTGAGCAATTACTTCTAATATTTCTTCCATGCAATCTCGATGTGAGAAGAGGAATTGGAGCAAGAAATGAGTGATACATCACTAAATTTTCCGTTTGTGATTAGCCTTAGTTTAATCAATAATCCAATCCTCTTAGCACTTAGTCCTTCTTGGTTTAAATTTTATAGATGCATGAAAAAAATCAAGTAAAGTTATCGAGGTTAATGATATATCGCATGGAATCTGAAAATGATGCGCTTACATAAATCAAAAGCAGAGATGGAGGATAGGATGCTCTACTTTTTCTTTGACCTTTTTTTCAGCTGCTCCTAAACCAAACAAAGGTACCAAATCACTGGATGATTAAATTTTAACTACCGGGCCCATGTGAGAGATCAAATGAGGCAAAAGATACCTCTGAGATCCGAAAGAACATAGGATTTAATATTTTAAAATTATAGTTCGACGCTATAATATCGTCACAATGAGTGATACATTTGTCGTCGTTTGCATTTTTGGTGTAAGCTTGTAAATGGTGATGTGAACGCCCTAACAAGTGCACTATTTTTCAGAAGCAAAGTTGGGTTATCAAAGTAAAGTAAAAACTTAGCCTCTGTGCCTCTATTTAATTATAGCTGATAAGTTCACTAATTGGCATTGTTTATATTATCCTACTCAGGACATAATGTTTTACGGATAAGTTCTTGAAGTTTTTGGTGGCCTTGGCAGATGCCGTAAGAAACGGCAAGTGAGTTAAGAAAAGCTTAGCTTATCGCGTGTGCACAAAGAGAAGAATCAAAGTTCTGACATGAGACCGAAGTTTAAGAAGAAAAAGATATTGATGACCTAAGCTTGCACATGCTCATCATGTGAAGAGGATATCTAGATAAGAACAAACTTTGGTAAATCTCTTCTTTATTATAATTTCACGACGCTTTGGAGATTGATTCCACCCTCGAACACAGCTCCTATCTGAGCGTTTGCTTCACATGATTCCTTTCTGTTCGATTCCTTGAAACTTACCCAAAATTTCGATTCCCTGTTCCCTTGTGGCTGTGCGATGTGATTGGCTCATGCGATGTGTTTGCTCCTATCCTAGTAGATTGCCGGTTCCACACTTTTTCTTTCTTTCTTTTGAGAAATAGAGAAGGAATACCACCAATAAGATTATAACTGTATCAACTCAGAACTTTACCAAAAATGACTAGTTGAAAGATATTATTTGAATTTCTTAATCCTATATAAGTACTCAAGATTTATCAAGCAAATAAACGATGTGGGACTAAACACACGTCCATAGGGATCCTTACATACTCTCTCGTTTAAGCCATGCCGTTTCCATCAGACTAAAAGTTCAAATCCAATCACAATCATCGTGGTCAGCACATGATTAATCCTAATGGATCTGCACTGCAACGTCCCTGAGTCCACTTAGATTATAAACCGGGTCGCTCTGATGCTATTTGTAACAACCCAGAATCTTACCCAAAATGACGAGCCGAAAAATATTATTTGGATTTCTGGATTCTATATAAGTATTAAAATCTACCATGCAAATAACCGACATGAGACTAAACATATATTTGCATAGATCTTCACAAAAATTTTAAATTTGAAGTTCCAACCCTTGCTCTTTTGGCGAGGAGGATTATGGTTTGCAAAAGCAAAAAGTTATGAGAGATTTGATCAAACTTTATTTTTTAGTTTTTGGAGGGTTGTGGGGAAGAATCCACGGTGACTGGGGACACTGAACCTCCCTCAAAAAAAGGGAGTGACCGTTGGAGCTTACCCTATGCACCTATTACTGCCCTGTTGTTGTAGATCTTAGATTTTGCAATGATGAATGCATCTGGATTTTCAAGTTTACTCGCCTGTTTAACAACTCTTGCATGATGGCATTGACCATTCATATGGTAGTGGCAATAGTTGGTACACTTGTCATGATGCAATCTTGAAAAGGGTATGGCATACTTGTAGTCAAACTGTTGAAAATCTTTATCATCTTTACCTTTACCCCCATCCTTAGCCATTGCTCATCGTAAGTCATCTAAGAAGATCGCTAGAGTGATTAATGAAGCTCTAGGGCAATATAAAGCAGTATTACTTACCTTTTATTTTTTTGATAGGACAGATGAATCATATAATTCTAGTACGAAAATATCCAAAAGAGCCAAAAAAATAAAAATATCCCAAAAAGGAGATGGCAAGGTCGCACCACTAATCCGCAACACTTCACTAGAGCACTCAACAACAAAGAATGAAACCCTCACGATAGCCATGATACCCATCCAAATCTAGTTGTTCTTGAGTAAACTTTAGGCATTGGTAGATAGTCAATCATGTCCTTTAAGAAATCCCAAAGGTCAAATGGCCTAAGAGATTGAATAGGAGTGTGTTGGTAGAGGTTAGGTTGAGTTGGTACAATGGGCTTTATAGCTTTTGTGGGCATTTTCTTGGCTTTCATCTCCTATTTTTAGGGTGGTTTGATTCTGCAAAGGCACCCCAAAGTATAATCTGAACAACCCCATCAAACAAATGGTGCAAAATGGCAACAATTTCGGAGTGTTTGCCAAAAACATTTCAGTAAACTAATGAATTTGATAAGTGAAGATGGCAACTTGATATGTAAGATTAGAAAGGACAAAAAGAAATATAGATTTAGGAGTATCTACCTCTTACACCATAACTTAAGACAGTTCATCCTGTTCGAATGCAGAGGTTCAATAATTGAATCCTTATATTGTGAAATTTGACATGCACTGGATCCAACAAGAACTATAGATTTTTCGGGCATGGATCTTCAATGAATCTTATAAAATTGAAATGAAATTATCGATTATGAGCAAATCGAAGTATCAAGCTGGTTTCAATTCTGCATGGACAATATGTTTGATTTGAAGAAGGGATTGAATTCACTATCATGTCATGTCTAGATTAAGAGATTTATAATGTGGTTTGGTGTTTCTTAAAATGCATTCTT
Organism: Phoenix dactylifera; assembly: GCF_009389715.1. Lineage (NCBI taxonomy): Eukaryota > Viridiplantae > Streptophyta > Magnoliopsida > Arecales > Arecaceae > Phoenix > Phoenix dactylifera. Next base: position 248,250 of record NW_024068005.1, on the reverse strand, counting down.
TTGACCTAGGCAATTAATGTGCTTTAGAAGAATTATAGGTCTCAAACTATGATTCCCTTTATATTTTTTTTTGTGTGTGTATGTGTATCCATGAAGAAACAAATCTGACCTGTTACATTATTTGGTTAACGTCAAGAATCATATGTACAAATATGTAGCCATCCCTTTCATTTTCAAATGCATGACATTTTATTCTAACTGTTTTCGTTGAAAGTACGTAATTTTCATCATATATTTAGCATTCCTCATCTGATGAGTCATGAGGTCTAAGTGTCTTTTAGAAGTACCATTCGGTCCTTCATTGAGATTGGACTCCAACACCCCCCTTGGATAATCTTGTTATGCACACCATGAAGAGAGATGGCTTTTCATTGATTGGCCATGGAGGATGTGCTTCCTTCAAGGATCTTGGAAGGAACCAACCAAAGCTTTAAGCTTATTGTTGTAAGAGCAAATGGCATGAGTGAATGAGTTGATCGGTGGCAGCGGTGGCTAATGAGTGAGATTAATATGTGGCCAAAGCTTAGTTAAAAAGGAAAGGCCACCATTAAAAAAAAACAACAAATATAATCCTTAAGGCTAATATAGTATTGAGCTATCTTCTGAAACTTGGGCTCTCAGTTCCAAACGTCCAGGAATTTAGTCATGTTTAAGCCTAAAAGGGTATAAAGAGATAAGTTCCAAGAGCAAGAGGCTTATCTTAAAATATCACTCAGGAGCAAAAGCCAAACATATCATCTATTGGCTTTTCACATTTCTAAGGCCCTGTTTGGGGAAGCTGTTGGCAGTAGAGCTGTTGGCAGTAGAGCTGTTGGAAGTAGAGCTGTCTGAAGTAGAGCTGTTATAAAAAGTTGTTGCTGTTTGGTAACTACATTCGTAAAGTGTTGTTGTACTTTGTTTTGTGTTTGGTAAACAAACTGAGAAAGTACTTTTGTATGACAAAATTACCATAAAGGACATTGCATAGTATATACAACAGAACAAAAAACATAAAAAATTAATACATAAATATACAATATATAATATTATTGTAATATAAAATAATATTATGTTAATATAGCATAATAGTAATATAATTATTAGAGTAAATTAATATTTGGTAATATAACATAATATTAAATTATTTAACATAACATATTAATGTATTATGATATATATAATATATATTATTTATAGTGTAATAATAGTTAAATATAAAATATATAAATAAATATATTATATATTAATTAATATAAATTAATAATAATAATTATTAATATTTTTATAATAATATAACATAATATTAAATTATTTAAAAAAATAATTAATATTAATAATAATATAATATATAATAATATAATATTTATAGTATAATACAATAATAGAGGTATAAAATATTATAATTATTATTATAAATTAATTTTCCATAATATAACATAATATTAAATTATTTAAAATAACATATTAATGTATTATAATGTAATGTAATATAATATAATATTCATAGTATAATACAATAATAAAGTTATAAAATATTATAATTATTAGTATAAATTAATTTTCCATAATATAACATAATATTAAATTATTTAACATAACATATTAATGTATTATGATATAATATAATATGATATTATATTTATAGTATAATACAAAAATAAAGGTATAAAATATTATAATTATTAGTATAAATTAATTTTTCATAATATAACATAATATTAAATTATTTAACATAACATATTAATGTATTATGATATAATATAATATGATATTATATTTATAGTATAACACAAAAATAAAGGTATAAAATATTATAATTATTAGTATAAAATAATTTTTCATAATTTTTCATAAAATAATTTTTCGCGGTCCAGGGGCTCTTCTTCGTGGTCCACGCTCGAGGAGGACGTCAGCGTGGGCCGCAAGGTTGATGATAAAAAAAAAAACAATAGATTGATTTTGGAAGGTATGGAAAATGATTAAAAAATTTTTCTTCTAAAATGTGGTTCAAGAGATGCATACAAAAATTGAAAAGAAAAATACCTTTTCTTATAGAAGGGAGTCTGACGGCTAGGATTCTTGGCTCCAGCAGATTTTTAGGTTTATAAAGAGACAAACTATGTAATTATGTTATTTTAATATGGGCATTTTTGTCAAAATATAGCTTTCCGAAAAAACTGAAACAGCTTCATCCCAAAAGCTCCAAATTGGAGCTTCCTCCCAAAAGCTGTTTTCAGCTTCCCGCAAAAGCTGAAACAGCTTATTGAAAAATTTACCAAACACAGTTTTTCATCTAAAAGTACTTTTGGAGGGCCAGAAAGTGCTTTCTGGCCCTCCAAAAGCTCCCCCAAACAGGGCCTAACTATAATATACGAGCAAAGCTACTTTACAAAGAATTTTCTTATTGTAAAAGCATGCCTAGAGATGAGAAAAAGTGGATATAGTATAGTTTAAACACAAGAAAGAGAATCCAGTCATCATAAATACAACATGGTACCAGAAAGAGCTTCTTGAAGGAATATACCAAAAAATATTAATTCTTAGTGCAACACTTGCTTAGAGATGTGTGAAAGTAGAACAGAAGAAAGAGATATCCATTCACCATAAGCATAGTGACATGGCACCACAAAAATTTCTGGAAGAAATTAAGCAAAAAATATATTAAACTGGCTATGTTGTATGGCCCAAAATGCCAGAAAGTAGATGGCATCAGTTAAAAAAAAATATCAAGGAAAATAAATGTTTTTAAGTTTAGAAAGAATGAGTTCGAACTGTACAGGTTAAATTGTTTAGAAGAAGGCGCATGGCAGCACCTGTGGAGCATAACAGAAGGTCCAGTATAGAGAGAGATGTATAGAGTTATTTCATGCTTTAGGGGCCCCAGCTAGAATGAGAAACACCCCATTTCAAATTGTATAGGATGAAAAACCTGTAACATTGATCTCTCTCTTACCCTTAAAGCAACAAGCAACTACAATAGATATCTAAAATAGAAACCTCTGAGGAAAATGTTTTAACAAGAATAAACCATTTAACTATGCTGCATTTTTTGCACAAGTATATATGACATATTCTAATATTCAACATTTTGATTCATTTGATCTCTGAAAAGCAGCAATACCTGGCATATATTCATAGAGATAAAAAGGATTATCATCAAACTACCAACTCAAAAGACACGGCATTCACCATAGAGCAGTAAATCCAATGAAATACAAATCCAGCTCTGCCAACCACTCCAAAGCAAATGAAGGCCTCGTCAACCCACAATATCACCAAACACAACTTGAAAATTTTCATACCGAGAAACAACAACATTAATGGATAGGAAAAGAGTCCTTTTTCAGTTCAACATTAAACAAAGGGATATGAATACCTCAGTAGAACTCACACTTCAAAGAACTGAAGAACAACGCCTTTTGCACTTCAACCTCTGATGACAGTTCACAGTCTCTGATCTCATTTGTGCAAATACTACGCAAATCATGCATCATCTTCTGCAAGCAGCACATTATATCCATGACTGGTATCTATTTCAAAAGGTCAAAAAAAGATCATGTAAACTGATTGCAGAAATAGATAAAAGAAAAGCGATAGAAATTCCTCACTTGACCCTAGCTCTTTTAATCTTTAATATCTATGATATGACATATCACTAACAAAAAAAAAAGATAGAGAGCAGCGTGATTATGGAAACTACACAGACAATTCATCTCTTTTGGTGGATGAGCAGGAAATGTGGATCCATTATAGTCTTTCATGCCTAAAGTGCAATATACTTAGCACGGTACAACTTTTCTGAAGTAAGATCTTAAGGGCAGCCAAATAGAAAAAAGATGACTTTTTTTTCATTTGTTTAACTGAGAGGAAGAAAGAGAAGACCTGCCCAAGGAAAGTTACCCAGGTTCAAATACTGCAGGATGCACCACTCAGGACTCGAACTTGGAACCACCCCCTAGGAGAGGAATGTAGTGTGCTTTCTGTTCGTAGGAGAAAGATATGAAAGTCATCTAGGTTGATGGTAGGAATTTTGCTGGAGCTTTAGTTGCTGGAAATAAAGGCACATAGACTAAAAGACCAGAAAAGCATACATAATGAGGAAGTAAAAATGAGGACCTTAAGTGGGTAGGAAAGATGCAGAATGGCATATAATTTGAATGAAATGGACCAGTTTTGTTCACGATTAGTCAGTCCAGAATCAAATACAGTCAGCAAATCTAATTTGGATGATCCTACCAGAATATTTTATTGATATCCTCTTTCGATGTTTTGCAAGACTTATTGCTCATATTGATTCCTTAACAAACTCCAGCACAAACAATGCATTTCAGAGTCAATAGCATTTGTCTCATATTTATTTCAGAATTGATGGAAAGAATTTTGTTTTGAACGAAAAGGTGAGAACAACAGGGAGAAAAAAACAACAGCTTTTGCTCAAAATCGCTACCAATCAGTCAAAGGTCGTGGTTTGAAACTAACTTGAAAAACAGATCTTTCATGGAAGATACAGCCTACCAAGGCCTCAATTATCAGCATAATTTTGAGAATGTGCTGCCCCTCAAAGTGTTAGAGAAAATGAAGAGTACAATCATTGTAATATTTTTAAAAAAAACCTTCTAGAAGTCACAAATTGTCATGTAGGGAAGGCTGAACCTAGGACCTCTACAAGAACAAGATTAACAACAAATGGTTTACAACTGCAAATAGTTGAGATGGTTGTGCTTCTCCCCTCCTCAATATATGTATGTGAACCTGAAAACATATCACGAACTAGATCAATAACTGGAGAAGAAGCACGTCCATCTCAGGTTTAAGGCTAAGAAATACTAGTTAGGACATTTGAGCCATTACAGAGAACTTCAAAGAAAACAAGAAAAGAAACAAAACTAAAAGAAAAGGATAGCGTTTAAAAAAATAAAAATATTGGTGCGGCTCATTCTATATATATCTAACTTCTACATTCCTGCAAAAGATTGGGTTAGATTTAGGACAACTCAATCAGATCCCAGTAATTCCAAAAGCACAGCTGTGACATTATAGATGTTGAGGAAGAAAGTAATTAAAAAAATCGCTTTTAAGAGGCTAAGCAATCTAAATTAGATTTGATGTAGTGAAAAATACGGAAAAAATGCTCTTCATGCCTTCCCAGGCATGCAATGAGATAGGTTAATATGCTCAAACTAAGCATGCAAATGCAAAAATAAGAAGGAATGAGACAAGAAGAGAAGATGAAAAGGAGATGAAAATAGCCTTAAAAGTGGGCCTTCCCAACATAAAGTAATAATAGTCAAAATCATTGTTATTAATGAATTTTCTGACTAATCTTTCAGTGATTCATATTGACTCTCAGTTTCATGATCACAAAAGGGTACAAAAGGATAATGGGGCACATGATCCAAACTCAACCCAGGTGGAAGTGAGTCCTGATTTTGGCCCTAATTTGATCCCATTGGTACAGGTTAGACCAAGATATGGGAACCATCCCGAACTGGACAGCTCCGCTCGTACCAAGCATCCCGGCAGTGATCGGGATGGTTCCGAAACGAAAACAAAACTATTGCCGAAGGAGAAAAAAGAGAAGAAAAGATAGAAAAAAGAGAGCGAGCGGCGGGGCGGGAAAGAGAGAGGGAGGGAGGCCGGCAGAGGTGGCGGAGGCCGGCGAAGGGCCGGCACCCGAGCAGCAGAGGAATGGTTGTGGCCTCCGCTGCTCGGGGCGTCGGCCTCCGCCGGCCTTCACCGGCCTCCGCACCCTCCGCTGGTCTCCCTCCCTCTCTTCCTATCTCTCTCTTTCCTCTCTCCCGTTTGTCCTCTCTTCCGCCTCATCTACTATTGGTACAGGTCCGACATAGCACGACGCAGCCCCGTACCGACTCGTGCCACCGAGCAACCGGTCCGATGCCCGGTACCCGCACAGCAGACCATGGGTCAGACAACATCCATCTTTTCTACCTTTTAATTACCAAATCAAGATTGTCACAAACGGATATGCCCCATCAGATTAGAACTAATTAGTTAGGTTCCATGTAAGTAGGATTGGTTGTGTATGGGCATTGTTGACAAATGGTTGTGCAGTGAGACCAAAAGGGGGAGATGCCAGAGTGGCATGAACTTTCCAAGCCAAGAACATCTCCAGTCCACTTTGAATCAAGCTGCAGCCTGTTTATTAAAAAAAGAAGGAAAAGAAAACGATTCTTTGAAGCTCTCTATGTCAAAGCATACTCTCACATGAGATCAGATGGTGTAGATAAGAAGTATTCATGCCTTAATTTTATTATTGGATATTACTCCTGGAAATGAAAATTCAATGCAAATGTGCATCATCCATACCACAATCAGATAAATATTTACACATTCAGTAATTTTTTTCCCTAAGAGGATTGAGATAAATATCATCTACTCTATGCCACTAAGTAAATTTTCTGCAGAAGAAACACATTAGAGACAAACAATTTTATTCTCATGCAGCTACCTTCTCTAGGTATACAAAGAAGAATCACGAAACAGATTAACTGAAAAACAGTACTCTTTTTAGTGCATTTAGCAAAACTCATCAAAATAAGTAACATATATATTTAGTATATTGATACCATAGTTATCACTAAACCATATGCATTCAAACATGGTTCTCTGTGTTTTTAAATTAATAAAGAGTGTTGATACATTTATGTTGGATCATACTCCTGGAAGTGAAAATTCAATGCAACACAGCTGCATGTATGTTATCTTGATCTAGTGTCAAAGAATATGGGCGAATGTGCATCAGCCATCAGCCATACCACAAGATAAATATTAACACATCCAGTATGTTTTCTAAGAGATTTGAGATAAATATCATCTACTCCATGCCACTAAGTAATTTTTCTGAATATGGAACATAACAGGGAAAAACAAATAATACTCTCATATCAACTAGCTTCTCTAGGCATACAAAGAAGAATCGCCAAAATAGATTAATTAAAAAAAAACTCTTTTTAGTGCATTTAGCGAACATCATCAAAATAAATAACATAATATGTGTTTAGTATATTGATACCATAGTTATCATTAAATTGTATGCACTCAAAATGTTTCTCTGTGTTTTTAAATTAATAAAGAGTTTTGATACCTTTTGTAGAAGCCTTGCGATATATATTTTTCCGGCTGTCATCATTTTTCCATTCACTCTCATCATCATCTGCTTCTCCTCTTCTATCATTTCCAATATCACTTTCACTGGCTGTCTCCCACTCAGAGTCATCAGCCCGTTCGCCAAATACATCTCCAGAATCACCATCACAATGAACTCCCCCATGCTTTATAGCTGCTTCTCCGAATAGCCATGCAGCACGCATCTGCTTCTTCACTAACCTTTCAGCATAATCAGGAACTTTATTCTGCCTCAAGGACAGGTCAGGATCATTTGACTGAGAACACTCATTAACGAATAGAATAGCATCTAACAAGCTCTCCTTAGCTAAACCAAGCATATCATATGCTTGGGCTCTTCTCCACAGGCTTTTGGCATGATGATTAGGAGGGTTATGAAGGCACAATGCATGTGTAGCATCGCTTATGGCTGCCAATGGTTGCTGCAAGAGAAGATCACTGAGCCCTATTGCTGTACAACACAACTCTCTCTTTTTTTGACTTCACGGGGCACAATGCCAGTGCTTCGGAGTACTTTGACGCAGCTCCTGCAATATTACCGGAAGAAAATAAAGAATTCCCTTCCAGCTTAACAACCAGTGCTGCTGCCCTGCTTTATATGTAGATCCTCCTTTGGCATATTCTTCTCCCATTTTAATCTCTGCCTGGAACTCAAAGTTCATCAATCTGTTCTTTCGTATGGCTACTGCATGCTGTCCCAATTGACTGTATACATGCTTGAAGAACACTAACAATACTGTCGCCAAGTCTTTTATGATCACCAAGAGTTGAAATTTCTGCTAAATCTGTAAGTGCTGGGGCTGCCTTATCTATCACCTATTAAACACCAAATACAGCGCCCTTCAGAGAAATACAACAAATTCTATGGCTAAAGAACTCTTGATGTATTTCCAATAAAATCCCCCAACTGGTTAACAGTATATGATGAGCATTCGCGAATGTGCTAATTAAAAAGCCAATAACTCCACGAGCCTGAACAAGAACTTTTAGAGCAATAGTATCTTAATTTTAACCAGAAATAGAATTATCAATTGTCTACTCTTTTGCACAATGTTTGCTATGTCATTTGTCACAGAATTTAAGATGTTGATCAAAGTGATCATGTCTAAAAGTTTAGGAAAAGCGTGAGATAGGACATATTTTGTTTATACTTGATCTATAGATGATCTTATCTGAGTATAGCTCCATCATAAAATGAACAAATGCCTAAGATAGTTGGCAAATTTTCTACTAGAATAATTGGCTATGGTTAAGTTTGGCCAATGTCAAGAAACCAAGTCAATTCTTCTGTTGAATTGCAGTGTTCTGGAATAAAGTGTTGCATCACCTTACTACTCTTGACTGCCTCATGGATGGACGAAAGAAGGGAAGTTACAGAATTGGGGTAGTGAAGCTCGCAAAGTAGCCAGCAAGCCCCCACCCCGTAAGTCCTGTGTTGCCATAGCGTGCCCTAATTCAATAAGGGCTGTTTCTCTTGCTGATTTTAAAGCTTGCTGGGAGATGGGATTCATTCACAAGCATTCCTGCTAGCACTACGAAAAGCTCCGGTTTTAACCCTTACGAAGCTGTGCAGCCTTTCCTTAAGTTCATAGAATCGGGTTTCCCATTTACCACAACATTCTCAAGCTTGGAACTGTGACAAAGCTATTAAAGCTTGTGCTAGATTTCTCAGACAGCATCTTCTGGAGGAAGATGGGGCCTACAGGACTGTCAGTCTGCTGATTGCTCTATGCTCCAGTTCTTCATGTGATGATCTAGATTAGCTAATAACTGAATTTGAAACGTCCATCATTGTAAAGTGCCGCTATTATGTTAGGGATTGGTTTCTTTTGAGGTTAGAACATGGAAGGTTGTGCAGATGATCTTATCTGCCTGAAAGGAACAACCAGCATGTAAAGAAATGAAGCAGATTTGCATTTGTTCGAATACAGTCCCGTGGAAAGGAGTGGCTTATGTATGACGTCAACATTGTTTTCATAATCACAGTGTCTCGTACATCAATAAACAAGAAATCTCATGTGTGAGGGTGTTTAGAATCTCAAGATGTGGCTGTAAGGCTAACAGCCTTTACATATTCCATTCCAGGGCATCAGTTGCCAGATTCATTTCTTATTGCTCTTTGTCCTAACCATGTTCAGTAGAGGGGGTTGAACACATAGCGCAGCTTCATTTGAAAGCTAGAGGAAAAAATGATCAGATGTAGATAACATAAAAACAAATAATCACCTTATCAAATTTCACCATAGCAGACAGATGAAGATGCCAGCTTCCATTACAAAAAAGGATAAGCAAATATAATGAAAGGAACATACATAGATGTAGCATATTACCTTATGGCAGGCACTTGGATCTTGAAGTAACCAAGAAGACAATCAATAGCCATGTACTGCCAGTCATCAGATGAACGACTATATACATAGCGCGTCAATGATACCAGGACAGTTAGCAACAGGACTCCTCCCAAGCTTATGCTGGCAAATTGTTCGCAGTAAACCAATACCTGCTGGGGAGTTCTCATTGACAAGCCCTCCCCACATGCCTGGTAATTTTATTAAAAATTCTGGCTTGCCATATATCAGGGAGAAACTCAGGCTTGAAAGCAAAGCAGTTAATGAGCTGAAGAGACCAGCACTGTAACTGACTGGCCCATTCCTCTGCTTTCCTGGACTCCATATCCACACCACCCATGCCCCGTGTAAGTAGATCGCAGTGATAGCTTAGTCTCCTATCCACAAACTGGTAAAAGTGAGAGTAGACAATCTCTAGAGAACTTGATGCCAGTCTGAATGGCAAGCTCAAGGACTTCTCCGTGACTTGCCACTGCAGGGAATGTACTAGGATATGTAGCCAAGTGTCCCAGGGCCCTAACTGCTACCCTTTGCTCCACCCAGGTCAGCCTACCTCGTAAAAGTTCAACTAAGGGAGGAATGACTCCCAGCATGCACCGCAGTTCTGCAAACTCTTCCATATTCATGGGTGTAAGATCCGATTATATGAGCTGCATAATAGGGATGTATATGTTCTGGTCGTGTGTAAGCCAACGCTTGTTCTTTAAGCCCTTCCATATCAATGCAGCCATGCATTCAAATATTCCCAAGTTAATAAACTCGGAATCATTTGGATGTGCCATGGCAGTGTTCCAAAGGCCACTGATCGGGAGAACTTGGCCTTCATCATCTTGAGAAGGAAGCTCTCTAAAAAAACTTCAGGATACTTGTTCTTCGTTTGTTTGCATTTCCCTCCTTCATGACACAGAGAAGCATCCTGGGTAAGGACAGTCAGGTGCAATGTTATCCATGGTGGAAGGACCAACTGTTAGCCCTTGGTTCATTCATTTCAATTCCTCATTGTATCTGGGTACTCTTATAGCTGCAACATTGAACCCACATAAGTTTAATGCATCAAATTATTCAAATATGAATTGATATGCAAGTATTTGGAAAGTAAGAATAAGACCATGATAATCAGAGAAATCCTATTATGATTGCAGAACAACTGCAAAGTTGATTTGTAACAAAGCAGGAGAGTACTTGTATGCTGTATAACTTATGTCTAGTTTGGCATATCAAGCTGAAGAGGTTATTGAAGCAAATAAAGTTATATTGCATTAAAAAGAGTCCTGCATGGGAATGGTTTTGCAGGATAAATGTTCAAGCAACTGCTAAAATACAATGAGGAAGCATGGAAAAATGATTGAGAGTATGCATGTCTCCTCACCAAAAAAGGATTGAATTAAGTATCATGTGCAATTACAAAGCAAAGTATCTAGATTATCTACTTCCCTTAGATATTCGAAGCTGCAACAAATACTGCCGGCATTTAGCTTTGTAACCGATTACCGAAGGTCGTACCAACTGGTGACCGGTTTGGTACAGCATGGACTCGTACCATGCCATCTTGGACGCGTATTGAAAACAAGGAGAGGAGGGAGAGAGGGAGAAAATGAGAGAGGAAGAGAGAGAGGGAGGGAGAGGAAGAGGGAGGGAAGGAGGGAGGAAGGAGGAGGGAAGGAGGGGAACCCTAACCGTAGCGAGGCGAAGAGAGAGAGAGAGAGAGAGGGGGGGGGAGGGAGGGCTAAGTAAAATCCTAACCCTAACCCTAACCCTAGTGGAGCGAGAGATAGAGAGAGGGAAGGATGTTTGGCAGCGATTGCAAGAGGGGTGGGGCATGACTTATATCGAGTGGGGTTTCTAAGCGAATCAGCCCCATCTCGAATAAATAGATTGAACCGTGCCAGCCCCCATCCAGTCCAATTTAGTATGATCCGAACAAGCTAGTTCTGCCACGGATTGGCCATCCTTGCCCCTTTCCCAACTATTTGGAGTCAGCAGTTTTCCATAGTTTTTGACATTTTTTTACAGCAAACTAACAACTTGATGTCAACTCTTCACCTTTCTCATCCAGACTTGGGCTGGCAATGACAGTATGTTAAAAGAATTCAGTTTTCCTTTTCTTTTCTTTTCTAGCATGCCATTCTTTCTGTGATAGGAGTAAAAAAAAAGGTGGCATATTTGCAAGCACTAAGCTAAGTTGTTCAGTTTCATGCTAGATAACAATCGATTTAGACCATTCAAATTTGTCAAAGCAAGCTAAGCCTACTCCAAACTCCAATAAAAAGTCATATTAGTTACAAAAATCTCCCTTGAAAAAATTATCAAAAAAATTCGCTACAGAAAACCAGCAATGGAAGTGGGAAACCTGAAATTAAGTCTCCTGATAGTGTAAGGCTGTTGCATGTAAAAAAAAAGTTTCTTAATCCAGTCTAGTGGGGGCATGAAATTATGCACATAGTTTAGCATTCAAAATATGATCTCAATCTTAACAAAGATTCAATGTATAGTCTAATGCAACCAAAAGAGTTAAACATAATCTGGACAAAGCATCTACAAAACGGTACCTCCAAAATATATAGTTCTAAAAATGTTCTGAGATTATTATCAATCATAATTTTGTACTTTTTCGTACAGATATAAAACTATAAACTCATGCATCGACACAAATAAAAGTAACAATTAATATAAAGATAAATGTTAACGGTTAAAATAACAACTATAAGTATGGAAAGAAATAAAAAAGAAATAAAGAAGTAATATATCTACCTTAATTACTACACATTCGTTTAAGCCAAAGGAAATTAATCAGTGACCCATAAGCAATTTCTAACTTCTAAGAAAGTTGAGAAGGCAACTAGCCAGAGCACTCCTATAGGTTTCAACTACAAAGAATAGCAAAAGTTTGTAATACAGCTACAGAGAATAAAGAAATAAATTGGTGGCAGATTTAAAAATCCAAAAATGTTTCTGCTAGTCTTAAATCATTGATGTTCTAACAATTTAGCTCAAATAAGGATGCGTTTAATCAGAAATCCAGATGGCCAAATCCTTAAATGGTAGATGTTTCAAAACTCTTTTCCAAAGGTTCTCTTTCAAATCTTAACTTATCAAGATTTGACCATCAGGATTTTCAAGTCTCCAGCTTTTTTGGGGGGTTTGGCCTGGTCTGTTAGAAAAAGGAAAGGAATAATGCCTATTTTTCAATGCAAAACATAAATTAAGAAAGATCACACCAATTGGAAATAGAACCTGTGATCAAGAGAATGAATTTTGATATACCATTTCTTCCGTTATTAATTTATTTAATTTATTTTTACTCCGCCTTTCCAAGCCCGTAGTAAGCCATCATCTCTGTGCTCACAATCAAAGAAGCAACCAAAACCCCTTACCATCTCCAAAGGCTTCTCAAAAGCATGGGGACTGCAGTAGTCCACCTCCCTTCACTACCCATTCCTCAACTCTTATCGCAATAAGCTCTCCCTCGATCCTTAGTACAACTTAGAATAAGCTAAGAACCACTCCATTCCCCCGCTCTCCTACCTACACTACGTTCTCCATTTCCTTAAGCAAACAGGCACCCCAAGTTACTATTCTTGGATTTGAATAACCCCCCAAAAAGAGGATCTTTCCTACTCTAAACAAAAGGAAGGGGGAAAACGACAAACCCTAATCAGAAAAGCAACGATCCTTTCTCAAAATAACGCTCAAGACAACTAAAGGAACCATGCGATTAAGTTATTGGACAAATAAAAACAGGAAATGAAAAAGAAAAAAAATGGAATTTTGAATACCTCTATCAACCAAAGCCTAAGCCGAAGGCGAAAGCAGAACCATCTCGCAGAGCTCTCGAGTAAATGAGCATCTGGATTCAATTAGAATCCAAATACATGCTAGATATTGCGGGAAAAAAATCTCAGATTTTTTTCGGGAATTGAGAAGCGAAGAAGACAGCAGGAAGAAGGACTGAAGAGGCGACAAGAAGGAGAACAGTGGTTGGGATTCTAACGGGCCAGAAGACCTCTTGTCGTGTGGCGGCTTGAGAGAGCCTCTCTCGCCCCTCCTCTTGTGAATTAAAGAGAAAGAAAAGCCTCCGGATCCTGCTTGCTTTTTTAGCCGTTGGGCTGTCCCCTACCAAGAGGACGAAGCTTGTGTATACTGTTGCAAGTGCTGCTACTCTTTTAGAGAAAGCTCTCTCCTTTTCTCCGCCCTCCCTCGCCACCCTTCTCTCTCTCTCTCTCTCTCTCTCTCTCTCTCTCGCAGAAAGCTCGCTCCTGGGCTTCCTCTCTCCGTGCACGTTGGATCCAGCGTAAATCTTAGATTTCTTTTTCCTACCGTGGATTTTATTTATTAACTATGGCATCCATTGATACTATTTTACATTATCTTCTTTCCTACTATTTGTTTTAAGAGAATTTTATTTTATTGCTTAACATACAGGGGCAATGGTTACTTACAGAGGGCAAAATTCCTCTGGATACTGTTGTATTCATTATCTTGGAAGGGCCTTTGATACCAAAATTTGGATGAGAAACAAGAGCCTAATGTTGGCCTATTATGATTGTTTCAAGCCCTTGTTTATGCTATATGTACAAGTAATATATATTCAAAAAGATTTTTAGCTGTATTTTGCTGGAGTAGATGCTTAGTTAAGAAAGGAGCCACTCATTTGAGATCATTCCTGGTTGGATTTTTCAAAAATTCCAGCCTCCATACTAGTTAAATAATGTCATTACCTTATTTGTTTATAATTTTTAATTATAATGGCTAAAGTTGATTTGTAAAAGCTATCACTTCATTCTCATAAAATTCTTTCTAGAGCTAAAAATAGGCAAATAGCATGCAATTGTCTATATTTAACTCTCCTCTTTCCTCACCCCACCCCCCCCCCCCCCTCCTCTTTCTCACATTTTTCACTATAAGATATTTTATATCTCACTTTGTTTCTTGAAAATAATTTTTAGTATTTAAAAAAAATAGAGAGGTCATTAATTGTTTCGTGATATTAGTGTTACGAAGGTTTTTCTTACGACATCATCATTTTTTCAAAAAAAAATTATCTTGCAATAGCTTTCATTCTTGTCCATATCTTAATTTTTGCATCCAAGCTTGATGGATATTTATATGTAGCTTTATATATATATATATATATATATATATATATATGTAGCTTTTTAATCATGAGACAAAGACAATTCTTTTCGACCTTCCTTCCATTAACCTAATATAAGAGGTGATATAGATATTTTCCTAGTCATGACATGGTTTTGTTACATTCTGAAGATTTTTTTTAAGTATTACTGTTACCATTTCTACTTAGTAATACACTAGCAAGTTATCATGTTGTTATTCAGAAATTCAAACTCCATGATCTATTGTATGTGGGTCATTGGTGGAAACTCCGATTTCCCACTTTGCAATAGACATACCTACACTTCTTATTTTATATCACGTTACTCTACCTTAAGATGAAATGAATCAATCTACATCAATAATAGTTAGGAGTTGATCGCATAATCAAATAAATGAGATGGTACTTGGATATTTCCAAAATAACCGACAAGGACCAATGTATGTTGCTTCTTGTGTGGCTATCCCAATACAAAACATGTGCAAGATGGAATATTAGGACAATGCGTGTCCCATATGCATACTTATTCATTTCTGCTTGCGACTCCTAGAGAGATAAATGTTTAGCATCTTGATTGATGGTTCGACAAATTTTTCACCAACAAAAATCAAGCCTTATGACCACTAATCTTTCTTGGGATAAAGTCTTAAAGAAAGCATTTTATCGGATAATGAATATGCTAGATCTTTTACTAATTGATTCCTCTTAACAATGTTCAAATACTATCTCTTTTTCTTCAAGAAATGCAAAGGTCAATGTGGTAATTCTACTTCTTGTTTTATACAGTTCTCTTCACTTCCCAATCATCTTTGTTTGGTTCAATTTCAATTAGCCTTCACTAGGCACCGAAGGATAGCTAAACCCAATATTATCCAAAGAGTTTCATTATCCAACGAATTCGGATCGTCTACAATACAACTTTTGTACCATAAAGTATTGTACCATTGTGGATAGCTGCCAGATTATTCATTACGGAGATGGATAGTTTCTCATTCCTCCAGAAATATGATTGGATACTTTCAGCTCGACACTCAAGGATGCAAAAACTTGAAACACCCTCAGGAGACTATATCTCTAGTTTCCTTCTTGTTATAATTATCGTAACAACTGGAGATTCAATGTTATTGCTAGTTCATGATAGATTTGATATTTAGTTTATTTGGTAAGCAACTAGCAACTATAAGGCAACAAAAATGGGCTGTTGGCTGGATATAGTGGCGGTCAATAATTCTAATCCCTTCATCTTCAACTTTCCCAGATAGGCAAGGCCAGGCAAAATTTGTGACACTCGAGTGAAAGCCCTTATCCCCACCTTCCAACCCGACAAAGCTAGAAATTGATTCTAACTGCCAAGAGACATATCACTAGGCTAGCTGGCACCCACAAGGTGTGTGCTTCAAGTTGGTATATGTGGGTCCAAGCCAGCTAGATAATGCCCCCGCTTGAGCTATGTCCGTCCACTTAATGGACCCATCCACTAAAGTTTCCATGCACAGAAATTCGATGTACCTTCCTTTTCTTAAGTTTCCAATCAGCACACCTTCGGAGGTGAAACTTTTCTGGTATTCCAACATCTCGAGCTGACGCAGAGCCCAAAAAATTTGGGTTTGCTAGGTTACAAAATCAAGCCATTTGGGACCAGGTACTAGAAATGTCCCTGCGATCCGGTCCAATGATTAGATCCACAAAGGAATACAAGGGGTGTGACCTCTAAGAAGGTAAGAACATTAAAATTAGGTGAATATTATAACGTTAGTGTTTGGATGATTCTTTCGACTAGGGGCCTAGTGTCATAGTCCTCATATTGGCTAATAAAAAAAATATCAATATAATTTTATTGGTCTAACTGGTCTTCCTCCGAACAGCTTAAGCTTTTAAATTAAAAGTCCATGATAAATGGCATCAAGAGCCAAATCCATCATACGTCTCAATCTTTATTAATCATATAGGCATCTTGCTAGAGAATATTAGGGATCGAGAAGGACTTAGTTAGGGTCAACTAGGACTCAGCCCATGAGCGGGCCTTTTCTCTTTCGAGTCTGAGCTAATCATAATGAGAGTGTCAAAAGTTGAGTGGGAAAAGATTATCATAGTCCTACACCGATTAATAAAAGAGATGTCAGCCTAATCCGTTTTTCCTTCCAATAACTTAAGCTTTTGGGCTGCAAGTTTCTTTAATACTAAGCTCCGGCCTAGTTGGGTTTGGTCAAGTATAAGCTCTCATCCACCTGAGAGGGCACATAGCCCAGAGGTTGGCGGAAGAACAAGCTATTGAAGATCTTTCTCTCTATCATGGGATACCATAACTGTGTTGAACACCTAATCTCTTATATATACCCAAGAGGGTGCCGCCATTATTCTAAAGCTGCGGTTGGCTCTGGCCAGAGAATATGCTTGATCATAAAACGAAGGGAGTTTTTTCGCTTTTCCCCAGCTTTCCTTTGACGCTAAAGGCCAGAGTAGGGCTCAAAAAGAATGGGCGAAGAGCAAAAGCAAAGGAGGGTACACTGCTGCCACAAACAAAATGTCGCTGTAGCCTGCTGGAAAATTTGGCAGCAATTGGAACCTTTTGGGGAGGCGGCTGTGAAAAATGGTGTAACAAAGAGCCTTTTGACAGCAATAATGCTGAAAATATCGATCAAATATTAATATATTTATATTTATATTTTACTTTATTTGATGAGTACAGATAAAATTATTAGACAAATATAAAAATTTATATTTATAATTATTTTAAATAAATATAGATATAAATTGAATACCGAAAATATAGATATAAATATGGATATAATTCATATAATTAAATTTTATAACTATATAATCAAAAATATTACTAAGTATTTGATAAATCAAATTAATAGCATATTAAGATGATTGTTTTTTTAAAAAAAAATTATGACTGCTATATAAAATAAATAGGATATGATATTTGGATATGAATCGGGTAGTTGTTTGTTCATATCCATATCTATTTTTTTACATAAATAGATAGAAATACAGATATTAATCTAATGTTTAAATTTCTGTCTATATTTAATATGAAAACCAAATGGTTCTTTTCGGATTCACTTTCACGTAGTTTATCTTACCGCAGTCAATCCTCAAAAAATCGTTGCTAAATTACTCCTGCTGTTACTAATGAGAAAAATATACATGATCCGCCTTCAGATTAATCGAGTTGCCAAGGAAATTGATACGAAGGACAATATGTTGAAACAATCCATGTTTTACATCATGAAAGCCGATAAACATGAGAACATGGTTTTAAAAAAGTATATACTATACATTGTCACGCCCCGGATCCGGATCCGTGACACGGCCGTGCTATTACCGACTACCGCCCACAATAGCACGCAGCCTCATACCTGGGTAATAGGGTAGTCAAACCAACCGAATCTTTTCATATGAAAGCATTCTTAGTACAACATGCTGGTCAGTACCCAAATACAGAGCTTCTACATAGTTTATGTACACAAAAGTATACTTGCTTTACCCCAGAAGCCCTGATACCAAATTAACGTGTCTCTGGCAGCTATCAGTGGTGAGGATCTGAAAGAAAAAGTAAATGAACGGATATGAGCTACACGGCTCAGTAAGTAATCCTGCATAATCCTACCGGATCAACCAGTAGACTAAACATGTAAATCAGGGTTTTGAGAAGCTGACATGCATGTTTATCTAATAATCATCACGGCATAATATGTATGCAATTTAAAGAAGATAGCAAAATACAACTTTCCATAAGGATATATTCAAAAATCCGTTGTAATACAATGTATGCTTTGGCCAGGCACGTTCATAAATGTCACGGCCCGCCTGCGCAGGGCACGTGACTATTGGGCCCACATGAGGGGGAAACACGGGGCTCCCCTGCCAGATGTTGGCCGGTTCCGGGGCTTCACGCAAGCGTCCTTCACCCCTCACCGATTTTGCTTCTCCCCAAAAACACATCTGCAGGATTGGAAGCACCCGCCTCATATACCCAATCTCTGAAACGAGCCTCATGATCATGCTTCAAATATCATTTTATAAAGTATGCAATTTAAACAAAGCAGTAGTGCAAATCACAAAATTTTCATAATATATGCATATGAAACCGTGCCCCCCGGCATGCCGTGGTCCATTCTCTCGGATGCTACTGCGAAGTCAGACTCGACCACTGGCGGGGCCAGCTCAGTTACTATTCAGCCACTGGCGGGCAGCTCAGTTACTATTCAGCCACTGGCGGGGCAGGCCCAATTCCAATTCAAGCCACTGGCGGGGCAGGCTCAGTTACTATTCAGCCACTGGCGGGGCAGGCTCAGTTACTATTCAGCCACTGGCGGGGCAGCTCAGTTACTATTCAGCCACTGGCGGCTCAGTCATTCTCAGTAGCATCTTTGAGCCCATTATAGTGCCTCTGGGGCTAGCTAAGACTTTATAAACTTACATGCATGATTAAAATATCAATATCATCAGGTTGCATACATAGCCATAGCTTCTGGGATCATGCAAGTTACTTATGCATTGTAACATATCATGCATGAAACATATGTACTTAAAATAAATGCTTAGGAAAACATTAATAACATGACATGATCTATAATAGGATTAGAACAGGTTACTTACATTCTTCACTAATCATGCATACAATTCAAATTGTATGAAAAACACTGGTTCATCTTATAAAACGTAATACAAGATCTACGATAGGATTAAGACAGATTACTTACATCAATTCGCTTTCCAAATTGCTCAAGTCCAGGTGACAAATCCTTAATCACCTAAAACAACATAATAGGGATTACATTATTCCCTATTTATTTATTATAAAATCTCTTAGTTCATCATATTATGAATTTACTTGCTTGGATCCCATCCAAGGATTTAGCCCAAGTCCAATTTGAAGCCTTTGGGGTTCGATTTAAAAACCAGATTGGGTCTGCTGGAACTAACTCAATTTAATTGGGTTCGGACCCAAATCAATTTGGGCTTAATTCGGTTCGGATTTGACCCAATTTGCAGTTTGGGCTCGTCCAGACTTAGCCCAATTTAATTAGGCTCGGGTTCAGGTTCAATTGGCTAAATCAATTTCTTATTATTGGGCTTAACGAGTTTCGGACCCGAACCCGATTCCGGCCCATTAACCCACTCTTTTCTTTTCTCTTCTCTTTTTCTTTCTTTTCTTTTCTTTTTCTTTTTCTTTTCTTTTCTCTTTTTTTTTTTTTTTTTCTTTTTCTTTTCTTCTCTTCTCTTCTCCTTTTTCTTTTCTTCTCCTTCCCGAAGCTTCCTCCCCTCCTCCTCTCTTTCCTTCCTTCTCTCCCGATCTCCCCCTTCCTCTCTTCTCCGACGATGGCAGGGGCGGCGAGCGGAGGGGAGGATGGCGAGCGGAGGGAGACGGCCCACGACCGGCGGCGTCCGCGGCCAAGCCCCGCGGCATCCCCGGCCGAGCCCGCAGCCGAGCTCTCGGCTTCCCCGGCCGAGCCCGCGGCCGAGCTCTCGGCTTCCCCGGCCGAGCCCGCACCGGCGACGCTCACGGCCGTACACGGCAAGTCCCCTCCTCCTCTCCTTTCTCTCTCTCTCCTTGGTTCCGATCGGAAGCCCTAGCCATTTCGGCCGGTCCTCCGGTCTTCTTCTTCTCCTCCGGCCGGATCTACGGCCTCTTCCTCCTCTCTCTTTCTTTCTTTCTTTCTTTTCTTTGGTCCTTCCCTCCGGCACCACCCCCTATTCTCTCTCTCTCTCACTCCCAAACCCTCTCTCTTCCTCTCTCTCCATTCTTCCCCTGTGAAGGAAGAAGAGGGTTTTGGGAGGGCCGAGCCACAGTCGGCAGTGCCACGGCCGAGCTCGCGGCGTCCACAGCCGCGCCTGCGGCTGAGCCCACGGCCGCGCCTGCGGCCGATGCCCGCGGCCACACACGGGTGAGTCCCCTCTTCCCTCTCTCCTTTTTCTTCTTTCTTTCATTTCTTTTCTTTCCTCCCTTCTTCTTCTTCACTGAGACCCCCTATCCCACTGAAGAAGAAGAAGGGGAATGGACTCCGGCCGACTGCAGCCCCCTACCGTGAGCCGGCAGTGACTGCAACTGAGGTCCATGGAGTCCCTCCTCTATTTTTATTTTGGTAACAGGAGCTTACCATTTCCGGGGATGACCTGCGGTGCCTCCTCTCCAACACCTCTGCCGACTTAGGGGTTCCTCCTTCCTCTTGGAGCTTCCGGGCTCTCTCTCTTTCTCTCGTTCGGTGTTTAGGGGGTCTGTCATTTTGGGGTTGCCGGCATAGGCTTAAAGGACTGTTTAAGGATGAGACCTCCTCTGAGAGGTCCCTTCCCTCTCCATTCCTCCATACCTCGGGACTGGCCGCCGCCCCCCTTGTCTCCGGCGCGCCGGCAGCGGCTGTCAGCAGGGGTGAGGGTCACCCCTCCCTGTCGGTCTTATCCCTTCATTTTTATTTATTTATTTATTTTTTTTTTTTCAATCCTTATACAGCACTGCCCACAGTGGAATTTGGGCCCAACCCTTAACTGGGCCCATTTCTCATTGGGCCTAGTAGGTTCTGGGCCCGGACATTACATCCTACCCCCTTAAAATAAATTTCGTCCTCGAAATTAAACATACCTTAGGTTCTGGTTTTCAAAAGTAGTCAACCATTGAGTCATCCTCTAGTTCTCGGTTAGTCTCCCTCTTAAAATGCTTGCTGATAAGATTTTGGCAAAATCATGGCACCTCAAAACTTGAACCTTTCCATCTATGACACGTAGGAGTTCTTTGATCTCTTTCAAAAGAGGACTAATCTTCCTGCCTTAGATTTTAAATGCTATGATTCTTGGCCCAAGAAATTAATTGCTCTCGATTAAGTCCACACAACGGTCGTAATCGGGTTAATAGAAATAGGTGAGAGCATTAGCATCACATACTTTTCATAATCTATAATTTTCTTTCTTCTCTTAACCTTGCCTACAATTTTATGATCAACTTTTATCCTAGCAAAACTTCAAACCCCTTTTAGATAGGTAGATCAAAGATGTCATAGCTAGGAGTAGGGAATATTTCAGGTCTAAGCCCAACCAAGGCACCATCAATCCGTTAATACTAAATTTAAGATGCCAAGATTCTCCCGGGAGTTACCAATAATAGAAAAACTCATGGGTGAAGATTATACAGCTCTCTCTCCAGATTATTCATAGAATCAACATCTTAATTCTGAATAAGAAGATCAAGTTTCTTTGTCAAAGTATCAACTGCTCTCGATTACCCGATCTATCACAAGATTAGATCATAAACAACTTCAATCCACCCTTGATAGTTATTCATCAAAGTCAATTGACAACCTTAATTTCTTTCAATCAGATGGAGGGTTGATATTAATTAAAGAAACTCAAGCTTCAAGTTTAGGAGGACGGAGGTTTATATCAGCATATTCCAGATCTGAGATCAAAATTGATGATCCGTTAATTCTAGTCTCGAGATGCTAAGAATTTCTTAGCATGACATAAAACTGGAGAATTTAAGGTAGCACAGCGATATCCCAAAAAAATCCGATCATTTTCTTTTCATTTATCAAGGAAAATCCTACTACAGAAGAAAACAGATCAAATCTTTTATTATTAAAACTTTCCGAATCAAAAGAATAATACTTCTGGCCAACTTAGATAAATACTTCAGATCACTATGTTTTCGCTGCGCACTCTGATCAAAATCCTTTGAATTCACTAATAACTTTTAATCAACGTACTACTTGTCTACAAACAGGACTATTCAATACCTCATGGATATTTGCACTACAAATCTTTCCTCCATCTAGATTGAATGTTACTTAGCCAAAACTTCTTTTTACTTTTCCATGAGCGAGCAAAGAAATGGTATCCCAACATAAGATCCTCTTAAATAAGCGACAATGCTTTAAATAAATTTTACATTTTCAGCAACTTCATTCATATAAAATGAGCCAAAAATATTCTTCAAGATTGGAAATTATTCCAGAATTTACTAAATGACTTCCAATCAAAATACCAATCTTGCATTGTAATTTGAAAAGATCTAATATTTCACATTCCAAGTAAACAAGGAGAAACTCTTAAATCTCATTCTCAAATATACTTTCTTTCTATAGAATAGTTTCATGCATAATTGTCATACAAATTTCATCCTCGAAGAATATAAAACCTTTCCTTGTCCAAGCCTTAAACAACTTATGAATAAACCCTATCTTATCATCAAAATAATTAACTTCAAACTAGAAGTATCATCCACGGTACCCAGTATCAAGTTAAACTTCCAATATCACCTATATACTGATACATAAATAATCACAATGTACTTTAATATTCCATTGCTAGTACTCCACTTAACATCAGTCAAAATCTAATTTAATCATAATCCAAATACAAATTACTCCATCGAGAAATCTCCAAACTAGCTTATTCTTATTTTGGCATGGCTTGCTAGCATTCTGATTCAAAATACCAAAATCCTTAGTAGTCTTAAGTCTTGAATTCTAATACCATACCAGTCACAATCATGCCCCTAGAATGGTTGTGTATTAGCCCTAACTTCTCTCTTTTTGTTGCTCATTGTCACCTATCAAAATATTTGTGTCAAACAATTTTCGTGATTGACCGATGATACGACTAATAAAATCTTTTCTTTCTTTCCAATTATGCGGAATCTCACCGAATGAGACTTAACTACCCATTCCCTTATTAAAACTTAAAATTTTTACTCATGATTAACCTATTGCTCTGATACCACTAGAATGTCACGCCCCGGATCCGGATCCGTGACACGGCCGTGCTATTGCCGACTACCGCCCACAATAGCACGCAGCCTCATACCTGGGTAATAGGGTAGTCAAACCAACCGAATCTTTTCATATGAAAGCATTCTTAGTACAACATGCTGGTCAGTACCCAAATACAGAGCTTCTACATAGTTTATGTACACAAAAGTATACTTGCTTTACCCCAGAAGCCCTGATACCAAATTAACGTGTCTCTGGCAGCTATCAGTGGTGAGGATCTGAAAGAAAAAGTAAATGAACGGATATGAGCTACACGGCTCAGTAAGTAATCCTGCATAATCCTACCGGATCAACCAGTAGACTAAACATGTAAATCAGGGTTTTGAGAAGCTGACATGCATGTTTATCTAATAATCATCACGGCATAATATGTATGCAATTTAAAGAAGATAGCAAAATACAACTTTCCATAAGGATATATTCAAAAATCCGTTGTAATACAATGTATGCTTTGGCCAGGCACGTTCATAAATGTCACGGCCCGCCTGCGCAGGGCACGTGACTATTGGGCCCACATGAGGGGGAAACACGGGGCTCCCCTGCCAGATGTTGGCCGGTTCCGGGGCTTCACGCAAGCGTCCTTCACCCCTCACCGATTTTGCTTCTCCCCAAAAACACATCTGCAGGATTTGGAAGCACCCGCCTCATATACCCAATCTCTGAAACGAGCCTCATGATCATGCTTCAAATATCATTTTATAAAGTATGCAATTTAAACAAAGCAGTAGTGCAAATCACAAAATTTTCATAATATATGCATATGAAACCGTGCCCCCCGGCATGCCGTGGTCCATTCTCTCGGATGCTACTGCGAAGTCAGACTCGACCACTGGCGGGGCCAGCTCAGTTACTATTCAGCCACTGGCGGGGCAGGCCCAATTCCAATTCAGCCACTGGCGGGGCAGGCCCAGTTACTATTCAGCCACTGGCGGGGCAGGCTCAGTTACTATTCAGCCACTGGCGGGGCAGGCTCAGTTACTATTCAGCCACTGGCGGGGCAGCTCAGTTACTATTCAGCCACTGGCGGCTCAGTCATTCTCAGTAGCATCTTTGAGCCCATTATAGTGCCTCTGGGGCTAGCTAAGACTTTATAAACTTACATGCATGATTAAAATATCAATATCATCAGGTTGCATACATAGCCATAGCTTCTGGGATCATGCAAGTTACTTATGCATTGTAACATATCATGCATGAAACATATGTACTTAAAATAAATGCTTAGGAAAACATTAATAACATGACATGATCTATAATAGGATTAGAACAGGTTACTTACATTCTTCACTAATCATGCATACAATTCAAATTGTATGAAAAACACTGGTTCATCTTATAAAACGTAATACAAGATCTACGATAGGATTAAGACAGATTACTTACATCAATTCGCTTTCCAAATTGCTCAAGTCCAGGTGACAAATCCTTAATCACCTAAAACAACATAATAGGGATTACATTATTCCCTATTTATTTATTATAAAATCTCTTAGTTCATCATATTATGAATTTACTTGCTTGGATCCCATCCAAGGATTTAGCCCAAGTCCAATTTGAAGCCTTTGGGGTTCGATTTAAAACCAGATTGGGTCTGCTGGAACTAACTCAATTTAATTGGGTTCGGACCCAAATCAATTTGGGCTTAATTCGGTTCGGATTTGACCCAATTTGCAGTTTGGGCTCGTCCAGACTTAGCCCAATTTAATTAGGCTCGGGTTCAGGTTCAATTGGCTAAATCAATTTCTTATTATTGGGCTTAACGGGTTTCGGACCCGAACCCGATTCCGGCCCGTTAACCCACTCTTTTCTTTTCTCTTCTCTTTTTCTTTCTTTTCTTTTCTTTTTCTTTTTCTTTTCTTTTCTCTTTTTTTTTTTTTCTTTTTCTTTTCTTCTCTTCTCTTCTCCTTTTTCTTTTCTTCTCCTTCCCGAAGCTTCCTCCCCTCCTCCTCTCTTTCCTTCCTTCTCTCCCGATCTCCCCCTTCCTCTCTTCTCCGACGATGGCAGGGCGGCGAGCGGAGGGGAGGATGGCGAGCGGAGGGAGACGGCCCACGACCGGCGGCGTCCGCGGCCAAGCCCCGCGGCATCCCCGGCCGAGCCCGCGGCCGAGCTCTCGGCTTCCCCGGCCGAGCCCGCGGCCGAGCTCTCGGCTTCCCCGGCCGAGCCCGCACCGGCGACGCTCACGGCCGTACACGGCAAGTCCCCTCCTCCTCTCCTTTCTCTCTCTCTCCTTGGTTCCGATCGGAAGCCCTAGCCATTTCGGCCGGTCCTCCGGTCTTCTTCTTCTCCTCCGGCCGGATCTACGGCCTCTTCCTCCTCTCTCTTTCTTTCTTTCTTTCTTTTCTTTGGTCCTTCCCTCCGGCACCACCCCCTATTCTCTCTCTCTCTCACTCCCAAACCCTCTCTCTTCCTCTCTCCATTCTTCCCCTGTGAAGGAAGAAGAGGGTTTTGGGAGGGCCGAGCCACAGTCGGCAGTGCCACGGCCGAGCTCGCGGCGTCCACAGCCGCGCCTGCGGCTGAGCCCACGGCCGCGCCTGCGGCCGATGCCCGCGGCCACACACGGGTGAGTCCCCTCTTCCCTCTCTCCTTTTTCTTCTTTCTTTCATTTTCTTTTCTTTCCTCCCTTCTTCTTCTTCACTGAGACCCCCTATCCCACTGAAGAAGAAGAAGGGGAATGGACTCCGGCCGACTGCAGCCCCCTACCGTGAGCCGGCAGTGACTGCAACTGAGGTCCATGGAGTCCCTCCTCTATTTTTATTTTGGTAACAGGAGCTTACCATTTCCGGGGATGACCTGCGGTGCCTCCTCTCCAACACCTCTGCCGACTTAGGGGTTCCTCCTTCCTCTTGGAGCTTCCGGGCTCTCTCTCTTTCTCTCGTTCGGTGTTTAGGGGGTCTGTCATTTTGGGGTTGCCGGCATAGGCTTAAAGGACTGTTTAAGGATGAGACCTCCTCTGAGAGGTCCCTTCCCTCTCCATTCCTCCATACCTCGGGACTGGCCGCCGCCCCCCTTGTCTCCGGCGCGCCGGCAGCGGCTGTCAGCAGGGGTGAGGGTCACCCCTCCCTGTCGGTCTTATCCCTTCGTTTTTATTTATTTATTTATTTTTTTTTTTCAATCCTTATACAGCACTGCCCACAGTGGAATTTGGGCCCAACCCTTAACTGGGCCCATTTCTCATTGGGCCTAGTAGGTTCTGGGCCCGGACATTACATACATAAAGGATTACATGAGATTTGAGCTGAAAGTTTTTAAGTTCTCAGCTGGTTCGGCTGCGCACTTCAACGACAAACTCTGGTGATGGCACAGGCTAAGTAGCAGCTTGGATCCAGCCTAGGTAAGACCCAGTTGGATTCTTGAACCGGTTTGTGATCTCAGTTAGATCCATGTTAGACCTAGTTTCTGGACATGCCAGGTGGCTGGGGTCTAAGTTTGGCATTCCAGATTCAAGATTTTAATTAGTTTTTGTTGGCTTGAGTGGTTCTTGGTTTACCAATTGATGGACTCTGCTACCCAACCCATCCTAGGGTTTGTTTGGTTTCTTGCAATTGGCAGGCTATAATTTCAGTTGGCAGCAACTCCAAGACTTGCAATTAGAACTGCAACTTTATCAGGCTAACTTAAGTTGAGCTAAGGATGAGAAATTTACCCTAATTTCATATTTATTTAGGTTTTCTCAGATGTGAGAACATCCCAACCCTAATCCGAATTCATATGAGAAGCCTACAAAGCCAAGCCATACTGAATATAATAATCTCTATGGCCAACCAAACCCAAAACTAGCAACAACTTAAGCCCAGCCATCCTGAACCTAATAGGCTCTTATCCAATTTAAGGAGAACCAAACAATTTACTGTCTAACTGATGGGTTCATCTTTTGGTAATTGGCTTAATTCTCTGCTTGATTCTAGTTAGGTTAGTTATTTTGCTGCCCAAATTAAGCTTAGATTGAAGTTTTTCTTTTTTCCCCCTTAGAAAAGCTTGGATTGGAGAACTTGTATGATACTGAAAGCTTGGATTCCACCTTATACTTAGCAAGCCCAGCTCTTGTTCTCGAGGTTAAGGCATACAATCTCATGTCAGACTGATCCATACAAAAAAAAAAAAAGTAAGGAGGGTCAAATACCACAATAAACTGGAAACTGGTTGCTGACTTAGGCTCCGTTTTGCAGTAGAGCTTATATAAAAAAATTATTTGTTGTTTTTTAACTACATTTATAAAATGCTATGAAACTTTAATATATCTTTGGTTAACAAAATAAGAAAATACTTTTGGTATGACAAAATAACTGTAAAGGATATTGCATAGTATTATACAGCAAAGTATAATAAAACATAATATATATTAATACATAAATATATGATATAGTATAATATTATTATAACATACTATAATATTATTATAATATAGTAATATAATATTGTAATTATATCATAATAATATAACATTATTTGATATTATATAACATAACATATTAATGTATTATGATATAATGTAATATAATATAATATTTATAGTATAATATAATAATAATAATATAAAATATTATAATTATTATCATTATATATTAATAAATATAAAAGGACATTTCTTATAATTATAATATTTTATCATGGGTATTTTAGTCCAAAAAAAATTTATAAATCGAAATAGCTTTCCAACTCATGCTAGAAGTGCTTTTTTGAAGAGGTTTTATTTTTGAAGTTTCTCCTAATAAGCTGTTTTAGCTTTATCAAAAAGCTAAAACAACTTTCCAATTTTTTTTATTAAACATCCCTATTCCATCCAAAAATATTTTTGGATGGTTAGAAAGTGCTTTTTGGCCTACCAAAAGCTCTGCCAAATGGAGCCTTAGACCAACACTCAAAGGTCAACTTGAGTACAGCACCATGTACACACCATGCCGACAATTTTTTTTTCCCAGAAAAATTCCTTCTAATTACCACCGGCATTCTTCAAGCCCGGCAAGCCAGATATACGCTGAGGTGGAAACTATGTAGTTTTATAGCCGACGAGATTGGACGAGAGGTCAAGCATCTATTGTTGACAGTTGACTTGTTCTTATTGTCCAAAAAGCCTATTGTCTTATTGTTTGACAAAGAAACCGTGTCACTGTTGACTCAGACACTGATGGATTTTTTGTTAAGTCATGAAAATAATCAGTCATATAGTCAAAGTGGACTAATCTTTCTGGCCGTGTGAGTGCTAGTTGCACTAATCAAAGCTAGTGGGCTAGAGCCTTCCAAGTTAAGACTTCATGTCTTCTAACCAAATAAGAAAAAACACCAAATCCAAGTCATGATTTGTGTCCATAGCACCAGCTGCTGGAAATGCTTTTGCAATGGGAGGGAATAAGGATATTAGTTTTAATTTCCATTGTCATATACAAGGCTGCCATACTAAGCTATAGAGGAGAAGAAACTACCATCAATCATCAATGCAAGGCCAAAAATATTATAAAAACAAGCTTGCACTAGATTTAATCCCTGTGTGATTGGAATTAGAGATGTATGCTAGGATGATGATGTTTATGGCTCTGTCAGATTGATGTGCTAAAATTGAATCATGCTCAACCGATATTTTGATAATTCATTGATATTATCTGAACTTTGCTTAGCGGCAGAGATCGATGAAATCATTAGGCAGGGATATATCACAAATTAAAGGGGGTGTTACAGATAACGCTGATGATCTTGTCCATCTTTTTTTTTATTCTATGTTCCCTTCTAGATCTTATAGGGTCACAGTTGATCATGTTGCAGAAGACTCGTATACACAAGTAGGAAATGGTTAGGCTCAGATCCACTAAACCAAAATGAGTTGCTTGCCTTATGGTGCTGAAACCGAATCCATGGCATGGCGATGCACCGAAAGGAGCCCGACACATGTGAAATAGATTTGATGTTAGGCATGAATTGATCAAATCTTGTGATAAGTTAAATGTAGGTCAGCTGTCACTTAATCTTGACTTAAATGAACCTTTATACCATCTTACTCCTCTCAAAGTTCATGAGATACTTAGAAGCGTGCATTGAATGTTGGATCACCACACACATGAATGGAACATGAGCTCTGAAGGATTGTGGAATGGGCATGTATTTATTAAGCTGACAATTTATTTCTAAGATGATTTATGGTACCTAAAAATCAAAGAACACAAAGATTAGTGGCTTGTTTAGCTTCTTCATTCCTCTTTTTATTTCACTTTGAGTTGTATCGTAGAGGTTATGAATATAGGTCAGTGCTAATATTACTACTAATAACCGTCTTAAGCAACCATCAAAGAATATGGCTCGTGTGCCAAAATTTTTGCTTATGGAGTGCTTTTCACAAATGTACATGGACCTTCACCCCCTAATCACTAGTTGTGAGAGTTCTTTACAATTTTAGCTTTTCTTTATAATCCTATGTTTTGAAATGATTGGAAATTTTGATTCCAAACCCGTGACTCCATAAGCTTCTTCTACCCTCCTTGGGGTTGTTTGCATGCTTGGGTTTCGGTTCCTATCTTTCGTAGGGCGAGAAGAGGTAAAGAGGTGGTGCTAGAAAAATGAATTGACAGAACAGAAAGGCACCTCTTATTTTATAATCCGACATCTATCCATCCATTTATCTATCTAGCCAAATCCAAATACATTAAAAATCAACAATTTTGATTGAAGCAATCTCTCTCAACCCTCTTATACGTGGACACCATCTTTTTTTTCAAATGCTTATTAGGCGCACTTAAGTCCAGTCACTTAGTGCTCTCAATTCTCTTATGTAATTTGAAGTTATTCAGATAGATAAGAAAAGTTGTTATAATCAATGAAAAATATGATCTATTTTTTTATTTATAGATGTAAAAGGGTAAGTATGATTAACTGCTTCAGCATTATGTCATTGAATGCATTTCTTAACATAATCCATTCATTCATAAAAAATTATGTCACCGGAATATCTTTCATCCACGTAAGTTTTTCGAAAAGTTTGTTTGCGCATCTCTATGCTCTTTTTTAAGATACTGCAATTGTGTTAGTAGAATTTACATAAAATTTTAAGATAGAACAGGAGATAGAGATAAAAAAAACATAGGAAACTAAATTATTTAGAGATTTGAGATAAATTTTTATATTTAATCAGATTTATATTTTGATAAATATCTAATATAAAATTTTAAAATCTCCTGAGGCATCCAAACGCACAGTGGATTCATCTCCCATTCTCCCTTTCTCCATTCCCCTTTTCCTTGAGAGCGCGTGATCGATTTCGGTTTGCATGGAGAAAATCTAAGGGGCAGTTCGGGCATTAAATGGCTCGTTTTGTGTCGGTGAGTAGCACCGGCAGCCATCAAGGTTGTGAAGCTTGCAGGTCCACCCCTCGAATAACGACACCATGGCCCCCACATAACTTGATCAACATGACCCCTGTTTCTAGCCTGGAAGAAAGGCTTTGCCTTATGCCTCCACTGCTCTAATAGAGTTATTTACAATAATATATATATATATATATATATATATATATATATATATATATATATATATATTGTGTTGCCTATAATTGACTGAAAAATAAAATCCAAAGGGGTGAATTACATAAGTACTTTATATGTAGCATTACTTTTATATGATACAATATAGTTGTTTGGATGGAATCGTGATGACGGGAAAGGAAGGACTATGTTGTTTAGTGGGTATGGTCCCTAAATGGACCATTGCCTACCCATCTAGACTAACTCCACTCATCCTTGTCCAATATCTCTCCTGTAATCATTGTTGGATGGATTAGAGAACCATGGTTTATTATTTGCTTCATCAATTGATGTAGTCCACCTAACTAATTTTGCTAGAAAGGGCCTTGCCAAGGTTGACAATTGTATTCTTTCTTCCTCGTAGTTTGCCGATGGTCTGCTCCAGATATATCGAGGAGATAGTTTCGTCAAATAACACGCCGGGAAAACGGATGAATAGGCGGATATGTTGAAATTTTGACCAAATTGGGATCAACAATGGCTTCTCATTTTTGGGTGTTTGGGCATATCAGAGAAAGCACGAACGATCATGATATTTTGTTTCATTAATCTTTTTAGTATTTATCCATTGCGATAAACATTGCTTTCAAATTGTGTGCTAACTATACTTATTTACATATTCTTTGAAAGTTTGCAAGCGAACCAAGAAAGATATTGATATCTCGAACCACTTCATTTCTCTACTTGGAGCACAAGGAGTGGGGGACTATGTAGTTTGTATTAACGTTCACATAGAGTTGGTGCCTAGAGTCTAGAATGAAGTGGCATGGTGAAGATTTTCTAACCAAGAATGTTGTACTTATAAATGGCAAGAGGTATTGAGATGGTAATAAATAATATGGATGATAAAATGAATGCAAAATCATTATTAGAGAAAAAGCTTGACGCTTGATTTGGCTAATAACCAATTTAATACCTGATCATATTTTCATGGTGCAATCTTCTTGCATACGGCTTTTTTTTGGCTGTATATAACAATATGGAACTTATGACAATTTTATAGCCTAGGTGTTTGCAATTTAATTGTTGGTGCATGAGACCAGTTCGAGATTTTTTTTTTTTCCCCCGAAGGAGGAGAAAACCCTAATCTATCTACCAGATATAAAGTAATTCTTAGGATTGGCCATGTAAAATCAGACTGCAACAGTGAAGCTTCATGAGATTCACTTATAATCTACTCCACCGTTGTTTTATTTCCCTCCTCCACGCAAGTTTTATGGAAATCAAAATCCATCCGTTTATTTTTTCTATACTAATCATGTGCATGTCATATTTAAAATACTGGCATAATTAATAGAAAACACTCTCAGAAAATTAGCTCAAAATGTAAGGCCTAGCATGTACTATCGATCCATTTCTCACTAGTTTAAGTTGTTAGGTTTAATAGAAGGATCTGGTTCATCAATGTCTATTTCATGTAATCATTTCGTTCCAACAACAAAAAAAATCATTTCATCAATTCCCTAAGGTCCTTTTTGTAAAAAAAGCCCTTCAATGATTAGCTTTGCCAATGCCAATAACAAAAAATTGTATAATTCTTGGAATCTATCAATGCATGACATCAGACACAACCAAACATTGCCAAAAAATAGTTTTGTTTTATTGATCCCCTTATCCTATTTTTGCTCCCATTACAATTTCACAACACTATGTTCCTCCTCCCTTGCCCTCACATTAAGAATTCTTCCCAAAATGTCTCCCACCTTGTAAAATTTGCTTATTCCCAAATACCCCTATCGTTTTTACCAGATAACCCAACTCGCTACCCAAAACTATAAAAACCGGGATCTCCCAAAGCCACTATACTGCCGACATCACGATCATTTCCAAAATACCCCTACTTTATTCCCAATCTGCCTTCATAACACTGATCAGCTTCACTCCATACATCATTTAAGTTTTAAACTAAATTAAAAAATTCGAACAGCAGAAAAAATAAAAGTTTCCCAACCCTGCCCCCACCAGCGAGATTCTCCCACCGGCTAAAAGTCTACAATATAATAGAAACATTATTCCTCTTCCCATTATGCCCTCTTCTCGTTCCCAAAATGCCCCAATATATATATTTTTTATTTTTTTAGCTTTTTTTCCCGTCTTCTCCCCCGTCGTTGAGGTAGGTCTTCTTCCGGCGCTCTGCCCGCGCGCACGCGCAGATCACGAGGAAGCACGCGGCGTAGACCGCGTGGACCCGCCAGTTGGCCCGCGGGGGATCTCCAGTCACCGCCCGGTGGAACACCGCCGCGTAGTAGTGCATCCCCACCGCCAGCCCGACCAGCATCTGCGCCAGCCCAAACACCCTCGCCCCGGCACCCGCCCCCTCACCGGCGGAGAACACCACCACTAAATTGATCAGCTGCACCACCAAGTATAGCAAATACCCGAACGTCTGCGCCGCCTGCGTCCACGCGTACGACGACGGCGACGTCGCGTAGAAAAATCTCAGCGGCTCGAGTCCGGTCACGAGGGCGGTGACCGCGAGCGTCGCGAAGTAGATGGCGAGGTAGGCCTGGATGAAGACGAGGAGCCGGTGGAGGGAGAGGTAAGAGCGGAGGCGGCGGAAGAGCGCGGTGACGAGAAGCAGGGGCAGAACGAGAAATAGAACGGAGGCGATGGAGGCTATTTTGGGAGCGAAACTTTTTCCCACAAAGGGCTTGACGCCCTCGGCGATCTCGCGGTTGGCGCGGGAGAGGTAGGCCTTCGAGGTGGTGGAGAGGCGCTGGAGGTCGGGGAAGAGGGATTGTTGGAGGCGGGTCGGGAGGTCGCGGAACTCGGCGATGAGGTCGTCGCCCTCGTCGCCGGCGAGCCAGGGTTCTGGTTTGGCGGTGGCGGACTTCGGCTTCGGCTTTGGTTTGGAATTCTTCTCGCCGGCGGTGGCCGGTTTGGAGGTGGCGGTCTTGTTCCTGGGAACGGGTGGATCTAGGATTTTCTTGGAAGATTTGGTGGAATTGGAGGATAATTTGAGCGATTTGAGCTCGGATTTGGCGGAATTGGTAGAGTTGGATTTGGTCAGTTTGGTGGGTTTGACGAGCTTGGTGGAATTGGAGGTTTTGGGGGTGGAGATGAGAGTTTTGTTGAGCTTGGATTTCGGGGTGGCGGCGGTGGAAATGGTGGTGGTGGAGTTGGTTTTCTTGGGTTTGATGAGTTTGGTTTGGTTTTTGGTCCCCAAGATAGGTTTTTTCTTGGAAAGGAGGGGTTTTGAGGCCGGTTCCTCCTCACCCTCCATGGAGATGAACTTTCTTCTGCTCAGAAGCTGCGATTTTTGGAGTTGGGAAGCAGGGGCCGAGAAAGAAATGGAGAAACTGAGGTGGAGGAAGAGGAGAAAGAGTAGAAGGATAGTGGGAGAGAGCAGAGAAGCCATTGGCAGATCTAAAGTTTGGATTTCAGTAAATTAGACTAGCTAAAGTTTGGATTTTTAAGAAGCAGGGAAGGGGGGGGGGGGGAAGGGATTGGGAGCAGAGTGGAAGAGAGAGGTATTTAATGGGAATGGAACCGCCACAAATTGTTGACAGGAGAGGAAGGGAGAGAAAGGTCGCAAGGTCACATGGAGGCAATGTGGAGACAAAGGGGGAGGGTCAGGGGAGTCAAGCCGGTAGGAGTGTAAGCATAGTAGATCCATTATTGTTATAGGCAGAATAATAGTACAAAAAGTTTCCAACCTTTGTTGTAACAGAGTTTGATAAATGGTTCCATCTTTTCTAGTAGATGCATTCCCACCTATTTTATTTATCTCTCTCACCTACTGAGTAATGCTTTTATGAATCACTTGACTTGGTTTTGCAAGTGTTGGCCAGTGCTCCTTTCTTTATGAATCACCTAAGTTAGTTTTGCAAGTGTTGGCCAGTGCTCCTTTCTTTATAATCTTTCTTGGTAGATGGATGAGCTTTTATTGGTGTGGCTTCCTGTGCTACCTGGTTGCTATGCAATCGCGTGAAACATGGGATGGATTTTCTTTGAACTTGTCTTGCAGGAGTTAATGTTTGAAAGTGAGTAAAAAGACCTTTTTATTCATTGGTTTCTGATGCTTAGATAAGTCGATATTAATGCTTTGGTCCAAAGCTTCTTAGTTTCACATTTTGCATTTGGGAGTTGGTCTTGGTAAAATCCTCAAATAAGGTGAAATTTTTTTTGCTTCTCCTTCTATGCTTGCTCTGCCTTTAAGAATTACAGCATGACTCCTGAACACATGGAACCATCAAAGACCAGCAATCCTTGTGGTTTTCATCCTAGCTACCTTTTCTGGTCCCACAGTGGGAAGGATTACTTTTACCTTTCTTTTTAATTTGAAGGTTGAAAAATAGACCTATCACCTATGTACTTTGTAATTTAGACTTGATGGTGGAAAGTTATATTAATATGCTTACTGTACTAGGTGACTATTGAAGGTTGGGTCCTTTGTTTTAGGGCAGGCAGCTCTAATCTTATTTTACTATCATGACATATAATGGTAGATCTATGACCGTTTCTTCTTTTGTTATTAAAAAAAAAAAACCCTACAGTTCTGGCGGTATATTTAGGTCTTGATATCTGTTCTTATTGACACCATTTACACTATTAAAATGTTCACTATATAATGTTGCAATGTAACTCTTGCAGTATGGTAATATAGCGACAATACATTGCCTATTTAAGAACCTAAGTTTTGAATCCTGGCTATGTCATGCCACTGTTAATCTTCTTGTGTTTGCAAGTGTTGAAGGTAGAGTTCTTGCTTTCCATGTATTTTTCGGCTAAAAATGAAACCAACATGCATGATACATGTGACATAAGCTATTTGCCTTGCATACAGTCGATGGTAACAGCATGATGCTGCTAGCTTGATTGCATCTAGCCTTCTCCTTTGCTACTAAGATACCTTTCTTTATCTAGTCTTTTTTCAGTGATTAACTTCTTTTCCTTTCGCGCAGATATTAGAGGCAACAATCTGCACTTCTGGTGGAAGCATGATAGACAAGTAGGTAAAAAATGGGAAAAAAAATGGACTTCATGTATCTTGAGAGTAGTTGACCCTGTAATTTGTTCTTATACATTCTTGTTGAAAACCAAGGATTTCTCTACAGACAATGCAGAGGCCTCTAGTCTTATTAGACAAATTTGGTTAATGTCCACAATCTTGATTTCACTTGCTTGGTTTTCTCCTTGAGCTGGAAATCCCTGAAAACTCCCCTGAAGTCTTCTTTTGGAGGAGTAAAAATTCTATCTTTAACCACAACAATTCCTTTGACGGTTTTTAACTTTGTTTCAACCAACAGAGGACTGATCCTTGAATGATCAGAGTCTGTAATGGATGTAATAGATTTATGTGTTGACTGTTGTCAAGGCCACTAAAGACTGATTTTAGGTATGAGCCCGTGAACATTTATAGGTACTGTACGGTTAAAAGGTTATTGACCATTTTTAAGGACAAACATTGAGAAAAATTTTAAGTTGTGCAGGAAAAGAAAATGTTAGTATCAGGAAAAAAAAGTCCAGCAGCTGAGAAGCAGATAGCAATAATTTTGTTACCCAAAAAGTGGAGGTGGCAAAGAGAACTTTTATTAACTTGTCAAAAGAAGGCCATGAGGACCACTTCTTATGAAGCCTTGTGACATACTAGTGGTTACTGTCCTCCAGTTGCGCCTTCCAGAAGATCTTTATCAAAGAAATTCTGTTTTTGAGAAAATGCTATTTAGTTTTCAATTAGAGTTATATTATAGTTAAGAATGGTGAAGCATCTTGGTTAGAATTGTCTCAACAGTATAGCCTGCACTAGCACAGTGATTTAGGCTCATGCCATGCGAATCCCCTTCTATCTCTGGGTCTCTTTTTTGTTTTCCTAGTATGAGAGATCCTATTTGTATCTAGAACTAGGAAAGACATTATCCATGCAGTTATTCTGGTTCTTGATCCATCATAGGCAATTTGTATGCCTCAAAATTTAGAAAGCACACAAAGTTGACATAGGTGGAACAATTGACTTGGTGCCTCTAACTGAATGAAGCCACATAGGCCGAACAGCTTCCTTGTGTTTTAGAAAATAACAGCAAACCTCTAGGTTTTTTTAATATAAAAAAACTTAAAATGATGCTATATCAGTTCAAATATCCACGTATTAGTTTGATACCAAATGTCACTACTTCCTGTCAGATGAAACACTGTTAACATGTGCATGTGTTAATATTGCAGAAATGAGGAAATAGGTCCTAAGGACTATGGGGATATATGCTAATGGGATGTGCCTTGACAATGTCAGAGAGTTTTTGAATGCTGGTATACTAGTTATCTTGGCAAACAAATATCAAGATGAACAAGTATACAAGTATATTGGTTTATCTCAGTTGAAATGACAGTTTTGAGGATTTTTCAGATGTATCAGTAGTATTACAAGAACAATAGCATGGGTTCGAATCCTTGGACAGCCACATCATGCGAAAAAAAAAAAAAAAAAAAAATCAAAGGAATCAATGATTAGGATTTCTCCCAGTTCACCCCTTCTAGAACCGCAGATCGTCGGGATCATAACTGGGTAATGTAGTTTATCAGTAGTTCTACAATATATCAGCTATAGCATGTCAAGCCATTATGGAAATATTGGCTGTTTCAGAGTAGAAGAGTGAGACTATTACAGCCACATAACAATACAAGTATCATGAAATTATAGAATGGACAAAATATGTTAGCCATGGGTTTGTTTCTAATATTTAGCTACTATAAGGAGTTTATTTATGAATAATTTTGTTGTTGTGACGAGTTCTCTTTTTCTAATATTTCTTAGAAGATGGTGTGATCTCCTGCTCTATTTGGTTGTTTTACCTTCAGGTGAAAGAGAGGATTGTTTTCCCTGAACTTTGTCTTGTTGGAGTTGATGTTTGAACGAAGTGAATACCCTTGATCACTCTTCTTCATTCCCAAAGAGGATCATCGAGTTCCTCAGTAAAATATAACATCGACGCTCGTACAAAATTTCTTTGTTCGACATTTCCTTTCGCTGGTCGTGCTATATCAAATCCTGAGTTCAGGTGAATTTCTGCTTCTCTTTCTTCTTTTTACTTTAGCTTTAGGATTAGCAAAAATTCTGAAGATATTGAACCATGAACATCTTGAAAGGAACATGCATGCGATTTCGATGTGGGCTACTTTCTTCAGTCTTGCATTAGAAAGAGCAGTTATTATATTTCATTTCTATTGGAAGGTGCACAAGGGAAAAGAAAGACTGAATAATTAACTCCCAGAATTTTGCAGCTTAAAAACATGGAGTAGGTTGAGTAAATAAAGTTGCGATTGGAGGTTCGGTTTTGGGTTTTTACTGACTTATACTTTCAAACTCCAACTTAGTATCGTGTTAGCATAATTTTAGAAATCACGTAATAATCTATATCAGCCCATAATATTTTTCTTTGTTAGTGTGATCCTGTATCAGTCAGTATTATTTTTCTTTGTTAGCATGATCTTGTTAGAGTAATTTTAGAAATTACATAATAACTTATATCAGCGAGTAATATTTTTCTTTATTAACATGATCTTATATCATCATGTATTAGTTTTCTTGTATGAAGTTTGTACACGAGCATATATAACCCTTGAGATATACCGAATATGATGGAGTAGAAAAATAAAATCATTTTTCTCTCTCTTTTTTTCTCTTGTTTTCCTCTTCTTCTACAAATATGTTAACATACTGTATGTATGTTACATAGCTATGTCAATATATGCATCAACATATTTCCTTGTGCATGAGACATGTAATGAAAAATATACTGGATGTTTCGTACATGTCCTTGCAGGAGGCTCAGCTCTCTATTTTGACTTGGAAATCAATAAGAAATCTCCCAAAGCCATCTGTAAACCAGAATCTTTTCCATTATTCCAGTCTTTCCACATAATTTGAAGAATGGAAAAACTGGAGTTAAAAAATATAAAACGGTCAGTGAAAAGGTAATAAGCTATCTTCCAAACAATTTTGATAGAAA
This sequence comes from Phoenix dactylifera, assembly GCF_009389715.1. Classification (NCBI taxonomy): domain Eukaryota; kingdom Viridiplantae; phylum Streptophyta; class Magnoliopsida; order Arecales; family Arecaceae; genus Phoenix; species Phoenix dactylifera. Next base: position 209,442 of record NW_024068005.1, on the reverse strand, counting down.
GAATATAAAGTTTCACAGAAAAAAATAAGGAAAAGATGGGGTGAAAGGAGAGAAAGAGGCCATGTTCCCTAGGAATGTGGTGCGAGAAAAGAGAACCTTTATCACAAAGTTCTCATAGGCCTGAACATTGACCACTTCATAATGGGCTTTGAATGCCTTGCAGGTGCCCTTTCTATGAAAGCCATATTAAGTTAATCTTGTTTATTTTATAATTAGGTACTGTTAATAGTTGAAATGACATCTTCTTCTATTTGTGCAACAGTGTGACCAGCACAAACAATAAAAATAATTGAAAGGCATCGATATGGCGAGACCCACATGAATGGCAGGTGACTAGTGGGTCCTTCCTATGTGCAGGAAACTAAGAGCTAGAGGACATGACAAGGTGGCAGATTTGCTCTTTCTTTGTGAACAGAAAGGAAGCAAATTAATGCATCATAACTATTCTCATGTCTTGATAAAAATGGCTTTATTGGACATGTGGCTTTAGTTCCTCATTGTCTAGAAAAATTGCAATTGATAACACCTTGCTAGAAATGCTTTTGCTGCAAAAATTATTGCATTCAGGAGAAGATTTTAATGGAGCATTTTACACTTTTAATAGACCTTTTACAATTTGTGAAAAATTAGTTCTCTCTTAGTAGTTACTAAGACATGTTAGCATTGCTCCGACGAGAATTAATACGGCTCAAGGACTATATTCACCTAGCTTGATCTGATGTTGGCCTCATCAAGTCTCCAAAGCCAAATCCAGTTGGGATCTCTAGCGTAATCAAAGCCACCTAGTTAGACAACCAAGTCTCTTCCTGAAGGGTTCACTCATCAGCACACGTATTTTTGGATTTCAGCATTCCATTTCTTTTCCTAGGAATTTGTTTGTAAATCTGCAAGCTATTTCCTGCTATTTAGATCTTCGATGAAAAGAAAATTGCTGCTTTTGATGGGCATTCTTTTGCATTCAGTCCCTTTGTAAGTACCCTGTATCATTTGGTGCGGATAACATTTAGGTAAAAAGGGGGTGATGTTGCTTTTCAAGCCAAGGATGTTTCCAGAAAGGCTAATAGGGTTGAGGATTGGGTGGTCTCATATATGGCTGACCACTTCAGAGGGCTGTGGGTTGTAGATAGGGAGCTGCCCAAAGCACTTCCAAACTTGTTGTTTTTTAACTTTTTTAGGTGTATTTATACTAGAAGTTTATGAGCCATCCGTTTTAGTATAAATAAAAAAAAAACTGCTGGAAGATAACATTTGGAGGTCAAATAGAATCAGTTTCTAATCCTTCTTGGTCCTAAACTTTTGTAATTAAAGGAGTTTTCCATATGATGGGAACAAAGGAAGCAGTACAGTATCTAATCAGTAGGCAAGGTGGGGTTTCCCCCAGCTACGCTGGGCTGGGCTGTACAGGTATTGGCCTCACTTTAAGTTGCAAGTGTCTTGGCCAAATCTAGTACATGGCCCCATGTTTACACCATATAAATTATACTAGCATCTAGCACAAGCGAAGTATATGATTGACTGAAGCGGATGGAGCATTGGATAGATGGTTGAGAAGCCATCAACCTATGAAATTTATGCTACTGCGCATGATTGAGGCTTGAATTTTCAACCTTAGGATAACTCAACAACTACGAGACGTGCTAGCCAATTGTGCCGCCACCCCTAGGTCATATGATCTTTTTATATGGCAATTGATACATAATTTTTTTCTTTTTTTTTTCTTTTTTTTTTTCCTTTCTTGGTTAATGGCTACCCTTGTTCCTACCATGAAATCTAAAGAGTGAAAATCAAAAGGCGTTTATTGATCATAGAAGAGAATGCTTGTCACACATTATTGTTACGGAGTGTCGCCGGACAAAGAAGGAGCCATTGAGTTTCATATATTAAGATATAATAAGAGATATGTAAGAGATATATGGTTAATATAGTCTCATAATAAGTACTAAGCTTTATATATAATATATAAACCATAATAAATATTAATTTTATACAAAAATATACTGTCCATGTTAAGTGAGCTTAGGCAAACCTGCATGAGGCCTCTGATATGTAAACTTGAACCGGAAGCATGTCACCAAAAATATATGGCATAAACAAATTTCAAATTAACTTATATACTCAGATAACCAAGAACACCTCTTTAGGCTTATAGAAATATCAAAAGATGACAGTAAGCTCTGTCGGCACTCCAACCTATCCTCTTCCACATATTTGAATAAGGATCATAAACAGTATTTTGGTTTTTTTCACTAATTCCCGTTTATTCAACTAACAAATCAAAATGTCCAAACTTAAAAAAAAAAATCATAGCGTGCATGGGGCATAGTACAGCAATTGCTTTGGGTATTCACAATGCATTAAGTTGGAATATCTGTTCCGGGATTAAAAAGTAAAGTATGTTTTTTTTTCTTTTATTTAGCTATTTATTTAATAGAACACCTCCTACAAGTAACATGTGGGTTAACCGGTTAAGCCATAAGAATGGATTCGTCCACAGGCCACTTTCTACTCTAATGTGCCATTTGTCCCCATGCTTGCATGAGCCATGCATCGTTCGAACCTTGGATCAACTCAAAATATGGTGGCTTACTAGCCCGTTTGTGAGCTAGCACGGCATTTCATTTCTAGCTCAATCTATTAATTGAAACAAGTATACATACATTTACGAAAATTCAAAAATAAATTATCCAAAAATTAGAGCCATAGATACGTTGAAGAATCTTATAGTGTAGATACAATATGATTGGCCATATAACTTGCATCATTTCTAGTGCGAAACTTTAATGAAAAGTAAAGCACGTATCATTTCCGTCTCTCTTTGTAAATTAGTTAATATGTAGGATCATAATCTTTAGATTTGGTCCACCACATAAATTGTTCAATTTAGAGTAGGTGCACTTATTTAGTGGAAATCCTTAGTGCATGGTGTCAGATATTTTCCTCAGTTTCCATTTTAAAACCACCGACAAGTAAGAGCGATAGGTCAACCGCCGCACTACACCATGGCTCCACCCAGAACCTTCCGTTATTGCTTGGAACCAATGCGGCGGAACTCGGATCGATGGAATCTGGCCGACTGCCACTTGGTGGCGGATCCAACACGAAAGAGTTGGTAGAAAGGACCCATCATTTGACAATGTGGCATTTTATGGCCCCACCCCTCATAAATCTAGAATTCTCTTCAGTACGCACCGTAAAATACTGTGCAACATTCGATAGCTCCGGATAGGACCATGATAGACCCAGGATGACAACAGAATTTTATAGGTTTCCATCTCTTCTTTCCTAGATTTGTTAACTTAGATCCTATTTGAGAAAGATGTGGAATGTGGAGATTTTATAAAAAATTATTTACTGTTTGTTTGACAACTATTCTTTAGTATGACAAAATAACCATAAATAATATTACATAATAATATATAATATAACATAATAAAATATAATATATATTAATACATAAATATATAATATAGTATAATATCAATATAATATTATTATAATATAATATTATAAAATTATCTATTATAGTATAATAATTTAATATAATATATTAATGTATTAACGTATCCAAAGCTCCCGGCCTTAGACCCATAGTGGAACTCTATTATTGCCCAAGAAAAAGTCATTAACCTCTTGCCAGCTTTATCGTAAATATTCTTCATTCGTCTTCATGGAGTTTTTCGTAACTTTTTCTGTGCGATCCAGCAGCCATCTTTAGGGACCATCGTTTCTTTAAAAAAACTTGGATTCTCACCATCATACAAACTTGAAATTAACAGATCTTGTTTCGTTGTCAGACAAACATTATTATTATTATTATTTTTTGGATCAACGCTTGTTTCATCTTATCCCAAGCCAAAAAATTCTGGATATGGATAAAATTGATAGATTTTTTTTTTTGTTTAAGTATAAGAATATCCTTCAATCTCTAGGGTAACGGTGCCGCCATCTCCGATAGCACAGCTCGACCATACTTACCTTTTTTTCTACATTACATCCTATTTTTCCGATGGGCTTCAGTCTCCATTTCACCTGCAAAATAAGGAGAAAAAGAAAAGAAAAAAACTTATACCGTATTCAAAATGTAATAATTCTATTTTTTCATTTTACTTATGTTGCCAAGCAGGGTTAATTTTGTATGCTCTCACACACTGCATTCGCCTACGCCTTTTTCAACCATGATAAACCTTTAGGTCTCTCCCTCTTGGAAAGTTGTCTCTATAAGATTTCATGATGTGATAATAAAATTAAACTGGATGGTATGGTTAGGCATTTTTATTTTTATTTTTTTTATGACAGTAAAATCAAGATTAGATAAAAGTAACAATCTTTTTGTGCCCTTGCTATACAGATTAAAACATTTGAGTTTCAATACTTTTATCTGGCTGTTACTTTGCATTGATTTGAAGTTGGGCAATTCTACCATGGCACAATTTTGTTTTTTGGTAGGGCATGATAGACAAATTTAAAGTTCTCTTTTCATAGCCGTTGGGCCTTAGTTTGAGTTCCATCGGATGAGAGGGCAGTTGCAACTACATTAGAAATTCTGACACTTCGCTTTTCTTGCTAATTTATGCCAACCAGTATCAAGATGATATCTTATAAAAATATCTCCAAGCAATTGGGGGTAAGTTCTATAATGCTAGTATGTTGATTGAACATATACCTTCTCGTAAGGCCACAAATCCTAGCCCAGTCAAATATACATATCCCTCGGCCTTTTCCCAACCTCTCAGATTGAGATTTCCTTAACCCAACACAACCTAACCCCAACTTAAGCTAAATTTGGGTTGGATCTAGCAACGCCAACTATGTTACATTACGTTGAATCAAAAAAAATTAAAATAAAAAAATTGTCACAACTTTGGATCTTACTTAAAAAACTAGTTGGAAGGTATTTTTTTGAGTTACTTAGTCTTGTATAAGTACCCAAAATCTTCTCGGCGAATAACCGATGTGAGACTAAACATACACCCACATGAATCCTTACATACTCTTTCTGTTTAAGCCTAACATCCTTATGAGGTTTAGGATTCAAATTTATTCAAATTTAATCATAAACACCACGATTGGCTCGTGGTCAGCCTCTATGAACTCATGCTACGGTGCCTCCCAATCCACATAGGCTATGGACCATGTTTGCTTTGATACCATTTGTTATAACCCAAGGTCTCACCTAAAAAGGCTAGCTGAAAGGTACTGTTTTTTGAGTTTCTTAGTCCTATATAAGTATCCAAAATCTCTTCGACGAATAACGGATGTGGGACTAAACATATACCAACACAAATCCTTACAAGTGCAATTTAAAACATTCATGATCGCTAAATGTTTACTATTTATCCATATTTTTATTTAAAATAATGTTCACAAATTTTTCGCACTATGATCACTATAACATATTTCAACCATTCATCAATTTAAATGATGACTCACAAGGCTACAAAAACATATAAATCCCATATGAAATCTAAATATGATTATTTATTTATTTATTATTTACCGTTTGGATCAGGACAGCTTGGGTTGGAAATCAACAATAACTCAATCTAAGAAAAGGTTGGGTTGGAAACCCAAGATCGGGTTGGGATTTGTGAACCCAAGCACAACCCAAAATCTAAATTTATAACCTTAACTCAACCTTACTCGATGAACGGACTGGACAGGGGTTTGGATTGGGCCCGTTCCAAGTCGCGCACACACCCACACCCACACCCACACCCACAAATTTAGAAAAGTCAAGACAATTCCTGCATAAGTAACGTAGTCTGCTACTTGATTTGCATCTCTGTTGGAAGAACTTCATTATAACCTCTTTGGAAAAGTTAACAATAGTGAAAAAAAAAGCTCCAAGTTGCCAAGGCAGTTCTCTGTGTATTAAGAAGATAAACTAGCACTTTTCCACTAATTGGCAGCCCAAGCCTCTGCTGTTGGATCTACGAACAAAACCACCTCCAATATTCAATAAAAAACCAATGATACTGAATTCCAAAAATGAGACAAGGGGTGGCTCTGAGCCTAGCCGTTTCACCACAATCTTCATATTCCATTTATCCCAGGACCCCAAAATTCCTTGACCGTATATAGCTAGGCGCTACAACGAATTATTCCACCCCAAACAAAATGCAATGTGTCACTAGTGAGTATCATTTGGCTTCAATTCAAAAATCATGGGGCCAGACTGGTGACGGCCGGGGATCGACGCATCTTCGACATGATTGTGGTTTGTACCGAGCTCAGAACTGCTCAGAAGGACATTACTTTTGCGAGGCGTGTCCTGGGTGTAAATCGTCTCCTCCTCGAGAGTGACTCGGCTGTGGTGATCGAGTAGATTCAAGGTCGGAAAGGCACTGCGAAGGAAAGACCGCTGCTCTATGACATTTGCAGACTTCTGGAAGAGTGTGGCTCCTACATGGCCATGCATGTTTATACGAAAGCAAATGGTGCGGCTGACTAGGTTGCTTCCTTTGTTACTCACAACTTCGGTGGCTTTTTATAGAGAAACCAAGCCTCTCTGCCGAAGCTCTTTAGTGAGCTACTGTTTTCTGATTTTATTGGCCGCATTCACACCCATTGCGTATGAGCTGCCGTTATACAAAAAAAAAAAAAAAAAAAAAAACAAACCTGTATGGATAAGAATAGATTTATCCGAGATACATATTTTTTTAATGAGGTTTCAGGAAAAATAAAGGTGTCTACGAGTCACCACAGCAACCATGAAGACAAATCCTGGGAAAGACACAGGAGACGCCTAAATCTTGCCTCCAATTCACCACAAAAGCATCCTTTGCGGTGCCAAAGTTGCGACGTAAACACTTTACTGCACACAATCCTTGCATCAAGCCATCAACGCATGCAACCGCGGGTTCGGGGTGTATATTTCGCGCGAACGGATGATTGATATCCTTAACATAATCTGCACCGTCCGATCGCTGGTGGGAGCGACTAAAACTGCCTGCGGCGCCTAATTTAAGATAGGCCTCGAGCCTTCGACATCTACTCAGAAAATATATAGCAGGGGGGACGAGGAAGAACAGCGGAGAGAATGGCCGCGGCCGTGGGGAGCCTGAGGGCCTTCGTTCCTCGTCGCTGCCTCCGCAACCGTGGGTGTCCAAGCGCGAAGCCTCCGCTCTCGGTTCGGATTCGAGCCTCCTCTTCCGTCACCGCCAGCGTCGAGGCTAACCCCGTGGTAAACAGGGCTCTCTCTTGATCTAAAATTTCGTGGTTCTTATTCTTCATTTTGGTTACCAATCCGATCTTTCTTTCTTCATGGGTTTTCTTCATCCATCGTAAATCTTGATTAGAGTTTGATGCTGATCATTGCAAAGAACTACAAATGATGTTTATGTAACAGGGAATGAAGAATCGCAATTTACGTGACCTGTATCCACCGTGCTACTATCATTGTTTCGAAAAATTAGATTATGATTAACAAATCCAGTCGATTTTTTGTCCTTAAATTTTGTGATGCTTAGCTTAAACGTTTACGGGATGTCCCTTTTTTTCCCCCCTTTCTTGTGAATGTAATGGAGGGCCGAAGTCCACCAGCTTCTATTAGAGGAAAAAGGAGAAAAAATTTACAGGTTCCCTGTAAAGTAGGGAGAAAAGAAGAGGAAAATGGGATGTCGGATGATTAAAAATGTGGGATTTTTTAGTTCATTTTAGTTCAAAAAATTTTAAAAAAAATGACATTTTTGGTGGATGAATTTATTGGTAATATAGGCAGTAGTTTGGAGGGTGATAGGCTGTTGAGGGTCACGGATTTAGAATTTCAGCAGAGATGAACAGGGTGTTGTCTCAGATAGATGATGTTATAGTCTTTTTATCACCTGATCAAAATCTAATTTTTGATCGCAATGAGATGGAACAGAGGATTTTTTATTTTTTATTTGCTGTAATTTTGCTATAGGAGCATCCGACAAGAGACAAAAATGGCAGAATTATGGAGCCTTATAAGTTACCTCTCAAGCAATTGAACTTGGAAAAAAAGAAACTTGGGTCTCAGCATCAACCAGCATGCCTATTTTTCTACAATAGGAGCATCCTACAAGAGACAAAAATAGCAAAATAGTGAAGCCTGATAAGCTACCTCTCAAGCAATTGAACTGGGAAAATTGAAAAAAGAAACTTGGGTCTGAGCATCACCCAACATGCCTTATTGAAAACGTGTGGAGTTGGGCTTACTTTCTTTCAACATCCATTCCTAGTAACTGTCTACAACCTTCTTCCAACAAAAAAAGGAAATCATCACTTCCATCCATTTTTTTTAGGTACCATCCTTTGTGTTTTTGACCATTAAATTCTAATAACTATTTATTGTGATCTCTTTGAATTCTCTTCTGGGTATATGCGTAGCTCTGCCTCCATTATCCTTGAACTATACTGGTACAACTAATGATTCATATAATATTCTAGCTTCCACCATACTTATTCCTAGTTTTTTACACATCCATCATTCTCATCATACGTATTATCTGTCTAGACTTAGTCCTAGTTTTTAACACATCCATCATTCTCATCTTATGTATTATCTGCCTAGACCTTATTTAGTGCTCCAAATTTTTGTTGGTAGTACTAGCCACATCATTGCATCATTATGTTATCCTTTAGTCTGTACAAAGATAACACAAAAGTATACCTCCTTTCTCATGTATAATAGATCAAACATAAAGGAAGTTATCACAAAGGAGCACTTCTTGGTCCTTTATGCTCACCAAGACTATATTTGACTTTAATATCCAAGCAAATGACCTCCCAAATATATGATTTAGGTTTCTAGGTATTTTGATAACATAGATTATGACCAATAGTGTGAATTTTCCATCCAGAATGTCCATCTCTGATTTTGAATTGATAGATTTTGTTTCCAATCCTTCTGGAAAGAATGTCCATCTCACTCTCACTCTAGCATATATCTATGTACATATAGTTGTGCAACCATGTTGTAATAGCTGGTCACGCAAAACCTATTACACCACTTCCAATGGATCCAAAAGCTAATAGTTAGGGCCTGTTAACATGAAGCCACAAACACATCAACTTAGTAACTATTCTTAAATGAAGTAATTAATAATGCTTTGACAATTCATCTTCGAGCTTTATTTTTCAAAAATATTATACATATTGCTGTAGAAGGATTAAAGTCTTTCATTGTGGTGGTGCGCCAGCCTGGCATTGGCATGATAAAATTTTTACTATGCCTTGCCATGTGCCATCTCAATACTGGCACGGTTTGGATGGCAGCATGCCAAGTAGTGTGCATGCCCCATATCATGCCAATGCAGCATTGAGGTAAGGGACTGAACAATAGCAAATTGCATATTGTTCAGTGTTGTGCTTTGCTGGTTGGCACTTAAATTATGAATGTTGTTGTCTCTGATAACCTTTTCTCTGCTCTTGTGTTTTCAGGATCCTATTCCAGATGCAAAAGTTAGCACTGGGATGAATAATTTAGGCTGTCCTGTTTGTTATTATCCATTAATCAGTAAAAGTAATGCAAGCCAAACTGTGTAAGTTATCTGATTTTGCCTTGATAGAAGGATGCTCTTCTCTACCTGTCAGCTTTTGATCCCTAAGATAATGAAGATCGTTTCCCCAGTGTTCTTACAGTTTTAAATCATATGCTAATCGTTTATTTTATGTTGCACTGGATGAGTTTATTACAGAGCATCACCAGCTGGGTCTGATGTTGAATGCCATATTTGCAAGAAAGATTACTTCAATAATGGAATATATCTGGATCTGACAGTATCTAGTGGCTCAAAAGAGTACACTGAAACTGTGCCAGCTGGAACAGAACTTTTTAGGTACTATTTACCTTTAAACTTTTAAAGAATTCTATATCATATCTGTTGCTAATTTTAAATGACAAAATCACATTAGATCATTACAGACTTTCCATCTCAGCATTTACAGACCTATACACATAGTTAAGTAATGGAACTATGATTTTGTCCATAGCGTGATCCTTGACCTCTTATAGGATGCACAAATGTCTCAAATGGATCCTCATATATGTATCAAATTACTTGATATGATTTGCATAGGTTAACATAAAACTTTCCCCAAAAAAATTCATAAGTTAACATAAAAATTTCACTATATTTGTGAAGTCACTAGGTTGCTTTGTTGTTTGATCCTTATGCATCCGTTGTGTATTATAAAATCGAGCAAGTTTTTTTTTGGAAGATATATGCTATTTGCAGGGTGAGGGAATCCCAAACAGATTTGCAAGTTCTATGTATTGAAGAGATTAACTATGAATAACACTCAAATCATTACTAAAACACACAATTCTTTGCAATTCCATGTTGCGTTATAAATGTTAGGAGCCATGATCAGTTAAGGAGAGGGATGCAAGACTAATAGTGAGATGCAAGGAAAGGGATTGGGAGATTTTGACAAGAAGGGTGTTGCTCCACATGATTGTCTCTGGTTATCATTGTTGAGCTCTAGTTATTGGGTCAGAGATAAAATAATAGCAGAAACTGGAGTGGAATGAGTGGGCATGGGAACTTATTTTTTCCCATTTCATTCCTTAGGAGTCCAAGGGTAGGTAATGCTCAATCTGTCCAAAATCATCTAAAGAGGAACACTGAAAAAGAGTTTTACCTTAAAACTGATGCAAAATAGGATAAAAATAAGAAGGGGTTATCTACTAATGCTATAGAAAATCTCTTGCTACCTCTATCTTCTAGGTTACTCAAAATGAAAATTCTAAATCCTAAAGTTCTCCCTGCCAATTTTTTTAATTTTTTTCCTTCTTTTTTATTTGGGTGGTGGAACAAGCCTTTCACTTGTGATTTTTTTTCTGTATACTTGTTAGTTTAAAGTACAGTAGCTATTCCTCCTCTCAATGAGTCACGGTTTGCAGTTTTCCATCCAATATCATGTAGTTGTTCTTGGTACTTGAGTTGTTAGGGTCATGTATAGAGGACTGTACCTGCATGTATCATGAAGGATTTGAAGGAGGGAGCTGGGGTGGGGTTTTGTCTTGGTTTTGCCCAAGGATCACCAAACCGGTACTGTATCGGGTACTGGTCGGCGCCCGGATCGATTCGGACCGGTACCGAACCAGCAAAAAAGGCCACAGGTGCAGCACGCACGCGGCGCCACAGCCACAACGCACGACGCGCTATGGCAGATCGATCCAGACTCGATGCCGGTTCGCACTGAGTCCTGGCTGAACTCTGGTTCCGTCCGGTTCGCTCTTATATCGGCCTGTTAGGGGTCGGAACCGTTTTGTATGCCCGTACCGATCCGATCAACAACCGGGTCGACACAGTTCGGCCTGAGCCAGGCGGTACAACCCGGTTCAGCATTCATTGGTTTTGCCTCAGTATCAATACTGGAGCTGAAGCTGCTTAGATTTGTAAAGGTTTTCTCTTCCTGCTGGAGTTCCCTTCTAAGTCTAGTGCTTCTTCTAGAGTATCAGCAGAAGGCCCTTTCACAACCCAAGAGGGATTCTAAATTTTTGAAGAATGAAAATGTTCTATTCAGGTTTTCTGGATACTTTTACTTTAGTCAGTACTTAATAGCTAACCCTCCACTGTTTTGACATCAAATTTTAGGATGTAGGAGGCCAATGGAAACTGATGCTAATACGAACAAAAATGGAACTTGTAACTAGCTTTGCAAGGAAGCTTTAGGAGCATTTCTCACTGTGGTTTCCAATGTGTCATCCATTTAGGTCCTACAAGGTTGTGTCAGAACATACTTTTCTCCTACTAGCTTTGTCATGAATACTCTTAAATCTCAAACGATTGTTGATCTCTTTCTGATAATCTCTTTTATGAATGTATGAATATTTCCTAAGTTTGTGCCATCCTGTTGGAACAGCATTCTTTTGGCTCTTTGCCTTGTTTGTGCATCTAAAATACATAAAATTTAACGGCAGCAAAAGATATCTTTCCCCTTAGTCTAGATACTTTGCAAGTCTAGGGAAATTTTGAAGGATTGCTCTTTAGTTCCACAAGCTCAGCTGTGACCAATAATGTAGATTTCCCTACCTGCGCACCAAGCATATAGGTTATATGAAAAGCTCTTCACTTACCTAGATTTGCCATTGCTAGGGATTCAATATTGATGTAAGTTTGACTACTGGTCATAAAATGTGCTCTATCCTTTTAGGGAGCCTTTTTCTTAACATCGAGTTGTGTGCTATTGCTAACCCAATATGATGGTCCTAGAATCTGTTCTATGCTTTTAGATAGCCTTTCTCATCATTGAGTTGTGTGCTGTGGCTGAACCATATTTGGTAGGAAAAGGCTTTCTCAACATTAATGTTGAGACTTTCTCAACTTTCATGGAGTCTCTCTCTCTCTCTCTCTCTCTCTCTCTCTCTCTCTATCTCTCTCTGTGTGTGTGCGCGCGCGTGCGCGCGCGCGCGTGTATGTGTGTGTGTGTGTGTGTGTCAATTGTCATTTGGTATCCAAAATTTAATCCTGATTTGACTGCTGAAGAATATCATGCCAATCAGATCTGTAAGCCTTTTGAGCTTGCCTCTTAGATAAATAAAATTTATCTCAATTAGCATGAGATTCTTTTTTCATTCAATAGTACATTTTTCCCCTATCCATGCAGCCTATTTAAAAGAATAGGAGTCCTTCGGCACCATTTGTGATGTTGCATTGTTGTCTGTTAACAAGTTAGCAGATTGGTTATCAAATGGTTCTTTGTTTAAACTATGTATCATTTCATCAGGTATGTTACTGACTGATTACCTATTTTAATATCTTAGTCCTGGATCTAGGGAATTAATGTGCATCTCTTTGTTTGCATTGAATGCTATAAAAATGATAAATAGAGGAAAATTTTAAAAAAAAACACCTTGTTTAGTACTTACATATTATGTGTGGGAGTAAATGATGGCTTGGAAATCTGATGTAAAACAACTTTGCAGAACATCTTGACTACGTCACCCTTGTAAAGAGACGATAAGAAACTCCTGCTACGTTGACCTATTTTATTGAGCTATAGGTAGTCAAAGAGCAAGAAACTGATTCACTTTGAGTGGAACTTGCACGTTTCATTCTTACTGACTGTTTATTGGAACAGGAGTCAATTGGTTTCATTTCTTTATGAAAGGGGATGGCGACAAAATTTCATATGGGGTGGTTTCCCTGGCCCACAAAGAGAGGTTTTGTAGTTTACCGACTTCCAGCTATATATTGTTGTCCATTGTAAATTGATAAATGACTCATTTGTATTGTTGCAGTCTTTCATTTCAGCAACTTTTTTTTTATGCAGTTTATACAAGTATGAGCTAGGAGATACTAACAATTTTACTCTTCTTAGAATTCTGAGAAAACTCATCAAAAGTTTGGAAAGTTTTCTCTGAAGTACCAATAAGAAGCATAATTGAACCACTTTATAATATACATTGTGTGATATGAATTTTTCAGGTTTATTTTCCTTGTGGTTTTCACATTTGTCCAATATCAAAATTTCGCTGATATTCTTGTACTGCAGTTTGAAATGGCTAAAGTTTACCTTACACCAACCATTGGAGGAACTATTGTCGATGCAAGTTGTGGAAGTGGCTTGTTTTCAAGGCTATTTGCTGAAAGTGGAATGTATTCACTTGTTGTTGCTTTGGATTTCTCAGAGAATATGCTGCTGCAGTGTGATGAATTCATTAAGCAGAAGGGCATTTCAAAAGAGTTGGTTTTTCTCCTTCCACATAAGCTAATGTTCTTATATATCAATAGAGATTGTCAGGACCTTCAGAATTATCTTGCAAAAATCTTTCAAAATAAAAAGTTATATGAAGGCTTAGTATCTTACAGGTAGTTTATATCTCAGGTTGCAATTTTTTAAAAGAACTAAAATCATGCAAGTTTTCTGCAGGAATTTAATCTTGGTCAGAGCTGATATCTCTAGACTTCCATTTATTTCAAGTTCCATTGATGCTGTGCATGCTGGTGCTGCATTACATTGTTGGCCTTCACCATCCACTGCTGTGAGTGCATTCTCCACTCAACTTTTCTTTAGTGAACAAGTTAAAACTCAGGAGACCGAGTTTCACAGTGCAAGATATGTCTAGGAGCTTAAGCAGTTAAATTAGGATACATAGATTATATGTTCGAGAAGGTGCTCTACTGTGTGGTGTTAAGCTCGCTCTCTCTGCTTGGCACCATCACTGTACCCTCTAACCATCACCACCATGACAAATCCGAGCCTACCAAAAGCTTGTCTTCTCCTCTATGATCTAACCCTATATTAAATTACTAGAGACTACTTTATGATCAATGCTGACCTAATATTATGCCCGCTAGTTGATTGACTTGGTTTGAAGCCTTTGTGCAGTTGTACTGCTCATCTTAGTGGTTCTCCGAGTCATGATTGTTTACTGGTTGGTGTTGGAAAAAAAGGTTGACACTAAGGTGGTCACAGAGGCTTGGTTCAGCTTTTACCAGGGTCCTAGTTCCAACACCAAACCTATATCTTGTTGCCATGGTCCTTTGATTAGTCTGGAACTCGCGTCATGAAATAGTGAAAGAAAAAGGACAGTCATTTCTCAATCTGTGTTGAGCTTCGCAGCATGGTTTTTTACCTATTTAAGCCTTAATTCTCAATCATTAGTAGGCCAAAGGCCAGCATGATTTTGTTTGTATTGCAGAACTAAAAGTTTCGAACATCAGTTAGCTAGTTACGGTTCTTATAGTTGGTTTTCTTATCCATTTCTTTAGATTATCCAGTAAAAAGAAAGCATACCATAGTGCATCAGTAAATTAAATTATTATTTATGTTCATATTCTTTCCAATAAAACTTTTGAGTTGGTTTTGTTTAATTATTGAAAGAAGGAATAATGAATTCAGCTCCTTGCTTTTGTCTCCCCCATAATAAATAACTTTATGGCAATGAAAGAAAAGTACTTTCCTTCTCCAATCTGAATTTTCCTTCTCTTACCTGAATTGTCTTGTAGGTCGCAGAAATAAGTCGAGTACTCCGCCCTGGAGGTGTATTTGTTGCCACAACATTTGTTCTTGATACTATTCCTCCAGCTGTTCCAATCTTCAGAGCAATACGTGAGGTAATACCTTATTCGGCCAATATAGAAAACATTTGATTCATTTATATATGAAAATAAAAATAATGGGCTGCAAGCAGGAGGAAAAAATAATATTTTCTCATCTATACAGTGCTACTGTTGGAATTTCATTAGTTGTTTAGACAGCCCCACTTTTCCAATTTGAAATGAGTATAAACGTTAACCATCAACCAATGGGAAATTCATGATCTCAAAATCCCACATGCTTGCTAACAATGTTGTGATAAACATAGTATGCTTTTGCATTTTTCCTAAAATCAACCTTGCATGGAAAAAGCTAGGTTCCTTTTGTTTTTTTTTCTTTTTGTATTCTTGTGCACTTCTAACTGGCTATGTTTTTTTTTAAACCTTTTGAGGAGGAAATTTTAATTGGCTAAGCTGTGTCCTAAAAAAATTTGGCATGTTTCATATTGCCTTTTTCCTACTTTCTGTTTTTTTTAAAAAAAAAGAATCAAGAGAAAAATAGGTTTCGTGTTATCAATCACTCCCACCACCAGCCAGCGGCGACCAACATTACCGTTGCTGCCACCATTGCAGCTGCTGCCACTGCCACTATCCTGCTTGCTTCTACCTTGGCCTTCACTTCTAATAACAACCGTTGCTAGAAGCTAGAATAGGGATGGTTTTTATTTTTTTATGTTTACAAAAATAAACGTAGTTAACCACACCAAATATGTTTATATTGTTGATTTTTTAAAATGAAATATTTTTTTATTTTTATAAATAGGAAATTGAATGTAATACCAAATATAACCTCAAATCGCTTAATTTGCCTTTTCTTTTTTATCCTTACAGCTTTATACCCGAACCTCAGGCCAACACCTCTATCTGTCAGAAGGTGAACTCGAAGATATCTGCAGTGCATGTGGTTTGATTGGTTTTACGCGCATCAGGAATGGATCCTTTATCATGATCTCTGCAACCAAACCGGGCTAATCATCCTGTTGATGTCAACCATTGTGCTGATCATCAGTAGTCTCTATAACAAGTTATTTTTAAAGCTGCATCATTGGAATGGCCAATATTTGTTTGTTCTCTTGTACATGGGTTAAGGTTTTTGGTGGTTGGTGGTGGCTTCTTGTCTTTCAAGAAACTTAATACAGATTACTCTGGCGGGTGCATGGCCCAAGTCATCTATACACCATTGAAGGACATGATTATAGTTTTGTTAGAAAAAGGGGACATCTGCGTATGTTTGTTCATAGAGATTAGCTTAGTCGCTTCCTTAAATAATCAAAATTTGCATGAGAAGATTCACCCCATTTTAGCTAGCAAGAGGGAGGCAGTTAATCATCTGATCTATTGATTTATAACTTGGTTTGTATGCCTACTTCCTATCTGACCTATCAATTAAAGAAATGTTCTAGTTCTGCAGTGCGAGCTTGACTGTTACTTTGAGATGGTAGATTTCTTTCATGAGCAAGGGGCTCTCTTCCTTACTTATCATACAACAAATGAACGTCCTTAGGGAGACGTGTGAACAACTGAAATATGATTGATTACTGGCGTTGAGTATTGATGCACTTGATAGCAAGTGGTGGCCGGCAAATAATAGCCGGCGGTAGGTAGAGATGGCAGTGGTGGGTGAAGGAGGTGGTAGTAGGCAGCTGCTAATTTTCAATAACGGTTAAGAACTATAGCTTTTAGCTTTTACAATTTTGGAAAATTGGATCCTAGTTTCGAAAAACTAAAACTAAAAATTGGATTACCTTTTGTTGTCTTGGTTTTTATATTTCAATAAGAATAAAAATTGGAAACCAGCAATCATCCAAAAAAGGTTCCAAGTTTGTGGCGTCTGAAATCTGCTTATTTTTCCCCCCTCATTCACCGTAGATTGCAGTGTCAAGCTTGGAAGAAATAAAGCGGGATGTTGATGCAGCTACAGGCACTTCAGAAAGCTCAGAGCGAATGAAACCTTGATTCATTTGTTCACTAGTTTAAGGACATTTGCTGAATGAATGTGCCCTAAATTTTTATTTAGGGATTTTTAATAGCCAAGACTCTGGTAAGGAAATTTCTTACAAAACTAGGAAAATGGAAGTTATGATCACTGAAGAAAGGGGAAGGGAAAGTGATTTATAAAATTTCCACATAGCTACACTGCATGAGATATGTCTGACCCCAACGCATTTTTTCCCATCTCGCACATTTCCTCTCCCTCCATTTTCAGATTTTAACCACAAGATCAAAGATTCAAATTTTCTAAAAACAGTTATTGATTTTATTTAAGTAATTTTTTTATTAAAAATAAATAAAAATTCAAAAAATCAAGTCTTTTCATCATATATTTACATTTACTTCATAATTAAAAATAAAATTATCATGCCCATGGTATGATATTATTACAGAACTTCGCAAAGATCACCCATCGAGATCCTCTGACTCTAATGTTTCAGTAGGACCAAGATTTTTAATACTGATAAAAGAAATTTTATAAGAGATCCATCACATAAACAACCACGTCTTCTTTCTTTCTTTATTTTTTTTGGTCTTCCATCAAACGTCAGAGGAAATGGTGGCACTTAAGATGGTATAGAATGTCAGCTGTTGACAATGGTACCGGGTGGCAAGTAATGGATAGTTTGGTGGACTGGGTTAATTTAACAACAGGCTTTCTAATACAATTGGATTGAAGAGGGCCTCATCAGAAGGCTAACTCAAGCTTCAGAGGCTCTGAAAGTGCTGTGGGTACTGCAGGGTGGATCATGGTGAGTTCAAGGTGGTATCCAAAACACGTAAATCATTTAACCTATGAGGACCACCAATAAGCCGAATACACTGAGATCAGGCAAAAAGACAACTGACAGCAGAACATCAACCATGCCAGGATCCCAAAACTCAGCCCTAGTTCGATACGAAATCCCCGCCCAACCAATAGCCAGCAACTGGGGCAACCCTAGCACATCAGCATAAGTAACACTTTCGATAGCAGTTTATATTTCTCAAAGCCAGTGGTATGGAGTTGAATTATTACATAAGATCTAATTTAAGGAGGCAGCAAAGCTGCAAGACACCTTCGCAGAGTAACCAATCATTGGAAATGATGTTACCTATAGAACTTCGGACACAAACCAAAGAGGGAAATGTGTCTATAGATTAGCATCAAATCATCTCTAGGGTATCGCACTTACAAGAAACAAAAAAGTATGACGGGGAAAAAGAATTAATGAACCGGTCATCCTCAATTTCAGGTAATGTGCTGAAATCACATTTTGATGTTGAAGTAATCAGGGTCAAAGTGATGCAACCTCACGTAACCATCCTCACCACCACTTGCGAAGCTATCCAACACAGAAAATAATAATTAGTATGGGGTCACATGTTTGAAAGATTTCTGTAGCATGAATCTCATATCCCATTAATTGCCAGCAATATACAGCAAGTTCTAGCCCCAAAAAAAAAATAATGTACAGCAAGTATATGGTAAATGGCATTTATAGCAATTTAAATAACAAGACCATAATTCCCTTAAGAAAAGGGTGTAATACTAATACCAACACCATCCCTCAAAAAAGAAAAAAAAAGCAACCAATTTAAGCTCTTTCTAAACATTATACAAAGGTTGCAGCAAAAGATTTGAACGATAATATAGTGGACAAGTCGTTGATGTTCAATTAAGCAAGAAATGCCTTGCCAAATTATGGAAGATTTGGGATATTCAACAAGGACATCAACTTAATATATATATATATATATATCTTTTTTAATACAGCATGTGGACCAATGAATACTTGCCTGCATTAAAAGCATACATGCCTTTGGTGAAGGCCTCCTGCAGCTAGAGCCCCTCAACATCATATATTAGAACTTGATGATTCCGTTACCACATCTTAAATCATGCCAAGAGTCATTGTTTCTAGTCTAACAAGTTATGCATCTATGTACTTTTCTGTCTTTGGTGGGCCAAAACTCATACGCAAGATAGGCCATTCATGTCGAATAAGAGCACATTTCGCTTACATGCCTAGGTGTATCACAAGCTAAATTCATGGTAATGAGAAAAGGTTCTGAAAATGTCCTGATATTCTTTTTTTTCAAGGGAAAGGCAGGTCAATCCACCCATATATCCTCATATTCAAGAACTATATATGCATACAAAAGACTAAATCCAACTACATGGCCTATGACATCTCAATGATCAATTACTGATGATAATGGCATGGCAGTAGGGGTGTGAAAAAAAGCAGGCCAAACTACGAACCCAAACCGATCCGGTCACTTCAGTTGAGTTTAAGCTGGGTTTTTCTAGAGTCAGTTTAGTTTCAGTTTAAAAAAATTTCAAACCGAAAAAATTGGTGCAGTTTCATTTTGGATTTTTGAAAAAACCAACCCTGATATATGTGTGTATTTTCC
Source organism: Phoenix dactylifera (assembly GCF_009389715.1). Classification (NCBI taxonomy): domain Eukaryota; kingdom Viridiplantae; phylum Streptophyta; class Magnoliopsida; order Arecales; family Arecaceae; genus Phoenix; species Phoenix dactylifera. Next base: position 190,042 of record NW_024068005.1, on the reverse strand, counting down.
CTTCAGTGGTTCAGCCCTAACCCTAATCCTTTTTCATGGGTCTCCTCCCCACTCGGACAACCACCAATCACCCCTTCTTTCTCTCACCATCTCTTCCCCTCACCACTCCAGCCACTGGCGCCTCCTCATACTGCCAATCGATAGTGAGCCAATGGCGTCATCGCCCGGCAGCTAAAGCAGCTGCAATGGGTGGGGGAGATGGCCCTCATGCCTCGTGGGGTGTCTCATCTCTTTCAAGCCCCACTATCTCGTCATGAAGCTCGGCTCTTGGAACCTACCCCAATTCCTTTCTTTTGATTCTTGAAATCGGAAGTACGACAAGAGAGAGATTTTGGAGTCAGCTGTATATAAGGAATTGGAGAGCATCCAAAATCCTTCTTTGATCTAACTTGACTGTAGTCCTGTTTTCTCTTACTCTCCTTCTCCTTTGGGTTTTGTAGATGGATTTTTTCAATATAAACTCTAAGAAAACCATCATGAACTGGCAACGTTCGGATCTTCTCAACATGATGCAATGAACCAAGAAGGGTGCAACCAGAATTTTGAGTGCACATAGAATTTTCAGTGCTCATAGACCAGGGCGACCAGAAGAAGTATTGATAGGCACTAAAGGATCTCCCCTGCCTCAAGTAATTCTTTCCACTTAAAAATGCAAATTATTAAAGATTCAACCATTAAGGGCATTGCTTAAGATTGCTGAACTAAAGGTACTATACAAAATATTCAACTTTGGATTATCATTTTCCCTAGTGAACTATTAGATCCTACTCAAAAAAAAAAAACACAAAACAGAAGAATAACTTAAGTATTCTCGATATGGTGATCAATATTATTGTGCTATAGCATATGCATGTGCAATACGATTATTAAGGCCCAGAAGATGAGAAAGTCTGCACATGGATAAGAATAAAATTTAGAAAATCTCACATTAATTGCATTAACAGCATAAGGCATATGTGTACATGGTACAAAAATGAAATGCATAGATCTGATCCAACAAAAAGTGGCATTAGGCTTGTTCATTATGGTTGAATAATATCTGATAATACTAAAGTTATTCTAACTTTACTGAAAGTTCTGCCAAAGTGCTAACTTTTATATTAGATGAATTGACTAATATAGAACAAGCTTAAGAAGGGTCGTAGAGAATAAATATTGGAAAGTATAAACTTGTTTCCAAATAGGCCCTATATAGATACGTGTCAATATGAAGTGGGAAAAAATATACACAAAACATAGACAAAGTATAAAGAAGCATAGGCAGTGGAGGAACAGCATCCACCCTAGAGAGATTAACTAAACTGATATACAAGCTTTGTATCCTTAATCATCACTGAAAAGACAAGCTCTTTTTATTGATCGTTACAGAGAATCCAACTATGTTTTCACTTGAAAAGTAATGTAATCATTATTCTGAGTGTATTTTTCAGAAGGCATTGGCCAAAAACCAGCATGCTTCAAAGTATGACCGAAAACCTAAAATTAATTAATCTTGAAGAAAAAATAACACAGAAAACCCATGACCCTAGTGCAACTCTGTTAAGGTTTTAAATACTGTGGTATCCTGCCGTCCTAGTTTTTGCATGCGCCCAACACTTGGGATGGTGGATGTCCTATCCCAACCCATCCCAGCTCATTTCCCAACACTCAGGAGTCAGGAATGTACCATCCCCACACTTGGGGCAGTGGGATGCCCCACTGTTCCACTGGTATTTAGAACCATGAACTTAAAACCAGCCATTCAACAAAAATCTAATTCCCATTGAAGTATTGAACTTAGGGTTTTCCTTAAATTATGATGTTGTGCAGTATAGACTAATACTTTCCAACTTTGACTGGAACACTTGCCTAGCATAAAGTTATATAACTTTCCCAAAGTATGTGTATACTCTGTACCGTCATGTGGTAGGTACATTCATGTATGAGAAACTCAACCTTTTGTCCATACAACTGACTAAAGACATGCAAGCTTCCAGCTTCAGTAACACCTAAATAACTCTGATAAATTGTAGAAAAAAGGCATCCAAAAGAATACATTAAGAATGTTGCAAAAAAAGTCACTAGAATTTGTCATTGGGAACCAAAGAATGATCAAGATTCAAAAACAAGACCTTAAAGAAAAGCATATATGTGGAAAACATATAAAACATGTGAAATGCATGAAATGATAAATGCAATGGCACCATTCATACACGTGCACAATCATGCAAGAATGTTGTTTAGTGAGTTTAGAATTTAAGTTTCAAAAATAGAAAATTCAAAAGTTAAAATGTAACAAAAGGAGAACAGAAATAACCTTCTTCCATCAGGATTGAAGGCCAAAGCATTAATTGGTCCAAAATGCCCTTTCACACCCCCAATTTCCTCTTGAAGAATCTGTTCAACAAAGAGAAAAAACAAATTCTTAAAGCCTAAAGAATTGAATCAATGGCATAACATTACTCAAGGAATTCAAACCTTAGTTGAAAAGGTAATATAAACATTGCTTACCTTGTGAAAGAATTTTGCTTCAAACTTCCCAGCACGACGATCGGTAGTTGTAACATGTGATGCATCCTGACCACCTCCAATCACCACCTGAAGGAAATCAAATGCCATGATTATTTCTCAGAAACAGATTCATCCTTTAGGTGCATTAAACTACAAAGTTCTGATTGGCATCTTGTGAGTCATTAATCAATCAAAGTTCCAGTCTGAACGGGCAGAACACCAACTGGACTTTTACCAGATGATTTAGATAAAAGTATATAGAATTGTAAAAAGTGTACAGTTGCATATATCAAAAGCAACATGGGAGCACAGAATATCATTTTTGTAACAGACTTTAATGAAAAACAGAAGTCCTGAACACAGGCAGGCAAAGGCAAATAAGATGCAAATCAGATAGTTTGCAAAGCCTTGTAGTGCAGACAAGATGGAAGTGATTCCAATATTATAAAGTCTAAACTGACAAATTCATGCATGCTTGTGCAGTTGTCCAGTTGTGACTGGGTGGTTGGCTCTGTGTCTGAGTGCTAAGCTGCATCTGGATGCTTCACACCAACCAATAATTGCTCAAATGCAGATAAACAAAAGGGAGGTCCATTTAGAGCTTACATGATCAAGAAGTGGAGATATCGCACATGCATTGACTGGGCGTTCAGTCACGTATGCCTTGATAAGAGTTAGTGTTCTGGCATCCCAGAGCTAAGGAAATTACATAAAATTGGTATTAGCAGAGATACTATTGTCCAAATAGAATTACTGTGAGGGGAAATCTTATTTGATATAGATCATGAGAATCGATAAGCTACAATACCTTGGCAGATTTATCCAATGATCCAGAGAGGAAATGAGACCCACTGGCAGACTTTGACAGAGAAGTGATAGGTTTCTGATGACCAGTTTCTTTATCGGATTTTTTCAGCAGCTGCCCAGTCTACAGAAAAGAAAGCCCCCAAAATCATATATTTTCATGAAACGGCAGTGATTAAGAAGAAATTTCATAGATAACTATATGGAAAGAAAAGCATCAATGTTAACCATTATGACAAGTCTCCTGCTCATTTAAGTTCTACTATGGCATCATTCAAAATAAAAAAGAATTAACTCATTAACCAAAAAAAAGGGTTCCAGTTTCCAAACCTCTAGCTGGTAATGCAAGGAAGAAAAAATCAACCAAGCTGAATATATGAATTTGGGGGCGAGTGGTTTGAATGGGAAAAGCAGGACATCCAGAAGTTAGCATACAAAGTTCAAACTTCAAAGTTCAAACCAAAGCAAAAATATGAAGTAAAAAAATTGTATCTGCTAGAGTACTAATTTTACAGAAGCAGATTTCCCTAGTCTGGTGATCCCTATTTTTTTTCCCAGCGGAGTTCATGAATGATGGAGATACATGTTCAGATTGACCTGACACAAGAAGCATCAGGGCTTCATATAACACTTGCTAGACTTACCAGGTCAATTTAAAAGCTATAGGTTTTAAGCTACTTCACCAACCAGGAGTCTTCTGCAATTTAATTTTTTCACTACATACATCACACATTATTACAAATGTTAGTTGGACATATGACACAGGTACCAAGCATCCCGTCTGGAAAATCCAATACAGGAATCTTCAAGAAATTGACATCGGAACACATAATTACATTATATACGCATGTGTAAATATGTGCCTATATACATGTATAATGAATAATAAGCTTGAGTTATGCACCTTTAAGTACATAAAATTTGATAAAATGCTTGCTAATTTTATGTTAGATTTGATGATTTTCACATAGAAGTTGCAAAAATTGATACATGATGATGATGACATCACGGCATGATGGAATGAAGTATCAAGGAATGTCATAAAGTGTACCAAGTGTCCAACTTTGGAGGGTCCAGGTAACAGTAGTTAGAGACTATGTAAAGTCTACAATGTTAATCGAGTGAAGAACTAAGAGAATCAAACTGTAAATTCCTAATTCATTAGGTCAAAAGAGGATTACAAATTGGTAGGAATTGAACCAATTCACGATACAGTGCAATGAAATATGAAAAACAAAATGAGTGCATAAGAAATACTATAGAATGGTCAAATAAATCTTATATGCAGCAAATTTTGCTTATATAGCTCCTTCTAAAAATTAATTTTATCATTTATCTCATGGCTCTTGATTGAAAAAGAAAAAACCAAAGGTTATATGAATCAAGAAAACAAAATTTTCTCATCTTACCAAAGTTATTATGGAAAAGCAAATTGCAAATTACAAGTCTGACCCTGAATGAAGCAAGTAAAAGTGAACAAACTTTAAGGCGAGCAATAAAGAAGAGGCTGATGCCAGCATAGATCTACACTACATTCCAAAAACAAGGTGCATATAAATTTAAAAAGCGCTAAACTCTAGATATCTGAAATGAATGTGAGAAGAAAATTTAAACAGAGATAGAAATCACCTGGAGAGAGAAACTTATCTCATATAGAGCTAATAATTACTCAAGCAGACTAAACGAACAGAAAAGCAACTAGAGTTGATCAAAAGTTTTGATGACACAAACAACAATCTCACATGCAAAAATAAATGAGAATAATTTATCTGCTAAGGGAATAATATCCATAATTATAACTACAATCATCAAAAACTCATCCTAACTATTCAAGGACTGGTATGAATCCTCATGTATCAACTGCAGCACGATTTTAAGCTATAGAGAAAATGACCAGGGGTGTTCCTCAGTCATATAGGGGGCAATAAGATAACAATTGACAAGAACAGAAGATCACTCAGCAACAAACATCAGTGTAAGCATTCCAGTCATTGAAAAAGGGCTTAAAATCCCCAACAAGGAAACTAAGAATAAAAAAAATCAAATAAAAATACCCAGTATGATGTCAAGAATTGAAAGAGTCTTTAATTTTGATTCCAAGGTACACATGAGGAAAGGTCAAGATGGTTGAAAGAAACAAATAGAAAATAATGGAAAGTACTATTATCTTCACAATGAAAGGAGGTTTTATAACTTTGTTTAGCCATTATATTCTAGAGATTCACAAGCGATGATGCAAGAAACATGACAGAGTTTTTATCTCAACATTTTTGCCATGACAGTAAGAGATACATGTGAGCAAGGATTGCCGAACCAGGCCGTACCGCCCGGTTTGGGCCAAATCAAGCCGACCCGGTCTCTGACTGGGTCGGTTTGCTTATGGAAAACGGTTCCGGCCAAAACCACAGTAACACTGGCCGGAACCGGACAAAACCCAACGGTTCCGTCTGGTTCGAACTGGTACCGAACCGGACTGGGCGTTGACAGGTACGGCATCCAGTACCAGTTCAGCAATCCTCGCATGTGAGGTATACATAAAAGAATGGGGGTGCACATATAATCATGTTCTATATATATAATGCCAAATAAGCAAACAAGTGCAAGCCATTCAGAATGGATAAAATTTTATAGATGAGATATTCAGTGACCGACCTCCGAATCCCATATACGGATCACAGCATCTTCTCCGGCACTTATTATGGTCTTATTTAAAGGTCCCCAGACAGCCCTATTGATTCTCCCATGAGGACCCTTGATTGTAAGCACTGATTCACCAGTCTCTGCCCAAAGAGAAAAAGGCCAAGAATTTTGTATAACAACAAGGCAGTGAACAGTCAAACATATGTCATATTGTTAATTTTGCTTTCTAATATGTGTTACGTAGTCAGCCCCTTGTCAAGAAAGACAGCCTCTCAGCCATCAGAAAGTTTCAACAATGAATGGCTTTACAATAGAGTCAAAATCCTAAGTTCACCTGTCCAAAGTAGATAGCAAGAAATACGCAATGCATACCAGTCAGCAGCAATAATGTTGCCTAAACAAAAAAAAAAGATGACCAAGCAGCAGCCAACCATAAGGCTGTTCATGGTGCACTGCAAGATCACCGCAAACATCAACAAGAAAGAGAGAGAGAGAGGAGGGGTGGGGAGGAAGAGCTTACAAAACTTATAAAAATATCCAAAGCATGCAAAATCACACGTATCATTTTTTCAGTTAATTAATTAAGCTCATTCAAATGACATCATGCAGATTGCTTTCTCCATTTTTTAGTGTATATGCAATACATAAATGATATAGAGAAAAGCAACTTCACAACAATGGGGCAGAAAATGGAGCAACACAAAAAGAAAAAAATAAAATTAGTGCCCCACAGAGGACTTGCTCAGCTAAAAAGAAAATATTATTTAAAAGAGATAATAAATAAAGATCAACTTCAAACCTCCAACCAAATGATGTGGAGAAGCAAGTCCCAACTGGACCTTCCGAAGTGTTAACATCCTTGCTCAATCCAACAACTTCAACAAAATGAAAAGGTAGTTAAAATAAGGCTAATATTGACTGGAAGATCTTGAAAGATCTCCTGGCAGGAGAAAAAATATGCATATGACAAAATGGTCCCAAAATCACCATCACAACTAAACTCATTTGCCATCTTTCCTTTTATTAGAAAGTAATGACAGAGCTAATATCCCAGGACATCTAGACCACCCGTAAAACATGGAACTACCAAACTGAATCATGCAGGTCAAAGCATGAACGCCTCTTTTGTGAGAACTGAACAGAGTGAGCTTAAAATGAAGCTCCCTTAACATCCTGACTTCAAATTCTATTGTCATCAACCTCACTTGTAAGTTAGTAATGCCATCAGAGCTTCAATGGGCCTCTAAGCTCCAGCAAAGCGGGTGAAAAAAAAGAAATTTTTAACAGAAATGATGTGAATACTCGATTATTCCATACTTTACCAAAAGAAATGTGGCATAAGTATAAAACAAAAGAAGGGCAAGAAATACACAATGCATACCAGTCAGCAGCAATGATATTGCCTAAACAAAAAATACAAGTAAGCAGCAGCCAACAATCTGGCAGTTAATGGTGCACTGCAAAGATCCTACTCTTCCACGAGAGAGAGAGAGAGAAAGAGAGAGAGAGAGAGAGAGAGAGAGAGAGAGAGAGAGAGGTGGGCCTAGAAAACTTACACAAAAAACTAAGTATGCAAAATCATTGTATCATTTATTTTTCAATTGATTGATTAAGCTTATTCAACTGACTTCATGCTAGGTAGTACCATGTATATGTGCCTTATATATATACACATATGCACATATATATACATATTCATATATGTATATACATCCATACATACATACAAATATATATATATATATATATATATATATATATATATATATGAATGTAATGTGTGATACATAAAATGATATAGAGCAAGCAACACTTTGACATAAATGCGGCAGAAAATGGAGTCACAACCAGAACCAGAAAACGATAAAGACCCCATACAGGACTCACTCATCTAAAAGAATATATATTAAGAAGAGATAATAAATGAAGATCAACTTCAGACCTCCAACCAAATGATCAAGAAGCATGTCCAACTGGATGCTTCAAAGTGTTAACAACCTGTGTTCGGTCCAACAACTCCAACCAAATGTAAGGCAGTCCAAATGAGGCTAATATTATCATATGGCTGATTGGAAAATAACTAAGATATCCTGGCAGCAACCTCAAACTCACCAACACAACTAACGTCATCTTTCATTTTACTAGAAAGTTGGGATGGAGAGAGATTATACCAGGACAACTAGACCACCCACAGAACTTGGGGCTACCAAACTAAATCATGTAGGTCAAAGCAAGGATGCCTATTTGAGAGGACAGTATAGAGTGAGCTTAAAATAATGCTCCCCTTAACATCTTGCCTTCAAATTCAAATGTCATCATCTTCACATGTAAGTTGGCAATGTCATAATCTTCAATGGATCTATAAGCTCCAGCAAACCAAAACAAGGGAAATTGTTAACAGCAATGTGTCCATACTCCTAGACTCCATATTGTATCAGAACATTGCAAAAAAAAAAGTATAAAAGGAAAAGGGAAATTAAATCATACGTTGACTAGGATCTCTGGCAATTCTTTTCACTTGAATGGTGGAAGGCAGGCCCATAAATGGGTCTGTTGTGATTACAGCAAGCTTATCACCAACAGAAAAATCTACAGCTCTAGCTGGAGAATCAAAGTTAAAAGAGTAAAGCTGGACCCCTGTCTGCACATTCCACAGCTTCACAGTCTGGTCAGCACTGCCAGTGATAAGTCGTGTAGAATCCCCTAAATGCATTAAAAAAAAGAAAGATGAAGATAAGTATATGAACATTTTCTTCTCTAGCATCAACAAACAGGGACAAAGCAGTATAATTGTTCCAAAACTTTATCAAGCTGGTTTCAGGCATAGAATATTCCACACCTCAAAACCAGAAAACTCATTCTCAATGCTGCACATATTATATTTCTCCACTATATATTAGATATAATTGTTCTCTCTCTCTTGGCCCCCACACTACGCATCCCCCCCCCCCCCCCCGGGGAAGAAAAAAGGAAAAAAAGAGGGGAAAAAAGAAGAAGATAATAAGACATATACCCCAAAACTCATCCTTGCCTCCTTTGCTCACCAATGCTCTCAAACACCCACCCCGCCCCCTGCCCCCCTGCTTATTTCTCCTCTCTAACCAACAAATACTTGAGAACTACCCCATACCTAATTATCATCTAATATGGATCTATGCTTGCAAATTAAGTTTAGGTTCAGCTCCTAGTTCTATATACGTGACTTTGGCTTGGTTACAAGATTAACTAAACCTAACTCTACCTGTTGCCAAACCTGATCTTGTTCATGCTTGTAGCTCAGACCATCATATTAAAGGACTTACCTACAACTACACACAAATATGATATTTGTCTGTCTCTTTCCAACTCTTTGGATGAGAATTGATAAATCTAATCCTAGCTCGACCTTTTGCCAAAGGTGGTCTTGTTTATGCTTGTAGCTCGGGCCATCATAGTAAAAGACTTACCTACAACCACACAAATATGAGAATTATCTCTCTCTCCCAACTCTTTTGATGCAAACAAAATTTTTCTCCACTTCAGTGCACTTGCACAATCAGGCAACATACAACAAGAAAAATTAATCCTTTTTAACATCCCTAATGTTCCAACTACAGTTTCCATTGACACCTAATAAGAAGAAACATTAACTAGTGCACCTATAAACATATGCAAAAGGTTGTAACTTCCATTAAAACTTCAAAGCTACGTCAATCTTCAATACAAGTTATGGCACACAAAGATATGTTTGTCTTGGACTCTTTGCCAAACTCTTAATATCTATTATTTGTTTCAAAAAAGCTTCACAGTTCAAATCCTATAACAAAGCACAAAATGGTTTTTGCTCCATATTCCAGAAGATAAAGAAAGTAGTTTTACACTATCAAAGAAAAGCAGAAGCATGCTTCATACATTTCTTACCATTTTCTAAGTTCAAATTCATTTTGACATCATGTTTTGACCACTAGCAAGGGGAACTGTTATTATAGTTTAAAACATGGTCCTGCTTGGATACAGGCATCAGGTATCCATTTGACATGGCACACAACTGATGAGGAGGAGGATGAAAGTGGCCCAGAAAAGGAAAAATTCCTGATATTGAGGATGCCATGGAAATATAAATTCACAGGGATAGTATAAGTAACTTTTAGAAACCGGTTATCCCAAAAATCAGAAGTAATATATCCCATGTCTACTCCCAGTCAGACAAACTCCTCCCCACTTCATCTCCTCACTCCCTTCTACCCACATGAGAGAAATCCAAGTGACAACAAAATCAAGCATCCTAACAGGACCTACAAGACCTAAGAAATAATTTGCAATTTTAACCATAGTACAATACTCCCACTTTCTCAAAGCAAAGAAGGGATTGAATTCATAGTTTTAAGAATTGTTGGAAGCTTCAAATCTTTAATCATATGTAGCTTCAATCAAGGGTCATCCATGAGCTCCCACTCCAACTTCAGGGCACACATAAAGTTTCTTGCTCCTAGAACGAGCTACTCTAACATGCCAATATGATTATAATTTGAACACATCAACTATTACAACTAATGCCTAACAATATTAATATTTATGTTGCAAAAAATTTTAAAACTGTGTAACATTTGTTATATATGTATTATTGTTAGGAGTCATTAATAAGAAATGTGTAGAATTTTACCTCAGGTTAGTATTTTATTTAAGAAGTTTCCTGCTTGTGGATCTCAATCTAAATATGTAACCTAGTCCCACTAGTTTATGTCAAAAAGAACTGAAGAAGGTTGACATATTCAATGAAAATCATAAGGAAAATTACTAATGTAATATGTCTCCTAGCTTATATGGTATGTTTTAACATTGTGCACCTATAGATGTCATCCATCACAGCTAACTAAAATCACCCATCCACTGATCATGAAAAAGAAGATGAAATGAACAACCAGACAAGTTCAGATGCGCATGACTGTACATATTACATCTTTAAGCTATATTTCAAGCAGTCATGCTTCCTGAGTTCTTCTGGACTGCACAAAAGGAATCTACTCCCTCTTCTAGCAACAAGCATTTATAGTCAAACAAACAACCTTCCAAACATCTCAAGTCAAAGCATGTACCTCTCACTCTTAAGGTTGGTGTAAAAGTTTCCAAATTGTATCAATTTTCTCTTCCTTAAATACTTCACACAAATGCTCCAATTGTTATTTAAGATTATGTATTAGAAAAACTAGAGTAAAATAGATTTTCCCAGCAAAAGAGTCTGCTTCAAACCAAATTCTGATGCAACTTCTCATAAAAACTCACAAGAATTCCAATGATTCATTGCATGTCACACATCAAAGACTTTATTCAGAGCATAGTCCCCATTGAGTAACTACAACAGAGTTCTATACTGTACATATCATTAAAGGCCAAACCATCCCACCGTAATATACCGTTCAGTGCTTCAAGCTAAATTCCCTTAAATCATGATTAATAGTCAATTTATTGGTTGAATTTTTTTCCTTATCTGCATGCTTTTAACTTTCTTTTAGAAATTTTCAGTTGTATCCATTACCCATACTCTATCTTGGAAAATAAAAATGATATAAATATAGTGCAAACTTAAAGGGTATAGATAATGTACCAAAATGCACCAGTAGTTGCAAATTATAAGTCAAACCATAATATGGTGTTATTGAGGAGGGTGGTGGCATATGCAATTGACACCAAATGATCAATGATGATAATCCCCCAAGAAGCAATATGTTTAATGCTTAAAAGGTTACCCTACTTCACACACTTTCCTTCTCATTCAATTGATACACAAATTATTGTACATAGTAAATACTGGTAAGAACAAAAGTAGTTTGTTAGTTGGGATGTAAATGTTATCATATTGCTTGATGAGACAGACGTTTCAAAGTACTATCGATAAGCAATGAAAGATACGGACAAGCAAAATGAAATTCCCAGAATTATTCCCTCAAACCCATCTGTCCCATCCTGCTAGAAGAGAGGCATGGGCATGTCCTATATTGAGCATTGAGCTATAATAAGCATTGAGTACGAGCAAGATGCCAACGACAGGAAAGACCAATAAGACATTGCATTATGTGGATGACATCACAAAACTTTCTTCAGAATTTCATAGCAGATCCCCTAGGGATGACACCTAACCATGAGCCCTTCCAAAATCCCTCCTTTTTATCACATATAGGTAAAGAAGCCGAACTTCTCTCTAGATACATGACCAATTCACCAAGGAAAACGGGGGAAAAAAATATTTTTCCCTCAATACAACTTAATCGATGCTAAAAAGAAAGGTTTCATAGAAAATAAAATAAAATCCCAGAAACAAAATCCCTCTCAAAAAAAAAAACAAGAAAGGTAAGGATAAAGAAGCTAAAAGACAAGGTGGAACTCACGGGAGACATCACAGCACCAGACAGCGCCGTTGTGGCCTTTATAGGTGCCGAGGCGCTCGCCATTGTCGGCGAACCAGACGGTCGGCGTGTGGTCCTTGGCGCAGGAGAAAAGGAGATCTCCCTCCCGGTTGTACTTGAGGAACGTGAGCGGCCTCTCGTGGCCCTTCATCAGGATCGGCCTCATCTTGCGAGCTCCTCAGCGATGCCCTATATATCCCCTTCGATAAACGAAGCGAGACCTTGGAACGAAAACCCTACCCCTAGACGGCAAGAATCCTAGCGGAGGGTGAGCGCTGTCGAATGGAGAGATCGCCGGAGGAGTCGGGGAAGGCGGAAAGCCGAAAGCTGCGACTGACGTCGGTTTAGGGCTTATAGGGCTCTAGCGAGAAAGTCGGCAACGTTGACTCGACGACTGCCGAGTTTTTTTGTTTTTTGGTAACTCAACTGCCAAGTTTTTAAGGCTAATGTTGAACCCAACTTCGGTTGTCTAAAATGGTGCACTCGACTTAATGTCTCGGTTGGGGTCGGGTTAGGCAGCGATGGGTTGTGATACGCCTCCAAACTGGCTATAGCTTACCAAAAGATCCAACCAATCAAAATGCGCTACGGCCCCAATACGTGGCAGATCGGGAGCAGCCACTGGGCGAACTTAGCCCCATACCGTCGAGCTTGCATATCAGAAGCTCTTCACATTTAGCTACATTCTAACAGGGGGACCTAGTGATCATCGAGATCCCATGATGTGACAAGCATGATGTCGTCTGCATGCGAAGTATTCACACCTAATGTTTAGGTCGTACTTTAGCCAGTCACTTCCAGTCGACCCATGTGCCCTAATTCTCTGATGGTAGGTAAACTCCTCCACTGACTATACACAAAATGGAGGGGGCAAAGGAGGTAAAAATGTAAGAAGAACACCCTAACAAAATGAGAGACAATCTTTTTCTATTCTAGGATAACTACACTAACTTAAGCATTGGACTGTCCCTGCCAGATACACTCCGGCTAGAAAACTTCTTTGCTCTATGTTGTTTCGGGTCGGAGCATTGCCATCCACGAGAATCTCAGCCATAGTGACCGAGCGCCACTCACCTTCCCCAACCCAAGCCGAAGCAGCCGACTTTGAGCTCTCCAGCATTGTCATGCCATTCGTCGTGGTGCTTGAGGCCAATCAATTCTTAGTGACAACAGATTGGCACTAAAGGAAAGGCAGAGATTACCCAAAGAGGTTTCATCTTTTCGTCACTATAAAGTCTCAAAGGGTGCAGCCAATATCTTCTAATCCTCAGCCAAATACGTTGAAAGAATCCAGTGGCTTTTTACAAAGCCCGCGGAGGGCTCTACCCCTGCCAGAGCCATAGACGGTTCCAGTGGTGATCTATGAACAATTTCAAGTGCCCCTTCAATAAGTCCAGGCACTGACTATTGCGATCCAACACATGCAGCAGCCAGTTGCCCCCTAATAGCCATAGCAACAAGAGGCCTACAAGCAGGATCACTGTGAGGGTCTGAAGTACTCAGGTCGACACTCCCCACCTCGGAGAGGGGGCAAGTGCCTCCTAACCAACCTTCCTGTTGTTCCAACCCTGGCAAGGCTCCATGCATCTCATACAATCAGCTATGGAGACATGTGTAGGAGGACCCATCCCGATCCATTGACTCTCCCTCTTGAGAGGAGTCGGCCTCTAGCCATTTCTCCTCCCACTGACCTGATGGGGTCTCCAGGAGGGAGGCCTGCCTCGATCATAAGCTCGAAGAGATGTGCCAGTGCCTTAAAGACCTTTGTCAGCACCAGGCTAGTCAAGATCAAGATGTAGAGTTCACCATTGAACCCCCATTCTCAATGAAGATAATGGGGGAGCTGGTTCCTCCCCGTTTCAAGATGTCGCAACTGGAGACATATGATAGCACCTGAAATCTTCTAGATCATTTGGAGAGCTTCAAAGTTCTCATGATGCTCCAAGGTGCCTTTGATGCAGTGTTGTATAGAGCTTTTCTAGCTACCCTTTGCAAGACAGCTCAATTATGGTACACCGAGTGCCTCTGAGGCTGAGGAGAAGTTCAGAGATCTTTTTTGCCATCAAGCAATGAAACAATAAGCCTTACGAGACTACTCCAGCTACTTTAATGTCGCCACTCTGGAAGTATGTGACCTTAATGATTCGGTCGCATGTCTGTCTTAAGGAGCAAACTCAAGACCTCTCGATTTCTTTTTTCTTTATAAAAAAAGTTTTCGAGAGATTACGTTGAGCTACTAGCTTGGGCGGACAAATACATCAACGTCAAGGAGGCTATAGCGACTCGACGAGAGTTAGCTAGGGGTGCACCCGGCCAAAAGAAAACAACAAGTGAGCCTGAGACAACTTGAAGCCCCCACCAAAAAGACCAGGAATAAAGAGACCTCCTGCCAATCGAGAAGCCCTGCTCGGAGGTTTAGAAATATACACCCCTAAACAATCCACACTGGCAGATTCTTAAGGAGATCCACTACTGCAACTATATAAAGTGGCCATGGAACATGAAGTCTATGACTCTTAAGAAAATGACACGATACTGCTAGTTCCACCGCGATCATAGGCATGACACCGAGGATTGCTTCCAACTATAGAATGAGATTAAGGCCTTAATTCAACGAAGCTACCTCGACGCCTATGTTCAAAACCCTCGGGGTCGAGCCAATCCTAGTCGAAAGCAAACCTCTCTTGAGGCGAAGCCCAATAATCAACTGACGACCGAAGTCATTAATACCATAGTTAGCGGAACTACTGCTGGTGGAGCTAGTTCATCTGCCCGAAGAGCCTACGCGCGAGCCGCCTACATGGGGAGCTCGTCAATAAAGAGATTGAGGACAAAAGAAGGCATTTTCTTCTCGGATGCTGACAGAAAAGGAGTACAAACTCTCCATGATGATGCCATTGTAATTTCCCTTGATATTGCAAATTATGACATAAAAAGAATTCTAATAGATAATGGAGGTTTGGGAGACATCTTATTTTATGAGGCCTTTTTTAGAATGAATCTACTAGATAACAGGCTTCGGAGGATCACCTCCCTCTTGGTTGGCTTTTCTAGAGACCCAATTCCTGTGGAGGAAGTCATCACTCTTCCTGTCATAGCAAGACGACTCCCCCAGCAAACCACCGTCATAATAGATTTTCTAGTCGTCAAAGTCCCATCGGCCTATAACGCCATTCTGGGACAACCAGGCTGAAACGCCCTGCATGTCGTGGTCTCCACCTACCACCTACTGATGAAGTTCCTGACTAGAAATAGAGTAGGAGAAATCTGAGGTGACCAAGTGCTCGCTCGGGCATGCTACATGGCTACGCTTAAGGGAAAGAAGCCAAGGGAGGAGCTTCCCGTCGAAAGCTTTGATTCCCATGATAGCCAGGGATAACAATGCGGGGAGCTAGCTGAAGACCTTTATTCTGTGCCTCTTGATGTGACAGCACCAGACTGAAGAATGGAAATTGGAGCCCGTCTTGATGACGATGTCCTAGTGTAGCTCCTAGAATTCATTTGCGTTAATGTTGATGCATTTTTTTGGTCGGCCTTTGATATACCAGGTATACACTCGGAGGTTATCACCCACAGGCTAAGTGTGCACCCCACTCACCTGTTGGTATGGTAGAAGAAAAAGAGCTTCGCCCTTGAAAGGCGAAAGATGATTGAGGAGGAGGTAGAAAAGCTTCTCTGCCCTGATTTTATCCGGAAGATGGGTCAGGTTGATCAAGTTAGGGAAACAATGTAGGAAACTTTCACCTTATGTCTGAGCCAATCTGATCACCGGTAGAAAATCTTCAATCTATAAAGTCTACCCCTGTGAACTGACTTAACCCATTTGACCTATGAGACATGTAATTTTCATTTCTTAATTGTTAACCAACACACACTAACTTGTCTAACCTTGATTCTTGCAACTCCTAATGACTTATTTTCAAGATAACTAGACAACTAATAGTGAAGAAAGGATTGTTGATAATGGCTTCTTCTAATTGTAGTAGTCTTTGGGGTACTTTGCCCAGTGTATCTACACCTTATCTTTTTCAAACCCTTGTTTCAAAGGAGCTATGTTACCGGGGCACCATGGAAAGTAAATTTCGATGGGTCTATCCATATTCATACCTTTGGCGCCAGCTTTACCCTTCGATGTTGGCAAGCATGACCTTTCTTACTAGTTATATCCCTTTACTCATTAGATCAATCCTAATTGTAGATATAACCATGGTATGGAAAAGCCTAAAAGCTACTATAACTATTCAAAGCACCCCGAAGGTGCAGGTAGAGGGGAACTTTGCTAAGGTGATCACTTGGCTCAAGGGTTTTCAATCTTCAACTTATCTTTATATTAAAAATATCTCTATCCTAGTTTCCTCTTTACTAAAGTACGATGCCTCTCACGTCCTCCATAAAGGAAATCAACTAATGAAGTTCATTGCAAATGTGCTACAACATTACCTAGTTTTTTTTTTTTTTTTTTTTTTTTTTTTTTTGCTAAACCAAAAAGGAGGTAGGGGGGGAGGGACAAGCCCACCCCGCGTAGCAACCCCAACCGGGCCCCGCCCCCGCCAGGACTATGTTCGATTCGGGCAGAATGGCCGTTTGGTATAGGCCCAGCGCACCAGACCCCAGCCATATATTACTCATACCCTCCCCACCCGTGACCCCGGCTCGGTTACCCCTCTGGGCTCCGGCTCGAGAACCACGTGTGAGTACGTCACACCTGGCACCACCAAGGCTACCAGCCGACCAGTAGCACTTCTAGACCCCGTGTCCAGGCTAGGGGCATCCGGTCCCCACATTTAATCGACGCCCGCGCGTTTCGAACCTGGAACCACTTGGTTAGAAGCCGAGCTCCGTTCCAACTGAGCTACCGCCTTGGCGGCTACAACATTACCTAGTTGATCTTTTTTTTGTGTGTGTGGTAAGGATGAGCTTTTCACTATATAAGGCATCAAAGGCAAAGAATCATTGAACTTGAATTCTAGATGAACATAAAAATACTGCAAACATTGCTCTCATATTGCATTTAAAGTTCAAAATTTTAAATACCTCTTCGGTAGCATATTGCAAGTCTGGCTATTGAAAGCTTACCCAACTGCTCTGGATTACTAATCAAGTGGCTATGAGAAGGAGGGATGAAAATCAAAAGAAAATGACTTGTTTGAGATTTTTAGGTTTCTTTTGTTTAGGAATGAAATAAAAAACTGTATTATATTTTGCATCTTTTGCCCAATATGAGTTTCTATTAGTCATTCCCTTAGCCTCTTTTTTTTTTTTTTGGCAATATGACTTTCCACCTCTTGTCAAAACTTTGAATTGATTTCTTTGGTTCTCCTACTACACTTTTCAATGTTTCCATTTGGAGCTTACTGTTGGAAATGGTGTCCTAACAAAGCTATAATTTTGTAGGAGATATATTTTTGAAGGCATCAATTAAATGATTTATTTTTTTTTGGATGTAATTAGTGACATATAATGCCTATCAAGTATTAGATACTCAGATTCAACAAAACGATATATGAGAATTAGTCGATTGATTGGTCAATTGCAGGAGAACCAAGTCTCTAGTTCCTTTTCCTTATACTGTCACAGATAAGTATGAGTTTTGAGAGATTTTACCTATATCAATAATGGATAATGACCATAGGATGGTGATAACCCTTTCTCAAATATCAAACTAGAGATTCCACATCAATTTACATCTGCATTACATCACATTAATTAATTGGTTAGCATGAGAACGTGTCTATAGAAAAACAATGTTGGAAGAATTTATTGCAATACTCATTATTTAATAGTGTTTTCATTCCAGAGGTTCATGCAAAACGGACCATGATTGGAGTCTATATTGCATTATCTTATTGGCTGTTTATAACTTGCACAAAACATGCGAAATTCCCATCAAGAAATGCATTATTTGAAAGGGAGAATAACGAGTATAGGAAAATTGGGTTGATCAGAAAAAATAAAATACACCATTTGTAGTCGTTCTGACAAAATATTTTTTATAATAAATAAATGCATAGCATTGTTTATTTCTTTGTAAAATATTTTTGAAAAAAATAGTTTCTCCATGTCTGATCGAACTCTATCCATGATGGGTGATGGATAGCTAGTAATTTTCCTGAGAACGAACATATTGGGTGACAAAATAGTTTTTATACTGCCATATTGGAGATGAAGAAGTCCATTTGGCTAATTGGATGGTGAAAAATGAGCCTTGGGCTATATATATATATATGACACGAAACAAATATATTATGCCCGTACGGCTAAGAGTTCAAATTCATTTAAATCTAATCACAAATACCACAATTAGCTCATGGTCAGCCCCAATGAATCCAATACTATTTGGAATTTTTTGTGTGTCTCTATCTTTTCTTGATCAATGGTTTCTGTCTCTGAATTACAATTACAAATCTCTCAGATTATCAAACAACAATAAATTCCATCTGCATGGAATGAACTCCCATGCAAGCAGCCCATCTTCCTCCTCGAATCCTGAATCTCAGATACGTGGTTTTTAGAAGCAAGGACTAGAACAAATCATACTGATTGTTTTTGGAAGCACTGGCATGAGAATTGGATTGATCATTTGGATACCTTACCATGGGATGCGGAGTCTTTGCTTTGATTTATATGCTAACCCCTTGCATCCGATAACACCACCTCATCAGATAGCAATTTCCTCCCATCATCCTCGCCAGTCTCAAAATTTTCCTCTCCATAAACCATATCAATCACGACCGGTTTGTTTTTATACAAAGCTGGTTCAGAAAGTCGGATCTCAGAATAATCTCCTGCTCTCGGAGGATTTTCCAACTCTATATGCTGCAATTCTGATGCTATCAGAGATTCCATTCGTGCCCTCTCCCTGTCTCTAGGATAGGTGCAGTATAGAAAGGAGTAGATGGAGCAACAAAGCGACATTGGAATCGCCATTGCAATGTAAAGTGCTTTGGCTAGGGAAGTAGCATTCTCTCTGTCTGTCTCGACAGCAGCACCCTCACCTGATCCATCGGAAACTGGTTTGTAGCCATAAACGTGCTCAGCTAACAAGCCAACAACTGGAGGAGCAAATGAAGCAAGTACGGACTCAAAAGATCTATCCAAAGCATAGATACTGGTTCTTGATCTCTCAGGGACAATCTCTGCAAATATAGGACTGTTTGCACCATAAACAAAACAATAAGATAAAGAGCAGCTAGTACCGAAACAATGCTAATATTACCCTGATAATTAGAAAATTATAACATTCTAGGAGTCATGGAAATAGACTGACAACGATGTTGCAAAAATTTAGCAACAGAGCCATGCCCAGCTTACATATTAGTAATGCTTGGGAATTTGTGCGGTCTCATCCCTTCTTTATTCTTTTAAAGAACAAAAGATTGGCAATGAAGCTAATAGTAACTATGTACTGTCGATGAAGGTTTATCCCGTTCAAGAAGACCTTACAGATAATTTTTGAAAAGCATGATCTATGAGCGGGTTCATCTGGTGATAGAAATAGTTATGGTTTGGCCATACTTGCTGAAAGTTGTATGGGGAAAAAGGAACTGACTGTTAAAAAAGGAAATCATTGTTAGTGAAGAGTTCGAATTTTGTATATCAGTGAGAGACCACAAAATGTGTGCTATTTCTGATCTCTATCAGTGGTTTGGCACTTTGAAACATTCTATATGATTCATGTCTGAATCAAATGGTATTTACTGTTTCAGCCCGATCATCATGTCACTATATCCTTGGCACAATTCTGTTCTGATCTACTAATTTTGTTATAAATTTAGGAAGGAAAGCATGCAGTAAGACATGGAAGATTAGAAATAAAATAAGTAACATACTTGTTTGTAGCAGGAGCATTCCAAGAGACGCTCAATCCCATGATGAACAAGACAATGGCATGGGCAAGTCCCGTGGAAGGGTCATCAGGTAAGACCAACAACAGCACAGCTGCAAGTGGAATGAAAGAGGCAGAGCTTATCTGCGATAGAACTATCCTACCGGAGTCTGGAAAGTGTCTGGCGAGAAAATCCCCCATCTTTCCTCCAAACAGTCCTCCAAGGGACGTTGCGACCGAGAACAATGTCATGAGTAATCCAGTTCCTTCATGCGAGAATCCAATGAGCTCCAGCCACAAGGGTGCGAACGACAGCGCTGACCATGGGAATGATCCAGTGACACCTTGAGCCACTATAATCTGAAATGATGGGATTCTCATAACAGCTTTGGCTTCTTTGATGAGGTCCTTCACTTCTGCCCACACAGACTTGCGCGAAATAAGGTCATCGCTGGAGATAACATTGGAGGAGAAATGCGGGTCTACGGCAAATAGCCGGACCAAGATTCCTACAACTACACTTATTGCAGCGACTAGATGGAAAGCAATTCTCCAACCAGCAATTCCCATGATCGACGTCGATGCTAGCAGGAGAGCGAAGAAGTTGCCCATGATGGAACCAATATTACCAGTGAGTTGTAGCCATCCGAAAGCAATACCACGAGTGCTGTTATCAGTAGAGTCAGCTACAAGGGACTGGATGGCTGGTACCACCAGGGCTAGTCCAATACCATTCAAGGCTCTTGAGATTGCTACCTGCACAACAAAGATCCTATCAACTATAAGAATTATGTATCAGATCTTAGTACAATTTCCAATTTTATTGGATGTCTCCAGAGAGACCGGATATTACTACAGATTCAAAACCAGAGAAATCATAAACAGTTAAAGCATTAGATTGCTTCATTAAATGAGCATGGTCAAGAAGAAGTACATTAGAGGTAAATTTACTTAGGCCACTCCTAGATTAAGAAACAGGACCATAACAAATCATTCATGGGACACAACAGGCGTTAAAAATGAAATGCCAGATAAAGAGA
The DNA here is from genome assembly GCF_009389715.1 of Phoenix dactylifera. NCBI lineage: Eukaryota > Viridiplantae > Streptophyta > Magnoliopsida > Arecales > Arecaceae > Phoenix > Phoenix dactylifera. Next base: position 168,860 of record NW_024068005.1, on the reverse strand, counting down.
TTAGTTCAGTAGCTGCCTTACAATCAAAAGCAAGTGAAGCTCCATTTAATGGTACGATGTTAAGTCATTTATTTGCTGAAATCTAGACAAACATGTAGAAAACCAATTCAACCATGTTTTGAAGGTGACCCGAAGAGCATGCTTCTCCAAACTCCTACCCCATAAGTAACAAAAAGAAGAAAGATCTTCTAAACCCAAGTAATGTAGATGTTTTATTTCTCAAATAGCAGTGGTCAAAGTCACCGGAAAAGGAGTTTGTGTCTTTAAACAACAAACGGAAGCTGAGTCTTAGACAGAAATTTCAGCAGTCCAGAAGTCAAACTCCACTCATTAATAACTGTGCGTCTTCTCCAAAATCTCCGGCAGCAACTGAAACATTGTAAACTCATCAAAAGCTTCCAACCAAAAATCCCAATAACTCACCACTCGATCTCAGACCTTGCTAAAACACCGGAAAAAAGACACACACAATAAAACCCGAAAAGTCGATCAAGTTTCAATTTTTAAGCTGAGAATAAGCTCCAATTTCTCAGATCTACAAACACAAACCTAATCCAGTTAGATTCAGCTCAAAATCCAAAAAAAGAAGCGAAAATAAACCGAAACCCAATAAAACAACACGCGAAGAGTAATAAAAAGGCCGACTTTATGGAATCGCGGACCTGGAGAAAAGTGTTGGAGAGGGCGACGAGGAAGGTGGCAGCGGCCCAGAGGAAGGCGCCGAGAGCTATGACGTGGGTCCGGTTGTAGCGGACGGCCATGTAGGTGGCGAGGGGGTAGCAAGCGGCCTGGACGATGGACCGGAGGAGGGTGAGGGAACCCAGCCCCGTCGGGGAGGCGTGAAGCGCCGCCCCGACCTCCTTGTAGACTGCCGGCAGGAGCGCCTCGTCGGCCCTCTCCATGATTCCGGCGAGGTTCACCAGCACCAGCGTCCGCCGCTCCTCCCCCATCCCCAATCTCTGCTCCTTGACCTCCCTTCGAATCGATCTAGAGAGAAGGCAGCGGAGAGAAGGATCATTGGATTCGAGGTTGACCTCCGGACCGCGGGAAAAAATATCGGGAAATTAATTCCCTACCCTTCCGTGGACTCCTCTGTGACAAAAGAGTCCTTGTTGACTAAGTCTCACCCATCCGGTCCAGAGACTTTATAAACTGTAGACCTTCATTTTTATCGGGACGAATAAAAGGACCACAAAAGGACCATGACTTGTCAACCAGACGTTACGAAGTTGGATAGGTGGCCCCATCTGATTGTGGTCAATGACCATGCGTCAGTTTTGTTGGCTTTTTTAACGAATATATTATAGCCATAGACACATCCAGAGAATCAAAAAATAAAATATTCAAAAACTAAACCGAAAAATCAGTGGTTTTCATAATATAGGTTCCCCGGCATAAAAGTCCAATCCACATTACTATTAACTTCTCTATACATATATTTTTTTAGCAATCATATACAAGAGGATGAGATCTGCTGTTTGCTAAGACGTATCAAAAAACCAGTGGATGACTAATAAGAAGTTGCCCTTTAAATATATGTGAGATGTCCTTGACATCATTTTAGCATAAATCAATCTTTATCATGCAGTATGCAATTCAGCCATAGTAATTATAGTATCAAAAACCCTAACTCCTACAACTATAAAAGCCCTATTAGCATTTTTAATAACAAAACCTACTTCGCTGAAAGCACTCATTTTTTCTTTACGCACTACCATCAAAATTGATCTTAAGAGAATCAAGGATGGTAGCTCCTAAAAAAATATATCATTCTTAGGATCGTAGAATCTGCATGAGAAGAACCACAAGTTACTTTTATTGCGAAAGATCCATTTGAATAAATTACCTGGATAAACTCATGAGTATGTGTAGATGCTCTAAAATAAACCACTCTGGTACTTCAACATAGGCTTTGGAAGATACAATCATTCCTAACTAGTCTGATATGATGTGCAATATAATACATTCATTAATTATTTCCAATAGAGACCGTTCGAGAAGCTCTCCAAATGGAGAAATTGTTCACCATTCCTGCATCATCATTGAAAGTGCTTGCCATGTCTATGGAGAAGCCAATGTTTGTGCTAATTGTATTGCCAGATTGGAATCCTTGATGTAATTAGAGATCAACTAACATTTGATATAACCAACTTTTACAGAGCATTATGTTTAGGTGGTTTGTAACTTTGACCTTTTATCTCCAAAAAAAACCCGTACAATATACCTTAAAGAATTACCATTAAAGCATCTCTTATTGGCAACAATTCAATCTTGAAAAAATTTAGAAAATAGAATCTCAAGCTGATTAATAGTGCTATATAGAAGTAAGGAATAGTAAGACAACTTTTCTTCAATTCAAATTAACCAAATTCCAACTTCACAAGTCAAGAGCTCATATAGTCTGTCGTTCCTTTCTTGAAATCCACATTAACATACATAATCGTCCTGCAACAAGATGGAATCAAGATGTTTGTAAATGTGGCTCAACATCGTCATATAGCACTATCACTAGCTATAATCATGATGTTCCCATGCTCTTCAAGTGATTTGATGATGTGGTCAGGAATAAAGTTTTTCAAAAATGTGAAACAGGAGTTTGTGCATAGAAATTGGAATTTCAAAAATTGTCAATTACACTTGCAATCTTGTTACAATTAAGTGGATTTTTTTCTTTCCACTTGTTTTTACAATTACAATCCACACTTTCTTTAAAAGCAACATAAAAATAATTCAAAACAATAAAAAAGCCATTAAGTCTTCCAGCTACCAACTGAAAATGGCAACCTCCTACAGGAACTAACCCCAAGTCCCAAGCTACCATGTAGTCTCTGAAGCAGTCACCGGACTCAGAGAAACCAAAGTAGTTGCTCAAGAAGCAGTCGTGTACAAGATTTGTCAATAGAGAGATTACCATCCAAGGTAAACTATTTCATTTATATACTAGTCCCCTCAGACAAAAACTTGAATTCTCCACTCACTTCAAACACTATTTATATCTATCATTTTGTGGTCTATAAGTACATGATCTGAAATGACCTATGAACTTCCTCCAAAAGCCGACTCCCAGTAACATCTGGCCTCCAAAGCCAAACACCAGATTCAGAAATAAACCGCATTTGTGGTTCTCGAGAGCACTCTTTGTACTAGACTGGTCTAAATCTAAAAGTAACCGTGGGAAGCAGAAAGTTTTCATTAATTCGTATGCTAATCCCTCCCATTTGATACTTCCACTTGCCAAGAAAGCAGTGTCCTCTCATCATTGTCATCAGTCTCAAAGTCTTCCTCTCCATAAGCCAAATCAATCACGCTTCTTTCGCTTCCATTCAACTGCAATTCAGAATGTTGGCTTCCAGAATCACGTCCCACTTCACAAGCATTCTCCAATTCTATCTGCTGCAATTCTGATTCTATCAAGGAATCCATCCTTGCCCTTTCTCTATCTCTGGGATAGGTGTGGTACAGGAAGGAGTAGATGAAGCAACAGAGTGACATGGGAATTGCTATTGCTGTGTAGAGTGCCTTGGCAAGGGAGGCAGCATTCTCTCTATCTGTCTCAACAGTGGTATTCTCACCTGCTCCATAAGAAATTGGTTTGTACCCATAAAGATGCTCAGCTAAAATGCCAACAAGAGGAGGAGCGAACGATGATAGTACAGACTCAAAGGATTTATCCAAAGCATAGATGCTTGTCCTTGATTTCTCTGGGACAATCTCTGCAAATATAGGACTGTGTGCACCACAGAGAGAGAAATTACCAAAATGAATAGAAGGTGCCATAGCATGGTAAAAGAAAGTTTATTCTGAAAGAGAATGCTTTGAAAGGTTTCTTTTGCCATTGAAGAAAAAGGACCTTGAAATATTATAGTATTATGATTGAGTTTATTTTCGAAAGAGAGTTCTTCACAAGATGACTCCATTCTTTTGCTGAAAATAGCATGGAAGAAAATAATTATTTGTTAAAAGGGAAATCAATGATTATGGTTCCATGTCGAGATTATACGTATATATGTGAAGAACCACACAAGGGTTCCATTCCTATTTACTATCAGTGGTCCAATGGTTTTAGCCATTATCTAAAGTTCATGGCAGCATCAAATGAGATTAGCTTTTTTAATGAGCTCATTGTTCCCATGTTCATGGTACAATTCTGTCATGATCTTACTAATTCTGCTAGCCATATATCAAGATTTGGGAGAACAGAATCACAATAACTTACTTGTTTGTAGCTGGAGCGTTCCAAGATATGCTAAATCCCATGACGAACAAGACAAGGCCATACACAAGTCCTGTGGAGGGGTCATCAGGTAAGACCAACATCAATAGAGCTGCAAGAGGAATGGCAGAGCTGGAGCTTATCTGGGACATAACTATCCTGCCAGAATTTGGGAAACGCTTGGCTAAAATATCCCCCATCTTTCCTCCAAATAGTCCTCCTAGAGAATTTGCAACCACGAAAATGCCCATGAGGAATCCAGTTACGCCATGCGAGAATCCAATAAGCTCCAGCCACATGGGTGCAAACGAAAGAGAAGACCATGGAAATGAACCAGTGATCCCCTGCGCCACGATAATCTGAAATGATGGAATCTTCATAACAGCTTTGGCTTCATTAACAAGGTCCTTGGCTTCTGTCCAAACAGACTTGCGTGAAATCGCTTCGTTACTTGAACTATCATTATGAAAATGAGGATCCACCGCAAAGAGTCGGACCAAGATTCCTACAATGATGCTTATTATGCCGACCAGATGGAAAGCAACTCTCCAACCCGCAATTCCCATAAACGAAGTTGATGCCAGTAGTAGTGAGAAGAAGCCACCAATGATGGAACCAACATTACCAGTCAGTTGTAGCCATCCAAAAGCCGAACCACGTGTGCTGTCATCAGTGGAGTCAGCTACAACGGACTGGATAGCCGGGGCCACTAGGGCTAGCCCAATCCCATTCAAGGCTCTTGAGATTGCTACCTGCATAACAACCATAGTATGAAATATACGTAAATTATATCATATTATGTGCATATCGAGGCTTTTTTTTTGGGTTCGTTCTGCTTTCAAGAAGCATTTAAAACATTAGGTTGCTTCATAAATGGAGCAAATTAAGGATTTAAGCAACAAGAGAGCAACAAAAGAAAGTAGACATATCAAAGATTTCTAGAGTAAAGAAGAGAAACTAGACTTTAGAATATACAAACATTCAGACAGCATCAAAGATTCAACAAATCCACCAAGCAAACAATTTTGTTGGGTGTTTCCTAGTCAGGAAGCCCTCAGCAAGAAAAGAGTGATAGATACGGATTCCGCAAAAAATGAAACCCCCAATAATTGGGACAAGTCTTGATGGTTATTGACATGGTTTCCGCCATTGGAAAGCAGCCAAGTTATGAATCACCTAGCAGATGGGAAAATTAGTTTGGCAAGTAGTCCAAGAAGGTGCAGCAGGTAATGCCTTATTTGATCATTGATGGCACAATTAATACCAATTACTTGAAGTAAAACAGAAATCTCAGAACCAAATCAATCATGTTTCAAAAGAGGCCAAGAAACCCGTTAGTCATGCTCTTCTAAACAACAGTTGATCCAAACACTATTTTCACAAATGGCAATAGTTCAACTCACAAGTTAAGGGTTTTTGTCTACAACAACAAAACAGAAGCCAAGTCTTACGAATTTATATGAGCCCTACAACAACAAAAAACCCTATTCGGTTCCACAGAATATCCCAAACAGTTAACGCTCAACCCCATCAAAACACTCCCTAAGTATCACAAATATAAATAATTAACCTAATAAACCAATCTAAGATTCAATCTTTCCCGCTAAAAATCGAAACTTTTGCTCAAATCCGCAAAACCCGCATCCCGCCCGCCTCGATTCAAACCAAACCCATCAAAAAGGCAAACAGAAAAGCGGCAAAGATTGCAGCTTTGTGGGGTTCCAAACCTGGAGGAAGGTGTCGGAGAGGGCGACAAGGAAGGTGGCAGCGGCCCAGAGGAAGGCGCCGAGCGCTATGATGTGGGTCCTGTCGTAGCGGACGGCCATGTAGATGGCGAGGGGGTAGCAAGCGGCCTGGACGACGGACCGGAGGAGGGTGAGGGAGCCCAGCCCCGTAGGGGTGGCGTGCAGCGCCGCCCCCACCTCCTTGTAGACCGCCGGCAGGAGCGCCTCGTCGGCCCTCTCCATGATTCCGGCGAGGTTCACCAGCACCAGCGTCCGGCGCTGCACCCCCGTCGACCCCATCCCCTCCTCTCCCCTCTTTCTCCTCTCTCGATTGATCCAAAGAGAAACACTGCAAGGAGAGAAATGGGAATGTTGAGCCGTCACACGGGATCCAGGATCGAGGAAGCGGATATGTCCCTGCCTTGGTGGAATATTCCTACGTCTAAAGAGACTTGTGGGGTTCGGATCTGGGACCTGGAAACGGACCTGACAGTTGTGAGGTTCAAAAAGGGAAGGAGAATGGTGGGGCCGGTCATTGGGCGGTGTTGATTGGCGAAGATCGTGGGTCGGTAGGTGAGTTGAGAATTGTGGCAGATAAAGTCGGAGGTACGGAGATGGGATAAGGTGTACAGTGTACTTAATTGTGCTGAGTGTGTAATTAAGAAGAAGGTATTCGCTAAACTCCCATCCCCAGCCCGCCCAATACTGATATAATTTCTCGGTACGTAGCCAACCACCACCTCGGCTAATTCCTCGTACGTGGCACGTAGGCGCTATGTTTTGCAACGTTGGATTGGCTCTCTTAACCGTGAAGAAACACATGGTTAAAGTCCGGTTCGCCTAATTAGGATATCATACATTGAGGATCATATTTGCATCACGTTAGTCGGATTTCTTAGCCTTCTTGTATGTATGCGTAGGCCGCCTAAAAAGTTTTTGTATAAGTACTCTAATGCATAATTAAAATAGGACTAAATATAATTTCGCACGGATCCTCGTACTTTCTCTATTTTAGTCTTGATTTTTTTTATCAAACTACAACACCAAAATGCATTCACGAGTTCCATCAATCAATCACAAACACACCAATTGGTCTATGGTTAGGCTCAAATGGGCCAATACTAAAATGTTCCATTATCCGCATTGCCATATAGGCTATGGACCGAGTTTGCTCTCATATCATTTCTAAAAAAACTAACCAAAATATATTATTTTATTTTTTTGATCTTATATAAGTATCTAAAATTTTTCTAGTGTATAATTACTGTAGAACTAAATATAAGTCCGTATGAATCCTCACACTATATTACTTTGATAACTCCATGATGAAAAATCTGGTGTAAATGAGTTAAATTTTAAGTATTATCCTACAAAAGCAAAGAAACATTACCCCGAGGATTAGCATCATTAATATTAGAAAAGGTAGGTTTCAAATTAACTAGGACATCGTTGGCAAAACCAATTGCTTACAATTCGTAGACGACATCCTGGCATCGTGTGAAGCTTCCAAGGACAGCATAAAGTCACTTAAATTCATCTTATACTCACATGAGCAGCTAAGAGGGCTCGAGATCAAGTTTCACGTCCAAATTCATCAGTTTCGACATAACTAAAGATACTGCCATCTCTCCTTCCTTCTACCATACCTAAGCATTCCGTTAAAAATTTTCAGCACGAAACCGGATGATTGGAACTTCCTAGTAGAAAAGATAGAAAAAAAATTATCAGGTTGGAAGCAAAAAAGCTCTCTCATTGGCAAGCCGGCTTGCACCCATCAGTTTGGTGTTGAGATGCATTCCAATCTACTGGATAGTAGTAGTAGTGTTGGAGTTTTAGTTGTTTTAAATGTTTTAAAATATTTTTTTGTAAGGCATCTCTTTTAGAAGAGTTGCGACTCTTCGGAAGGGATTGTTGGTTTCCAAAAAGATATAGTGTTTCCGAAATAATACGTATATTCGGAACCATCGCATCTCTTCGGTCTTTAGGACGTAGGGACAAATTACGTTTTAGGGCATTGTATATCACATGCCTCGATACAAGCAAGCTCTTTTCAATTTTCTGAATTTATTTTAATAAATTATTCTTTTATAATACTATTATAAAATGACAATATAGCAGTTTCTAGACAAAATATTTTCAACAGGTAGTGCACCCCACATCAGCCTCTATCATCTAGAAAATCAAAAGGAACTACAAGACCTTCTTATGGGGAATCCGAAATCAAGGGAGTAGAATCAAATGCTTAGCTGCATGGCATCAAGTGTGCCGACCTCGCTGAACTCTTTCACTGAGGTGGGGAACCAAGCCACTACACAAGACTCTCCCAAGCTTATACTCATTTGCTATTGATAAGCACATTAGTCTGGCAAACTATATCCGATCTATGAAAACACTCATGCCCAGCAACTTCAAGAATCCAATATCTAGTTCAATGCTAATGCGAGAGGAGGGAGAAAGAAAGATATGTGAAAACTTTAAATAAAGTAAAATTTTAGAAAAATAGGATTTCTGAATCTCTAAATGTAGGAGATTAATAAAGAGAAATTAAAACACAGGACCTGTATTGGTAGCATGTTCTTGTAGTTTAAAATTTTTAGGTGTTAATTTTGCATGATATACCGTAATGATTTTCCGAGGATAGTCTTCCAAAAAGAATTTTCGAGATATTTTCTTAAAATCCCTTCTATTTGCCATTTGCACTAGGTTAGCCTATTGTCCAACATCATCAAAAACTAGTAATTTAAAATAAAAAGATCTAAATGCCCCAAATCCAATGATAAGAAAGTTGAGTGTTGAAGATTTTAAGCAGGCACAAAATAGTCAAATTGCAACTCTAGAAATTTGAACTCAATTAAAGTCTAGTTATGCTAATGTTAACCAATGCATGGTGATGGCAAGGATATATGAACAAATAGGAAGGCTGTAGAAATTTATGCCTGAAAATAATGCTTTTGAAAGGATAACTATTCGAAAATTAAGTATTTAGAAGGATATACATGCATGCAGAAGATATTTTATTAATTTGTAGGCTATAATTTGTAGATCCATATTTATAATGAGGTTGCTGTTTGGGTGCCTAATTATGCAAAACCACAGAAAATTTATGCAAAGAAAAAGGTCACCAAGTAGCTCCATTTGTCTCCAATAATATTTTTCCAGGCAAGGCCTCTTTTACGAAAAATGAGGGGAAGCACTTTGGAATCAATTACCCCTGAAAAATAAGGATTAACTATTGCTAGCTGTTGTCATGTACTTGAAATATCATATTACTTGCACATTCTTCAGCCAAGCAACATGAATGAGCCTGACCATACCCTAGCTAGCAGAGCACAATTATAATCAAAGTAAGCTCAAGCTCAATTCTATTTGCTATATTTATCATTCTTTTTTTATCTTCCAATGTCTTCTTTCTTTTATTCCATTTATTATATCAAGTTTAAATTATTCAATTTTTTTAGAAAAATGACACTAAAATAGGTCATTGGGTTTATACATCCTTATCAAACAGGCCTCCAACCTAAGAAATAAAACTTACCCCTCAATATGCTATGGATGGAACTAGCATCCCCATTCAACACATTCTAACAATTATCTCCTGATCGCATTTAACCTAGTTTACAAAATTTACATAGTCTAAGTAGATTGAACTTGTATGATATCAAAATTAACAAATCTATTGAATCTACAGTTGATGTTTGAACATATGTTTATCCTTCAACAACTTTAGGTGACCGATAAGAAACACCTAATTTCATACTTGATCGAAAGAGGTTTAACGATTCGTTGATTCTTCAAGCATGTGAAAGGCAACAGGTAATCTTATAAACAAGTCTAGGAAGATTGCCAGTCAACTTCCAGGCTAGCTTTGGTCAATGTTAGTCACAAAAGAAGGCTATGTATACAAGCTGCAAGAATTATATGGTAAAACTAATGAACTCCTGTAAGAACAATTCATAGATAGGCAGCAAAATGCCCAAGAAAGGGAAAGAGGAACCAATAGGCTGAATCACTGTTTGGAATTACCTGTACCTGATGATCTGGCTCTTCATCACTCTCGCCAACAGTTTATGAAGCCACTGATTTGGTTCCATTTGCTTTCGAAATAAAAGAACAAGGGCCAACAATTCTAACTCTCTATATATAGATGTGCTATATAAGTGTAAGCCATTCTGATTATCCTTATAAACTTGCTAATTAATATTGGCATATTGTTAACTGTTGGGGGAATACAGTTTTCCCCGGTAATGCAGTAACCCCGCCACTGGAAGGCCGCATGACCGCCGACCCCGGACGACTGAGGTCGGCGTCCGACCTCAGAGCCTCCGACCCGGAGAATTCCCGACCTCAAAGGTTTGTCCTCGTCAACCACCTACTACGGCCGTACCCCTCAGAGGTCTGGCCAAGGGCCATACCCTGCCACTGCCCCAGCATTTATTACGCATGATCTCTGCAAACCCCCGGTTCACTCAACACTTAATGAAAGTCTCCGGCCTACTCAACAATTAATGCGCACCTCCGGCCTACTCAACAATTAATGCGCACCTCCGGCTTACTCAACAATTAATGCGCGTGGCTCCTGTTGTCTACGGACCCATGACTCTCCACGGCAGATCAGCCCAGCGGGGTCCAATCAACCGTGTTGTCTCTGATCTCGGCCTCACCTCCGACACCAACGCAATAATTCGCCCGATCGCGTGCCGGCTCGGGTCGTACGACGGCCTCATTTTCGACATTAATGCAATGATTCGCCCAACCGTTCGCCAGTCCAAGCAACGTGCCGAGTCGTACAAACGGCCTCGCCCTATCACATCACAGGTACGCCGACCCCTCTTATAAAAGGGAACCTTCGCTTCTCAGAGGGGGGGTTGGACACTGAAAACTCAAAATACACTGCCTTCTTCCTCCTTTTGGCACTAATTGCCCCCCTCTCTGACTTAAGCATCGGAGGGCCGGCGCCGGAAGACCCGGCCACCGGCTTTTTTGCAGGCACCCCGACGGAGGACGCCGCCCGCCGACGGACAGCCGCTCCCCCTCCTTGACCGACGATTGCCCCCGGGTCCAATTTCCAGCAACAGTTGGCGCTAGAGGAAGGGCCCGAGTCGCGATCATGAAGTTGAGAAATAAGGGAGCCTCCAATGCCTCCCGGCGTCCCCCACAGAGTCCTGGACACTCCGTCCAGAATCCACCTATTCCGGCTGACCCGGTTCCCTAGGTTCAGCCGGAGCAATTCAATGCTTTGGTGCAGCAAGTTCAGGCCCTGGCCGCCGCCGTTCAAGGCCTGCGGCGCGAGGAGGCCTTACCAACACATCCCCCGCAGGCCCAGGTCCTGCCGGAGTTTTCTCCCAACGGCCCGATTCTCCTAGGCCAGAATCTCCACGGCTCCTCCAGGGCCAACAACGAAGGGCGGGCCTCCCCCCAAAGAGAGCTGCCGGGGGAAGGTCTGAACGGAAGACCCCAACCCTCTGAAGCCGAGTCAGCCCCAGGCCACCGTGAGCCAGGGCAAACCACGGCGACGATTCCTCGGGTTGGGGAGCTCGACAGGAAAGTCGAGCACTTGGAGCGCCAGATCGAAGCGCTCCGCAGCAAGAAGGCAAGACAAGAGGGGGATTTCGAATTTACCACCGAGTCCCCCTTCTCCCGCCAAATCGAGGATGAGCCAGTCCCCGTGAGGTTCAAGATGCCTCATGTGGAGCCCTACAGTGGAGTCACCGACCCCCTCGACCACTTGGAGAGCTACCGGGCTCTCATGGCCCTACAAGGATCCTCGGAGGCCGTACTTTGCAAGGCCTTCCCGGCGACTCTTCGAGGGACAGCTCGACTCTGATTTTCTGGGCTAAAACCGAGCACGGTATCTTCCTTCGAGCAACTCAGCAGGCAATTTGCTACCAATTTTGCCGCCAGCCGACGCCTAAGGCGGACGTCGGACTCCCTCCTGAATATCAAGCAGAAAGAGGGGGAATCCCTCAAGGAGTACCTAGACCGCTTTACCACCGCCACGTGGAAAGTCCGTGAGCTGGACCAGTCAATAGCCATGTCGGCTCTAAAGACTGAGGCCCGCTCTTATCGATTCCTCTTCTCCATCGAGAAGAGCTTCCTGGCCGACTTCACCGAGATGCTGGCCCGAGCTCGGAAGTACGCCAAGGCCGAAGAGGCAATTGCCTCCAGGCGGGGTGCAATCGAGCCCGCCTCAAGGAAGCAGAAGAAACGCCGCGAGGAGCGCGGCCGACGAGGAACCCGATCCCCCCGTCAGGAGAAGAACCTCCTCCGACTGAGGAGCCCACCTCGGTAGCGGGGACAGCCACAACGGAGGACCTCACCTCGACCAAGGTCTCCACCACGGCCTCGGGCGTACCCAGGGAGGTACGAAAATTACACACCTATCAATGCGCCCCGGGCCGAGATTTTAATGGAGATTGAAGGCCAGGACTTTTTCCGACCTCCACCTCCCATGCGGGATACGGGATTTCCGCGTAATCCCAGGAAGTACTGTCGCTTCCATCGGGATCATGGGCACGACACGGAGGACTGTATTCAGCTCCGAGACGAGATCGAGGCGCTTATTCGCCGCGGGGTGCTCAATCGGTTCATATGGAACCGACGTGAAGAGAGGAGGCCAGCAGAAAACACCACGCCCCCCAAGAATCCAAATGACAACAGACCCGTTGCCGGCACCATCAATGTCATTAGAGGAGGGACTTCCGCTGGAGGGCCAGCCCATGAAGCTCCCCCGAAGCGCCCACGCGCTTCCGAAGCCATCTCGTTCTCGGACGAGGACTTGGAAGGGGTTGAGACCCCTCATGATGATGCCGTGGTCATCTCCATGATTGTAAATAAGTTTGATGTAAAGCGTGTCTTAGTTGATAATGGGAGCTCGGCCAATGCTTTGTATTACCATGCCTACCAAAAAATGGGATTGCCAAAAGGACACCTCCGAAAAATTAATACCCCATTAGTCGGGTTCACCGGAGATTCGGTCCCAGTTGAGGGTGAGGTCAGCTTTCTTATTACAGTCAGCCTCACTCCCCAGGAAAGCACCGTGAGGACGGACTTCCTTGTAGTCCGTCTAGGCTCAGCCTACAACGCCATCCTTGGGCGGCCAGGGCTAAATGCCCTCCGAGCCGTGGTCTCGACCCGCCATCTACTCATGTGATTCCCCACCGGCCAAGGAGTAGGCGAGGCCCGCGGGGACCAGCTGGTCGCCAAGCAATGTTACATGGCGGCTCACAGAGCGAAACGACCAACTGAAGCGCCGCCTCAGGCGACGGGCCCCTCGCTACCCATGGAAACCCTGGACGCAAGGGACGACCTCTGGAAGAAGCAAGTAAAGCCTGGTGAGCTCCTCATTCAAGTTCCTCTACGAGAAAATTTTTCCGAGCTAACCGTGCAGGTCGGCTCCGGCCTTGGCGTCCGCGAAAGGGACCACCTCATCGGCTTCCTACGGAACAATGCTGATGTCTTCGCCTGGTCGTCCACCGACATACCAGGAATTGACCTCGAGGTCATGACCCATCGACTCCAAGTAAAGCCGACCAGCAGGCCCGTGAAGCAGAAAAAGAGAGGCTCCGCTCCAGAACGACAACGAGCCGCAACCGAGGAAGTGGACAAACTCCTCGAAGCTGGCTTCATCCGGGAGGTCTCCTACCCAGACTGGCTTGCCAACGTAGTCCTTGTGAAGAAGGCCAACGGGAAATGGCGCATGTGCGTGGACTACACCGACCTGAATAAGGCTTGCCCGAAAGACAGTTTCCTCCTTCCAAGCATCGACCAACTCGTCGACTCCACCTCAGGACATCAATTGCTGACATTCATGGACGCCTTTTCCGGATATAATCAGATCCGGATGGCGCCGGAAGACGAGGAGAAGACGGCCTTCATTACCGACAAAGGCACCTACTGCTACAAGGTGATGCCTTTCGGTCTGAAGAATGCTGGGGCCACGTATCAGAGGCTGGTCAGCCAAATTTTTGAGGACCAGATCGGCCGAAACATGGAAGTCTACGTGGATGACATGTTGGTAAAGAGCCGAGCGGCGGAGCACCATGTAGCCGACCTCAACGAAACATTCTCCAAGCTCAGGAGGTACCGGATGAAGCTCAACCCAGCAAAGTGCGCGTTCGGAGTTACCTCGGGCAAGTTCCTGGGTTTCATAGTGACCCAGCGTGGGATTGAAGCCAACCCCGAGAAAATCCGAGCGCTGCAAGAGATGGCGCCTCCAAAGACAGTCAAAGAAGTGCAGCGGCTCACCGGACGAGTTGCCGCCCTGGGGAGATTTGTCTCCCGATCGGCTGAGCGCTGCCTCCCATTCTTCAAGATCCTTAAGCGGCCAAAGGACTTCCTGTGGTCAGAAGAATGCCAGCAGGCCTTTGAAGAGCTCAGGCGCCTCCTGGCCTCTCCCCCGCTACTCACCAAGCCTCAGCGGGGCGAAGTTCTTTATTTATACCTGGCCATCTCCCCGGTTGCAGTGAGCTCGGTCCTGGTCCGGAAAGAGGACAAGCTCCAAAAGCCGGTCTACTACATCAGCCGGGTCCTCAGGGATGCTGAGACCCGGTATTCCAAACTGGAGAAGACAATTTTCGCCCTTGTCATCTCGGCGTGGAGACTCCGGCCTTACTTTCAAGCACATACAATAGTCATACTGACCGACCAGCCTATGAAGCAAATATTGCAAAGGTCGGATCGTGCGGAAAGGATCGCCAAGTGGGCGGTCGAGCTCGGGGAGTTCGACCTCGAATATCGGCCCAGGCCGGCCATTAAAGCTCAAATACTCGCCGACTTCCTCGTGGAGTGCACCTTGCCAGACGACCCCGAGCTATCGTCTGCACCTATGGAGACAACCCCGAGGCTACCATGGGTCCTGTATTCAGACGGGTCCTCAACTTCGGGGGGTAGCGGAGCTGGACTCATCCTTACCAGCCCAGACGGAGTGGTGGCCGAACAAGCCTTACGCCTCGAGTTTCCGGCCTCAAACAACGAAGCAGAATATGAGGCGCTCATTGCTGGGCTCAAATTGGCGAAGGAACTGAAAGTGGAAGACCTGAGGGCCTTCAGCGATTCCCAGCTGATAGTAAGCCAAATCAGGGAGACTTTGAAGCAAAAGAGCCATCAATGCAAAAATATCTCCAAAAAGTGCGGAAACTTACGGCGGCCTTGGGCTCTTTCGGCATCCAGAATATTTTCAGGCCGGAGAATCTCAGGGCAGACCAGTTGTCCAAACTGGCGACCTCCCGCATGAGCGAGCTTTCCAAGGAGACGACGCTCGAGTATCTTCAGACACCTAGCATGGAGGAACCTGAGCCTACCATGTGTATCGACTTCGAGCCGAGCTGGATCGACGGGTTCGTCCGCTATCTCCAGGACGGAACCCTCCCCCATGATGAGATAGAAGCTCGCCGGATCAAGCGCCAAGCCTCCCGGTATGTCCTATATGAAAACAAGCTCTATCGTCAATCATTCACTTCTCCTCTTCTTAGATGTCTCCGCCCCTCTGAGGCGGACTATGCACTCCGAGAAGTCCATGAAGAAATTTGCGGAAATCACCTGGGAGGTCGGGCGTTAGCCTATAAGATCTTGCGGCAAGGATATTACTGGCCCACGCTCCAGAAGGACGCAGTGGACTTCGTTCGGAGGTGCGACCGGTGCCAACGGAACGCCAACATCCAACGCCGACCTTCGGCCCTGCTAACTTCGATCATCGCCCCCTGGCCGTTTGCCCAGTGGGGGATCGACATTTTGGGGCCCTTTCCTCTGGCCACCGGGCAAAAAAAATTTCTGGTCGTCTCCATCGACTACTTCACCAAATGGGTTGAAGCTGAACTCGTAGCCCGGATCACCGAGCAAAAGATGCGGGACTTCGTATGGAAGTCCATAATCTGCAGATTCGGACTTCCCCGGATCCTTATATCTGACAACGGTCGGCAGTTCGATAACGTCTACTTCAGAGAATTTTGCTCCGAGCTCGGCATAGACCACCGCTTCACCTCGGTCGCCCATCCCCAGACAAACGGAGAAACTGAGGTAACAAATCGTACCATTTTGCATGGACTCAAGGCTAGGCTTGATCGATCCAAAGGACTGTGGGTCGAGGACTTGTACAACGTCCTCTGGGCATACCGGACTACGTTCCGATTACCCACAGGAGAGACCCCTTTCAACCTAGCATATGGCACAGAGGCTGTCATCCCGCTGGAAGTCGGCCTCCCTTCTTCAAGGGTGGAGCACTATGACCCCGACTCCAACTCTTTCCGACTCAGAAATAATCTGGATCTCGTTGAAGAGACACGAGAGGTCGCCCGGGTCCACATGGCAAGGTACCAATAGAAGACGGCCCAATACTACAACTCCAGAGTCAAGCCCAAGCTCTTCAAAGTGGGGGACCTCGTCCTCAGGAGAGCCGAAGCTTCTCAGCCAACTGAGCGGGGAAAGCTCGCCCCAAACTGGGAAGGTCCATATCAAATTGCCCGAGTACAACGACCCGGGGCATACAAGTTGAGATCTCTCGAAGGGACTCCAATTCCACGAAGCTGGAACTCCGAGAATCTACGGATGTATTACCAATGAAACCCCTAGGGGTTCTGGGCAATCAGGAACATGGATTCAAATCTCCTCTTTACAATGATTTATTTCTTTTCGATAATTATGACTCTTCTTATGTTGGGTCGTTTGTGATCCTCAGATTTCTCGACTAAGATCGGGATGCCCCGAGGTTCGACCGTAGAGTCCCAAACTCCCTCGACCTCGGAAAGTAACGCAGGACGACAGAGCATCGACCTGACGCATGATTCCTCGACTAAGATCGGGATGCCCCGAGGGTCGACCGTAGAGTCCCAAACTTCCTCGACCTCGGGAAGCATCGCAGGTCGACAGAGCGTTCCCCGAACCCTCGACCTGGCGCACGATTCCTCGACTAAGATCGGGATGCCCTGAGGTTCGACCGTAGAGTCCCAAACTCCCTCGACCTCGGGAAGTATCGTAGGACGACAGAGCATCGACCTGACGCATGGTTCCTCGACTAAGATCGGGATGCCCCGAGGGTCGACCGTAGAGTCTCAAACTTCCTCGACCTCGGGAAGCGTCGCAGGTCGACAGAGCGTTTCCAGACCTCTCGACCTGGCGCACGATTCCTCGACTAAGGTCGGGATGCCCCGAGGGTCGACCGTAGAGTCCCAAACTCCCTCGACCTCGGGAAGCGTCACAGGTCGACAGAGCGTTCCCAGACCCCTCAACCTGGCGCACGATTCCTCGACTAAGATCGGGATGCCCCGAGGTTCGACCGTAGAGTCCCAAACTCCCTCGACCTCGGGAAGTATCGCAGGACGACAGAGCATCGACCTGACGCATGGTTCCTCGACTAAGGTCGGGATGCCCCGAGGGTCGACCGTTGAGTCCCAAACTCCCTCGACCTCGGAAAGCGTTGCAGGTCGACAGAGCGTTCCCAGACTCCTCGACCTGGCGCACGATTCCTCGACTAAGGTCGGGATGCCCCGAGGGTCGACCGTAGAGTCCCAAACTCCCTCGACCTCGAAAAACGTCGCAGGTCGACAGAGCGTTCCCAGACCCATCGACCTGGATGCCCCGAGGATCGACCGTAGAGTCCCAGACTCCCTCGACCTCGGGAAGGGCCGCAGATTAATGGAGCATCCCCCAAACCCCCTCAACCTCGGCGGGCAACATCGGGTTCATAAGAAGCCCGAGCTCTTCGAAAGTCAAAGAATGGCTCCGAGAGTCGGCAAGTAAAACAACTCACACCGCTACGAGGAGCGCGACTTCGGAAATGCATAAGGTACATCTTACTCGATATTCGCCTTGTCATATTCATCTACACGTTGCTAGCAAAATCCCGATTGAGGTCGGGAATTTACCCCGGCCAAGTCCGGGTCGCCCCTACAACTCGGTCTAAGACCAAGGTCCTATCGACCTCATGCATGCTCCCCCCCCCACCGATAACCCCCAGGACAACTCATGCGAACCTTTTCGAGCAAGGGTCCGGTTCGGCCCCCATACATCGAGGCATCAATCGCAGATGACCTCGACCACGGGCGTGCTAATCGAGCTCAAGAAGGCCGAGGTACCCTCTACAGTTTCCAACTCTGCTTGCCGGAACCTCGGCAAAGCCCGAGGGCAACGACCGTGAAAGCCCCGACGGCGGTTTGGCTATTGGCTCATGCCCCCGTCGGGGAACGGCCCTGACATTCTCGAGAACCTACGTCCCAAAAAAAAAAAAAAGCCAAACTCAAAAGCTTGGCCAAGTGCCCCAATAATGACTTATACAAGTCTGATAAGGCCCCTTTCCGGGGGTCTGAGGCCCGAACTTGGTGCCTCAAGAATCCAAAAACCGAGCCCAACAACCCCTGTGAGCTGTAAAATCCGAGCTCCAACACCTGGTGGAATTTGTTGGACACTTAAACAAGCTAAGGGAAAGAAGAGCAAAACACAGCCGAAAAGCATGTCTTTATCAAGCAGCCCAAAGGCTAGGACGCGAAGTCGAGGGTCGATAAGATAATAAGTTAGAGCACCGGTCTCGCTTACGGCTAAAGGAGAAAAAAGGAAAAGTAAGCACAGAATGGCAAAAGAAGATACTTTCGTTAGCAAAATGCCGAGAGGCTAAGTACAAAATTGGAGGTCGGCCGTTTGCCAAGTTTGAAGGCCGACCTCATTTACAGTAAAGAAAAGATAAAAGCCTAAGTCCTAAGAGGCGGCAGCAGCGTCAGCGTCACCCTCGGGGTCGTCCACGGCGATAACCTGGGGGCCTTCGACGGGTACGGGCTCGGGGTCGGCGGCGGGGGCCTCGGTTGGCACCGCGGGAACGTCCTCGCTGGTTTCGCGAGGGAGGGCCTCCGCCACCGCCGGCTCGGCCGCCTCGGCTTCGGCCTCGGCGAGATCTTCGTCGGACATAAGGGCGGCGGGAACGTCGTCAGAGTCGGAGCCGTACCCCAGCTTCATCCTCGGACGGATCATCGAAAGGTCGAACTGGGGGCAGATCCGGGCCATCTGCTTTCGGAAGTTATCAAAGCCCCGGAGGAACCCATCCACGGTTTCCTCCTCTAACATTTCGAGGAACTCCTCCGACTCCTTGAAGAGCTCCACGGCGTTCTCGGCTCGCTCGAGCGCCTTCTTCTCCCATGCCTCAAGTTGTCCGATCTTGAGGCGGAAGACCCCAGCCTCGTACTTGAGGCCGGCGATCTCGGACTGGGCCTCCCCCAGTCGCGTCTCGGAGGCGCGCAGGGCCGACTTGGTCAGCGAATGGGCGGCCCTTTCCTCCTCGAGCACCTCGACCATGGCTAGTCGCCCGGCCTCAGTGGCCTCCCTCCGCGCTTCGGCCTCGGCCAGCGCCGCCTCCAACTCGGCGATTCTTTTCTTAGCCGGCTCCAATTGCCAGCTGACCCGCCGAGTCTCCTCTTGACACCCTTGGGCAATGAACACCAGGGTGTCAACTTCATGAATGTGCTGTAAGGGAAAAAGGGGAAAGCACTTATGAGTTGAAAAACATACAACATGTTCGCCAATAGCCTAAGGAAAATTAGGAAAGTAGCTTATCCGAGCGGTATTACGGTAGGTACCGTCGACGATCTCTTCCAGCGGCAAGTTCGCGAACTCGGCCCGGTCCGCTGGAAGCATTGCACGCCGAAACACGGCCCTTGCGACCTCGGCGTCATGGATGGCCGAACTCCCCTCAAGGAGTGGGGATCCTGGCTTGGCCGACTCCTCCCTGTGGGCCCTTGAAGAACTCGGCTCGTCCGAGCTGGGGACCTCGGGGCCTCTGGTCGGCGCAGATCCCGGGCGCCGTAAATGAATGGGGGTCGGCCTCCCCTGCTGGGCGACAGGAGCGGGACAGAGAGGGGCCGTTGGGCCCGTGTCGCCGGCGTCCCGCGTACGCCCCTGGCAAACTGTGGAGGCCCCCGCCTCCGGGCCTCCCGTCCCGGCCGATGTAGAAGCACCGGCCGACCTCGATTTCTTCCGAGGCTGGGGAATAGCCTCCCCGGCCTCGGCCTCTCGCCTCTTTATCCGAGAGAAGAGGGACGTGTGCGGGGAATATCTGAAACCAAAAGTTTTTCCGGGTGTCAGATCAAAGTTAGCGAAAAGAGAAAACAGACAAAAGCAAAGTGATGCGACCACTCTTACCCTCAGGACGCGCCGAGCTCAAGCCCACGCTCGCCAAGACGTCCTCCCGTAGGAGCTCGGTCAGGTTGAATCCTTTTCCGAGGGCCCGTAGAGAGTCCAAGACCCTCAGCTCCCTCTCCGAGGGCTCGGAGAGCCTATTGAGAGTCTTCAATCGGGGGTGCCCCCACCTCGGGTTAAACCCCCATGGCACCTCGGATGCAAGAAAAAAAAATTTCTCCTTCCACTCATGAATAGAGGAAGGGGCACCCTGGAAGAGCGACATACCGCCCCGAAAGGCAAAGTATAGCCACCCCGCATCCGCCGGGTTTTTCTTTAACAAAAAACACCGGCGGAAGACACTCACCGAGATCGGGATCCCGTGCCCAAGACACAAGGACAAAAACCCAATTATGGTCCTCCACGAGTTCGGAGCAAGCTGTGCTGGAACGAGTTGGTACTCTACCAGCAAGCTGTTCACGAACTCGTGAACAGGAAATCGCAGGCCGGCCCAGAGCGTCTCGCGATAGACCGCGATCCGACCTGGGGGCGGCCGCGTCACCCTGTCCTCCGGCCCCGCGGTTTCAAGACGAAACCCGGGCTGGAAGAAGAACCGGGAGCGGATCAACTCCAACTCCTCCCCCGACAAACTCGACCCTACTTCCTCCGGACCAGAACCCATCTTACAGAAAAGTGAAATAAGCTAGAGAAAAAGAGAGTGAAGAGGAGGAAGAGGAACCCTAGCTGGTACAGGGAGGAAACCTACGGGAAAGTCGCCGGAAATCGCTCTGGGCGCCATCGGCAAGACTGGGTTGAGAGGGGGAGCAAAGGAGAAGACGGCAAAGACGAAAGGCAACCAAACGGAATTTTTAGGGCAGATTCGTGGGGTTTATATAGACCCCCCTAACGGCCCAGATCGGTGGGCTCGGTTCCCACCCCCCGTCTGGATTGCGCCACGTGTCGGCCTCAGAAGCCGAAGCACCGCATTCAATCCAGAGCAATAAGTCGAGTACAAAATCGAAGCGTCGTCCCATCGGATCCCACGGCCTCATCATGGGTTCGCAAAACCGGACCATCTCGAAAGACGAGCGAACGCCACCCCCGCTCCCCCCATTTAATAGGCCTCAGGGACACGTGGAGCGTCGATCTAACCTCCGCCCTCCCAGATCATTGTCCAACCAATACGAGATCAGAAACGTCCGACCTCGGATCGTGCCACGTATTCATTTTTGAGGCACGAAACGACGTACCTAGTTAAGGGGGGAGCCCCGACCACGAGATCGAGGCGCCACCTCATCGGGCCCAGGGACCCTCATCATGAGTTCGCCGTACGAAGCGACCTCGGAGATCCAAAGGGCACTATCCCCGTTGTAGCTGCTTCGGGATGCGTAAGGGCGCAGACCCCGTTATAAGTTCGCCATCTAAAAGCGACCACGAAGTGCCAAAGGGCGCAAACTCCGTCATAAAGGCTCCAAGACACGCAAGGATGCGGGCGCGATCCCCTCCGACCTCAATAACCACAAGGACGACTTCTACTTCCCGCGTCCGAGCTCGCAAGCCGCTCGGACTCGGAAGTCGGGGGGTAGTGTTGGGGTAATACAGTTTTCCCCGGTAATGCAGTAACCCCGCCACTGGAAGGCCGCATGACCGCCGACCCCGGACGACTGAGGTCGGCGTCCGACCTCAGAGCCTCCGACCCGGAGAATTCCCGACCTCAAAGGTTTGTCCTCGTCAACCACCTACTACGGCCGTACCCCTCAGAGGTCTGGCCAAGGGCCATACCCTGCCACTGCCCCAGCATTTATTACGCATGATCTCTGCAAACCCCCGGTTCACTCAACACTTAATGAAAGTCTCCGGCCTACTCAACAATTAATGCGCACCTCCGGCCTACTCAACAATTAATGCGCACCTCCGGCTTACTCAACAATTAATGCGCGTGGCTCCTGTTGTCTACGGACCCATGACTCTCCACGGCAGATCAGCCCAGCGGGGTCCAATCAACCGTGTTGTCTCTGATCTCGGCCTCACCTCCGACACCAACGCAATAATTCGCCCGATCGCGTGCCGGCTCGGATCGTACGACGGCCTCATTTTCGACATTAATGCAATGATTCGCCCAACCGTTCGCCAGTCCAAGCAACGTGCCGAGTCGTACAAACGGCCTCGCCCTATCACATCACAGGTACGCCGACCCCCCTTATAAAAGGGAACCTTCTCTTCTCAGAGGGGGGGTTGGACACTGAAAACTCAAAATACACTGCATTCTTCCTCCTTTTGGTACTAATTGCCCCCCTCTGACTTAAGCATCGGAGGGCCGGCGCTGGAAGATCCGGCCACCGGCTTTTTTGCAGGCACCCCGACGGAGGACGCCGCCCGCCGACGGACAGCCGCTACACCGCCGCTCCCCCTCCTCGACCGACGATTGCCCCCGGGTCCAATTTCCAGCAACAATCAGCATTAATACTCAATGAGGCTCGGATTATAAGTATCGCTTTTATTTAATATATTTTTTCAAAAAATATATATTTTTAATGGCTGTTATGATGTCATAATGGCACCATGATGGTTTTGACTGACCTACATAGCCATTTAAAAAAGATAAAAAAAATCGTATACTATATGCATCATGCAGGTTACATGCTAGTATTCAATTAATTTGAATACTAAACTCTTTGCTATGTAAGTAGAGTTTTGCCACCTCCCATGCATTAGAGTTTTGCCCTTTCTCTTCTGGTTTCATTCTATTGTTTAATAGTTTTTTTTTCATCCTAAACTTCTTCTCCTAGTAATTACAAAAGCATATGTGTTCTGAAAAAAATAAAAACAGAAGCATGTGTGTACAGAGCCTTATCTTGACTGGTTGTTTGGCATAATTATGAGGACCAGAGGTTAAGTACTAAGAACAAATTTGTAATTGTGAAAAATGACCAAAACTAATTAGTTTAGACAATTTATTGTATTTATATATTTATAATTTTTATATATTTTAGAAATTATACTATAAAGTACAAACTCAGATCAATAATTTGAAACATTTCTCTATATGTACTATTATTTTTTTTTCTCTTTCCTCTTAATTTTATAGTATATATGCTATTTTTTTAGATATTATATAATATTGTCATATTGTCTCATGTGTTAACTTATCTGAGTTATCGATTCACTTAAATCAGTCTAAAAGTGAGTGAACAGATTTTCCAAATTTTAGAATATTGATTTGATAATAATACATGAAAATAAAAGGAAAGAAAAATATCATATGCCATATATGACCCAACAATGTAAAAGAGAGACCTAGTCCCAAAATATATAGATTTTATAATCTTGGATGTGCCCTAAGAGAATTGCCTACTGGGTTTAATAACTTCAATGTCCTCATGAATGAGTACTTTGTTTAGGAATTTATTTGATATTTCAAATTTTACATTTGGTTTCCGATAAAAAGAGTCCAACATGAAAGAAAAAGTTGCGAAAGAAATTACACATTCATTCGAACGGAATTATACAAATGGCTACTAATGGAATATATATAACAAAAATTGAATGCACACTATAAAATTTGCATCAAATTAAAAGCTAGAAAAGAAATCGAACATATTTTAAAGCAAATATATATGAATAGCTGCTAGTGCAATTAGTGGTTGCTAAGAAATTAGACATTTTTGTTTGAGAAATAGCAGCCAACTAAACTAATTATCGACGATTATAAGTTTCGTTAAATAAAATACAGCTATTGATTGCTCACCAGATCACCCATAATGTTATTTGTGTGGTAGCTAAAAATTGGTGCAGTAGCCACCAAGGTGGTAGCCCAGTTGGAACAAGGCGTTTACTTCCAACCAAGTGGTTTCAGGTTTGAAACGCGCGGGCGTCGATTAAATTTGGGGACCGGATACCCCACGCCTGGACACGGGGTCTGAAAGCGCTACTGGTCGGTTGATAGCCTGTGTGGTGTCAGGTGTGACGTACTCACATGGAGGATCGGGTCGGATAACCGAGCCGGCCCACGGGTGGGGAGAGTATGAGTAAAACCGGTCGGGGTGTCCAACACACGGTCATTTCTGCCTGCATTGAACATTCTCCTGGTGGGGTGGAGGCCCCAGTGGGGGCTGCTACGCGGGGTGGGCTTGTCTCTTTCTCCCCTCTTCCCCTTTTTTCCCAGCAAAAAAAAAAAAAAAAAAAAATAGTGCAGTACATGCGTGGATCAATGGCATCCATCAAGCCCCCTGCTTACTGTAAACTAAGGCAAGTGATTCTTAATATTTTCCCTTCAAACAATAGTAATAAGTAATACAAGGCTGTAGGATTATTAGAAAAATAATAGAGGGATGTCCATAATGAAGAAAAAAAAACGCTGTTCATTAAATGCCACATCAGATAGGAAACATGTGGGGAGTTGATACGTGCTGCATAGCACTTATTACCTTTTAATTTCGTTATGCCGTTTATGCTGTCCGAAGCAAAGTCTGTGGGCCCAGTGCCCACGTAAGAGGGACAAGCCTGGCAGGCCACGTGGGCGCTGGATTCTGATGACACACCATACAGAGGGGTGCACCGGCACGCACGACCGTCTGATATTGACCCGCCCGTCGCAATCGGGATCACGGAAACCCATTGCACCACCCATCCCCTCATCCCCTCATAAAGACGTCGTGCAGCTTTCGGCCGCAATTCTCGGCCCCGCGTGCCCGGGGCCCACTGGGACAAGGTGACCACCACTGGGCCCCATGAGTACCCGTGTGGGCCCCAGCGTCAGCCTGACGCATTGCTGACGACTAGAGGGGCCCGTTGGGTCTTGGATGGGCCTTCGATTCTCTCAATTGGCAGTCTCAGCTTGGGTTGGGTTGCGTGTGACGCGGGAAGTCCAACTCAAGTGATGCCCTAATTGAAGAAAGTTAGTGCCTTCAGTAATTTTTTTTTTTTTTTTTTTTGACTCATACACATCTAAATACATCTAAAAAAGTCAAGAAATAGCAAGCCTCAGAGTGCTCTAGGCAACTCTCTTTCTCTCTCTCCAACCCACAGGGCTCTCTGAGTGATCGGCCACATACGAGATCATTCAATCCGCAGCTCCATTAACCTCTCTATAAATATGCTCTGCTTGGAAGGCAAAGTCGGTACTAACTATAGCTCGAATATCTTGGAGCAAAAAGTGACACCCACCCACACGCGTTCAATATTTATTAGACAACTAAATACACTCTTATTATTTTGTTATTTTTTTCCAGGTAGATGAGACAGTGATTGCACCATTAGCACCAACATACTTGCGATACTTTTGTGATATTTAAGGATCCCATGAATTGGGGACCCTCAATTGTTGCATTATTGGAGTTACTATAAGTAGCAAACATTCCATGCCCTACAACTTCTTGCAATTGATGCTACATAGAGTCTTGTCCTTTTTTAAGGAGTATCCTAGATTATTAAATTCTCCAACAACCTCACCACATGAAAACTTCCAATTGATTTTTGTTATGCACATGATGCATTGGAGCCAATATTTAGGGTTAGCAGATTCTGTTAGATGATAAGGTGTCATGAGGACTCTATAAAACTTTTAATGCTACAATTTAAAGACAAAAATTTTGTATATTGGGAAAGTGATCAACCAGCCGATTAGCTAGCTAGGAACATTTAGCAATAGTCATGGAATCATTGCACTAGCTTGATCCTATTAATCTTGGCTCGTAAACTCTTTTTCTTTACCAAAACTAATCTTTAGTACTAAAACTTTGTGTCACATCTTGTATTTCGGTATTTTATTTTTTATGGATGCCCTCTTTGGTGGGGGTTTAATTGCTGAGCTCACTTTGTTTAGTGACATCTCAGATATCATATGAAAGCCTATATTTAGGCTTGCAGCATGCTTAGGTTGCCTCATTAATGGAACATGGCTTATTAGCAGGTCATGTGGATGCATGGCATATTCAACGGCATACACTACTTAAGACTTTTGCACTCGATGGACATCTAACTCCAAAGGCGATCTGAAAAACATCGAAAACAAGTTAAAACTGATAGTTTTATATGTCAATCGTCTTGGTTTGCCTTGAATGTAACTGTAGGAAAGAGTAATAAAGCTCACGTCTATTCAATCCAAAAATAGGTTTGTTGCTAGAAGAAACCTTTGTAAGCTAACCTCAACTGATACAGAAACTTTAGTCTTATACTGGACCCATCAACCTTAAAATGAACTAAGAAATACTAAAAGCTAAACAAGCAAGTTGAAGTAAATGGCTCAAATGCTGCTTTTAGTGTTTAGGCTCAAGCATTGCTTCAAGAAAGAGCATCTAGGAGGCTCTTCCATCCATTCAAGAAGTTTTGATTGCTTTGTCATAAAAAGACTTGCAGCTAATGTCATAAGTCATAGCCATGAGATGTTTAAGTGGGAGAATGCTTTGCAACTTATAACTCTTAATGTAATTCTTAGTCTTGGGCTCTATAGACGAACAAATCTCGAACCTTATTGTATAGGCGATTTTAGGGTTCGTAATCATAACTCGAAATTTCCTGAAATTGCACAATGCATCTAAATATGTAACATTATGTCCTTGTTCATTTTTTTTTAACAAGAACACATGTCAATATTTTGATATATTTCAAGCTTATTTACTAAACCGGACTTCTCTAGATGAGATCCAACCAGAGAGTAATTCTTGGAGACAATTTGTGTGGTGTTGTGATCCACCAAAGCCACCAACTCTCATCTCCTCATCTGAGCCCCATCTTACATTATCCATCATCAACAAATATCATGCCTTTAGGAAAGGTAGGAAGGCTACATAACATAGCCATAATATGATGTGTGGGCTGTATGGTTGGTTGATGGGCAAATGGGCCCCAAGCTTTGCCCCAACTAGCCTTTCTCATGATGGTAGCAATGTGATAACATGGTATTTGTGGGAGATGGCATCATTAGAGGGAGGGGAGAGGTAGGGTTTGGGAACAGCCATCATGAGGTGAGACAGGGAGGACCCTTAGCCTTAGGTATAGCACTTTCCTGTCTTTAGTTGGTCCGAGTCTTGTGGGAATGACATCTAGGTTTCCATGGTGCATTGAAGATGATCTGATGATTATTTTTAATAATTAACAACAGATCTCTCGCAAATTAACAATAGTTGAGTTAAGCTTATATTATCATAGAAAGATAGAGTAATTTGTGATTTTACCTCTCGTCTAAAGAAACCGACTTACAATATAAGAATTAGGGAGTCGTTTTGATATGGTTTGGGAGATTTGTTAAAGATTTACCCAACAGAACATATATATTAATGAGAAGGAGCCCACTACTTATCCAAAATAGCATTCAACGTTGAGACCATGACTAGGATTCAAATTTCCTGGTTTCAACTTTTCTATCTTCTTAGCATTTTTGTTTTCTAGCTATGATTTTCTTCTAAAAGTCTCATTCTTGATATTTATATTGAAAAAAACAATTAACGATTCATGATATTGAAATCGAAGACTTCACAAGGCAGCCTAACTTTTCAAACCATACATCTGTATGGCAGCCAGTGGTATTAGGTCAGAGACACATTCGAAGTTTGACCTATTCGAAAATGATAAATTTTAATCAAACTTGATGAATTTTGCTAGTTTTTGGTCAAAAAAATTGTCAAAGTCAAGTGCAATATATCTTGTTTTGCAGACTAAAAAGGGAGAGGAGGAAAAAAGTTGCATTCTAGCTAGACTAGTTGGAGTTTAGCACAAAAGCTAGATGCTAATTTAGATCAATAATGAACCACAATTTAGCGTTAACCCCTATCAATCTATAAAATTACGAAGTACATGGCAATACAATTAAAATTTAACAACAAAATTACAATTTGACCTATAGGCAAGGGGTAGGTAGCACCATTAGCTAGCACGACACTAAGCTGTTTTTTTTTTTTTTTTGGGTGCAAAGAATTAGGCCTTTAGAATTATAGCAGTGGGAGACATGTAGGCAAGAATAAAATCACATCGGACCGCCCGTGATCCATCACGATATTTGAAGGCCTGCATCGGAAGGTCGTTACATATGCTGTTTTTAACTTCATTTCTCGTGCATGAGTTTAGCATATAAACATTGAGCTGTCTGGAGTTCAAAATATTGGAACGAGCCTGTTTTTGCCATTTTGTAACAAATTTATTCTTAAGTGATAAGTTATGACATCTCTTGGTATTCTTAGCTCGTATCGATATGCTTAATTAAAAGTTCTTAATTATTTTTTTGAGTTGAAATATAATGTCCATATTTTTTATTTCAAAGTCAATTTTAACTAGCACTCTTTTGTTTTATAATATCCTAACTAAGCTTGGTGCAATTGGCGAAGTTGGGATGTGAAGAAATATGGACCTAATGAGTCCAACATTGCCTGCAACATCTGTGCATGCTGGCCGTACCAAAAAATTCATAATTGAATATAGATAGAGGGTATTGAATGACTATGAGTAAGACATCATGTCATGACCCCATTTTACCTTTTTTTATTAATAAAATTCATGGAAAACTTAATTTTAGCATATATAACATATTTGTAATGTCATTATTTTCCTATTTTAAGCTATTATATTCTATAAATTTATTCTATCTAAAAATTGTAATTATGACATAGAAATAACATAACTGATGATTGTATTTTTAGTTGTTTTTATAATGTAATATTAGTCATGTTAGTTTAAATCTTCAATCTAATGTCATTATCGCAAGTAATATTAGGATTAATAAAACCTTTTTAGAAGCGAGATTTTCAAATTTTTTGTTTATAGGTATTCTAGATATCTTACAGCGCATCTAGAAATGTAGATTTTTCTTTGGCAACTTTAATTATTGAATATAACAATGGATGTAATTTTCCCTGTCCACACTATAGGTGTATGTATGCATGACTTTGTGTCTAGATACATGCACATGCATGCACGAACACTAATATGAACTATTTTGTCTTCCCAATTCTTATAAGTCAATTAATTATATTTTGAAGTTATATCATTAAGGTTCCCTTTCTACCACCTACCTGCCATGTAGTCTATGCTTTGCTTGATCCTTTGCTTGTTGGTCATGTGATATCTCACCAAACAAGATCTAGCCCTAGACTAGATTTGGATTTTGAATGCATAGGTTTTTGGATTGTTTAGACTTGAACCCCCTGTGGCTCCATGTACAAATTGAGAGTCCCTCTTGGAGTCGATCAAGTTGTGCATAACTACTTGTCATCACCTCCTCTTCTTAGGAGGCAATGTTTAAGGCCTCTCTACATGTTGTATTTGTTATGGTGTGCAAGAAGAGAATAGGCGAGCCAATTCATGATTTCTAATGCAAAGGTATGCAACTACGAGCAAATATAAAGATATATTAACTTAGGGAGAATGGAGCTATAGTTCAATGACTGAGGTTCTATGTGTGGTCATAAATTTGGTAAACAATTTGTCTCCATTTAATTGCTTAAAAAGGGAACGGTTTTTTCAAGAAAAGGATTTAGAATTTCGTAATAATCTAGAAAAATAATCGATTTCCCATAAGTTAAGATAATTATAGCATGTAATAACATTAATAAAAATAAAGAATGTAATGTCTGAAAATAATTTTATCTATTTATTCACATGAAGAAGCAGCGCAGAAAGGTAAAAGCAGTGATAATAGCAAACACAACCTACCAACAACGACATAGAGAATAACTAATTGGAAATTCATAAAGGTATTTCTTAGCAGCCATGAACGATTCATAAATAACTAGTGAGATTCATTAAAAAATTATGAGCAATTGAATAGTACTCTTCAGAGAAAAATTTGAAAAAAATCAGTGAAAAATTAATAATTCAGAGATTATTATTGATATGGTTATGGATTTGAACATTTGAGAGGTTTTTCCAGGTGTTTGCCACTAATCCCAAGTTTCCAAGATCATTTATTGAAAAGGAAAACAAATGATAAAAAAAGGAAAATGCCGAAGTGACCTTTTGGTCACGAGGCTCCCTACAAGCAGCGAACAAGCATGAACTCAGGGACAGGTGGTTTGAAAAATGTTGTAACCTAACCTTGAGCCTTCTTCCGTTGGATAACTGAAGCTGAGAGAAGTACACTCAAAACAAAGACTTTTAACCCATATTGTCTCATGGGATAAATTATTGGTTGGATCATTCACCTTGCTATTATGCATAGAAAGAAGAAAGAGGAGGAAAACGGGATTACTATTACACATGTTGCTTTCTGGTTGGACTGGTCTTTGGTGGATCTCGTCCGACTAATAATTTCTCGTAAGAGAGTTGTCACACCAAGTGAGTTGAACAAAAATCTTCTAGTACATGTATCAGAGGAGATCATATAGAGATCTTTCCTTTTTTGCCACGTATCCTATAGGACTCCTCCAACTAACGGAGTCTGTCTATCCTATAATTAAAAAAAAAAAGAAAATATATGAAACATCCTCTGTGAGGCCATCCATCCATATCCCTCTCTTCTTCCACAACAAATAGTCCTTCCCTCACCATCCATATGTGAGGCCTTCTTCCTCCTCACCAAGTCTCTTTCTCCTCCTTCAAGTTTTCTTCCTTGTAAAAGTGTTCATTCCAAATGTGTATCACATCTTCATAGACTGTGCATTGGTGGATGTCATATTCTGAAAACTATATATCGATTTGCTTGAAAGTATATATTAAGTTGTTGCTAAGCATGTATCATAAAAGCTTCAAGTATATATTAAAAATTCCATTGAGTATATATCATTTGGACATGTACTATGTAATGGTGAACATAATATTTGAGAACTGTGTATCAGTTTGCCTGAATATGTATCAATTTGTCTGAAGGTGTATATTAGATTGTTGCTAGGCATGTTTCAAAAAGGCTTAAAGTATGTATCAAAAACTTGTCGATTTTGTATCACCTGGATATGTACTATATACTGGTAGAAATGATGTTTTGGAAACTATGTATCAGTTTATCTAGATAAGTATCGATTTTTCTGAAAGTATATATTGGATCACTGCTAAGTATGTACCAAAGAAGCTTAAAGTATGCATTAAAAATCCGTCGAGTGTATATCACCTGAACATATACTATATACCGGTAAGTATAATGTTCTGAAAACTATATATCCATTTATCTAGAGATATGTATGACTTGTTGGATGACTTATTTATTAGGTGTGTATCATCTGGCCATGTATTGTGTACTAGTGAACACAGTCCACGGCCACGAGGAGGGACTCCATATTTCAAAGGAGAAGAAAAGTACTCGAGAAAAAGGAGAGAGGCCTCAGAAAGAGAAAAATAGCTAGATGAGGAAGAAGTGAGGGGTACAGACAAATAGTCTCATGGATGTTTTTTTACGTATCTCTTTTTTCCTTGTATGTCATAAGATTGACGGACTCCATTAATAGGAAGAGACCTATCTTGCTTGACTCTTCAATTTCCACTTTAAAATGGATGCAATAGAATATGTAGCAAAAAAGAAAGACTGTCCCATACAATTCTCTCTAATGAGCCATAAAGGCTGAAAAAGAACATTATCCTGGATGGACCATTTTGCCTTGGAAAGTTTGGAGAGCATGTTTTGGAAATTGCCACGAGGCCACAAAGGTACAAAAGCTTGCCAATTTGCAATCTTAAACAACACCTATCTTTCTTTGTCCAGCCAAGGCATGGGCTGTACTAGTTTGAGCAAGAAGAAAGTCAAGGGCGCTTGAGCCCTGCTCATCCCTTGCTCTTAACATTTATTAGGTTTGAGGATATGCGTCAACTGTGAAGGTTATGTGGAATATTATTATTATTGAAGATGTACTTTGGGCAACTTAAAATATATTTTTTGTGATCCCGAATCCAATCCATGAAGGGATACTTTCGTCGCACCACATAATGATTAGTGGGGCATGTTGATGTTGCACCAACCACCTAATTCTGAACTGATCAAAAATTTTCCAACCTTCCTCTTTGTCATATTTCAAACATTAATAAAAATGGTTTGGCTCTTTACACATAATTCTAACCCAACAAGGTGATTTTCTTGTTTTAGTTGTAACAATAGCATATTGTTCATGGCTTTTGCTAAGGGCATGTAATTAATGAGCAAAGATATCTCCTTGATTGGGAAATAGTAATTTTGTAAGTATGTCACTTTTTTTTTTTTTTAACTTCTGATATCTTGGTAAAGAGATGGTAGCCTACTTCCTTCCAATATATTATGAGCAATCCTCTTGATAAATCTTGTTTCCACTTGTTCTGGCGATATATTCAAACTGGTTTCGATCGGATTGTAATAGTTGCATGGTCATCGATATATAGAGAAAGGAATAAGTGGATGTTTTTTTTTGACAAATTTGGTGCTCCTGAGGATATAATCAGGGGTGTTTTGGAAAAAATGTAGTAGTTTGGGTGTTTTAAAATTTTCTTTGCAATTATGTTATGTATAAAGATTATTACACATGTATAACTATTTAATGAGGAGGAGGCTACAGAACATAAAAGGTGTATGCCACCAAGTCCTGCATTGATGAAACTATACGATGCATCCATAATACTAACAAAAATGTTGCGAAGCAGATGAGCTGACCTGAGCTGAGCTATGTTTTAGCTCAGGCTCATCTCATCATATAGCAAATCTTTTAGGACTCTACCCGGGCGCAAACCAAGCCTAGTAGAAGATGTTCAAGCTTGGGTCATATAAGATTTGAGCCAAGCTTGCAACAGAGCTGAGCAAGCTTATCCTTGCTTTTACAAATATCATTCAAAAATTATTGGACTCCTTCGCTCACTTAGCGAAGCGCAAACCAGCTTTAAACAACCCAATCCTCGGTGCAACTTAGGTTAATTGCTACCCTAGTTGGAAGCAATGTTATAAAAATAAGACTAGGGTTGTATCTTTCGCACGAAAAAGGGATTCACCTTCCTTTATTTGAATCCCCCATCGGATCATCCACTGTTTGCTTCAAAATCTGTGCAAGTGTGCTTGAGATCTGTACAGTGGGCGATCCGATGGTGGATTTGCAGGAAGGAGGGTGAATCCTTCCATCGCATAGTAAGATACAACCCGTTCCTACAGAGATAATGTCTATCATATGGCCAAGTAATATAAAATTTCTAAAACTCTGCACCTTCCAGAACAAGTTCAGTTCCTCTACCAACCCTGATTGCCAGAAGTTCCTATTTTCATAACCCTAGAACTCATCCATTTCATATGAATTTTTTGCTCGATTCCTTCAAATTGGACGATACAAGATCCAACGTCTCTCGGAGCCAAGGAATTACATCTAGTGACCATCATTTTTCTCCCCGTAAATTTCCATAATTTTAGAGTAGTTCTCCTGCTTGTTGTTTGATGTAGTGCTCGCTAAAATATGTTCATTACAAATGCTAACAGCCCCACCTTGATTGAATGCCTTCTCTAGTAGATTCCATTATGTAACAATCTAAATCATGTAAGATTATAAAACCTCTTCTCTATATGAATTATATATCCTGTCTCCAGGATTGATGAGATAAAATAATGAAGCTAGGAGGCTAGTAGATAGTCGACCTTCTCAACAAACCTAAATAAGAGATGCAAAACTTGCTTGGGGAGTCTTTCCAACAGGATCCTTTTTCTACATCGGGCTACCTAACTCCAATAGGATGGAGACGATAGAGAAGACCACACCCTTCAGTTGCGTCTATTTAAAGATTAGATGGTGATGTAATGGCCACTATATAAAATAAGAGCATCACTATGATATGGGACCTATAAAGTATCTCGCATGTTTAAAGTAATCTCCTAACATTGCATGCTCACCAAACAAATACAATCCTCTAAGATTTATTAGCAAATATATATATAAAAATTCAATAATCTCCTTAATATGATACGATCCATTATATTTTTTTACGGTGCATGTGGTAGTTCTACCCCTTCAGCCAAAGTGGCCGCATATGCTCTCCAATTCCACTTATGTTCTGATCCAGAATTTCACCATAAATATTATGATTAGCCCATGGCCAATCCAAATAGACTCGAGCATGATATCTTCTAGTCTATATGAGCCATAAGCAGAAACCATTTCAATACTATCGATAACAATTCAGTATTTCATCTAACAAAATTCACTGAAATATATTATTTAAATTTTTTAATCATATATAAATACAAAATATTCATCCAATAAATATGAGAATGAATATATGTCTACACGAATCCGGCCTCCAGATGGAAATTATCGTGATGGATACGTGGCTTGCTTATCCCCCATGTAATTGTACACTTATCAAGGAATGGAGTAATGTTGGAGATCACACACTAATTAGATGTATTTTGCTTCATTTCCATCCCTCGCCAGCTCTCGTGTTGGATAAAGGTACTCAGAAAGGCGACCCTTCCACTGCTACACACCTGATTACATGCGTGCACACAAAAAAATAAAAATAAAATGAAATTGTAAAGGGTCACACATCCTGAGAAAGCTACTCTTATCACCAATATAGTCTTTCATATTCTAAGTATGATTAAACAATCTTTAAATATAATATATAATAGATATATATATGGAGTTTCATTATTTAAAAAATATATTATGATTCGACAAATTAATAAATTAATTGTAGGGAACAATATTTGTTGACAGGAAGGAAAAGATGACAAGTGTAGGATTTCAAACAATGAGAATTCGCATTGGCTGACGCTAACCCTAGCCCTAAGCCTAACCCTAACCCTGACCCTCACTCCAACCTAACCCTAAAGCCTCGAGCTAGTAGTAGGCGGATGGGTATATGGTACTTGCTGTGGTCCATGATGCTGGACAATAACAAAGCGCCACCTACAGGATGAACGTCATATGATCTTAATTCGAGGGAAGTTCCTTGGGGGACCACCCTTCCACTTTCGTTGACCAGTCAACGGAGCACTGTTCCCGGGTCAGGTCAACAGGAGCCTTGTTGGTCCAAGCCACACCTCTCATGGGTCCGAATCTTCTCACGGAACCGGTCGCGTCAACTCGCAGTCTACTTTCATCATAGCTTACGTACAGCTTATATCACATAGTTAGATATACTACTAATTAAGCGAAATATTAAAAGACTCCCACGGGCTTACCTTTCAACGCCAAAAGTTGGCAAAGAGTCTTGTCCGTAAAATAATTCTTGTCTACATCAGAGTTTAAATTCTACTCGAAAGTATCTATCCAGATGTGTGTGTGTGAGAGAGAGAAAGAGAGTAGATTATTAAAGATAAAAAAGAGCCTGATGACACACGGGATTTACTTTATGAACGCTGCGATGGATACTAGGTGTTGGATGTTTTATTTTTTTGGTGCTCAAAAATATATTTATTTAAAATTAATTTAATAAATTTTATACGGATTTGTGTTTAGTTCTATATCAGTTATTTATTGGATAGATCTTGAGTACTTATATAGGATCAAATACCGAGATAATAACTTCCGGCTAGTCTTTTTAATAAGATACGTCTTTAATTGTTACAAATAGTATCAGGGCATATCCGACTTATTATTTATGTGGACCAAGAGACACTGCGGTATAGATCCATTAGGGCTGACCACGGGCCGATCGTGGTACTTGTGATTAGATTTGAATTGAAAACGTCGGGATTTAAATGGAGGAAGTATGTGAGAAGCCATGCGAACAAGTATTTAGTCCTATATCGGTTATTCGCTTAGTGAATTTTGGATACTTATATAGAATTAAAAAACTCAAATAATAACTTCTGGATAGCTTTTTTTTTGAATGAAAATCTGAATTGTTATAAATTTTATTGAATTGTTACAAATTTAATTAAAAAAATAGAAAAGAACTGACTACCAGCTTGCATCCATAGATGCTAAAAGCACGTCCAATGGCGTGATTCATTTGAGGGGAGCAACATAATGCTGCTAACTTAGTCACATGCAAACCTCATCCTAGGCTAAAACTTTTGTTTCTCCTAAGATAAGCATATTTGGCACCTTTGGTTGCGAAGCCAGTTATTCTGATGATCGACCTATGATATAATTTGACAGGAATCATCTGATCTAGATCCAGTGGACATGGTAAGGGGACAAAAGCAGGGACAGAGCTCCATGTACTTGCCAGTCTGGTTGCAGTAATTATGCCCACTTGACTTTAGTTGGTGGGTTGCTTTTGTTACCCCACACTCACACCTCAATTTGGTGCACGTCACGCTGGAAAAAACACCTCACTTTGCAATCCAATGTGAGCAAAAACTTTTGTTTACCTTGTTAGGAATTCCTATCACAATTTGCAGCACACGCTTAAGCCACCAAGATGGTAACATAGTTGGAATGAAGTTTTGCTTCTACTAGCATGGTTCATATTTAAAACATGCGGACGTCGATTAAATGTTGGAGACCGAATGTCCCCCATCTGGACACGCTCGATGGGAATGCTATCTGGTCCAGCTGGCACTGAGATGGCATTGGGGTGACGTATTCACACATAGGGTGACTCACGAATCGAAAGAGTATGAACAAAAATTTCTACCCACATCGAACATTTCCTGGTGGAAGGGAGGCCCAGTAAGGGCTGCTACGCGGATGAGGTTTCCTCTCCCCCCTCCTATTGTCTAGGGAAAAAAAAAGGGGTTACTAGAGGTCCAGGGTCTCTTTAGTTTTAGTTTTCATTTATGTTAATGATCATAAACATGTGTGGTACTAATTTTTCTTCATGAGATTCTTCCTCACACCCAAGTCTTCTTCCTTTATTTTTTTTTTTTTTCAATTTCCAACCCCTTAGGTTTTAGTTAACCATCATAGGGTTTAGTAAGGGAAAGGGTCTGAATGGTCTGTTACATCCTGTTCTTTTCCCTCCATACCTATGACCATGTCTTGATTTGCCGCTCTTACAATAAGTTGGCATGAGAATACCTGCTTTCTAAGAGAGTGTATGGTTGCCAGACCTTTTAGATACTGAAAAGCTTGGTATCTTTTTAGTTTGGCTCTAAATTGTAGGTCTCTTTCTGTAGAGAGGATGGAGAGGGAGAGATGGGGATTGGGGAGCCCCCCCCATCCTTCCCCTTTAAGCAGCCCTCAAGAGGTCTCCCTCACATGACCATCGGAGGGGGAAGGGGAAAGCCATCATTGCTATAGAACAGATTATTCCCTGCCATGGGCCACCATGATTTCAATATAAGGGTCACATGTCACACCTCAAAGGCTCCCCTCCCAACACCCCAAATCCCATACCTAATCATCTCCACTTTTGTAAAATCAATCAATTTTGATTCAAAAAACAATAAACAATTTACCTTTTCTCTCCTTGCCCAGTCTCCCAAAAACCAGTGGCTAATCATCCCCCAGATCATTCTAAAAAGGAGATCTGATCTCTGTCTGTGTGTGTGTGTGTGTGTGTGTGTGTGTGTGTGTGTGAGAGAGAGAGAGAGAGAGAGAGAGATTTCTATCATTCCGAAGGCGTAGTTTCCCAAAAACCGAAGAAAAGAAATGAAAATTAAGGATCAGGCTTGAGCTATTAATTTTGTATGGAACCATTCGTACCATAGGCTTATTGGACCCCGGATTTTTTAAATGAACAGCATACCACTAGACTGATCCTTTTGTTTATTTTACTAGTTTGACTGGTTGCTGCGAAGATATGGTTGTTGCTGCTGCTGTTGTTTATTGGGTAGAGCGCGTTCTAGAGAAACTTTCATGTGGAGCAGTTAGAAGAAGCCTCTAAAGAACACGCTTCCCTTCATGGCCCTTTTGTTTCATGCTCAAGGCTGAGAGGCACTCCTGTTCCAAATTTTTCACATCTTGGCGGATAACGATTTCCCAAATCTCGCCACCAATCACTCCCGCACCACGAGCCAAAGGTATAGAAATACTAATATTTTGTAGCCCAAGAACAAGCATGGAAGCTGAGCACAAGAAACCATGCCTACTTCCTCTCAAACATCAAATATTCCACCACCTCTATATTCTTCATGGCCTCTCCCTCTGTCCCTCTCATTAGAACGGTGTCCGAAGACCAAACCTACAAAGCATACTCTCTTGTCCATCCCCTGCTTCCCCTTCTTCCGTAGGAGTATAACAACGTCCAAAAACCACATCCACGAAGTCTCTCTCTGGTGTAACAATGTCCAAAGAGATCACATCCACAAAGAAACAAGGGAAATGAGATGCACTTCAAACAAAGATAAAGACACAAGGAAGCCCACCAAAACTGTTATCGAACAAGTCGTTGTAGGTTGTATAATGATAAAGAGAACTCATCACAAGAGAAACCCTATTTACATGCAAATAAAAGCGGAGATAAAAAGAAGAGAGGGGTGTATACTAACTAGTACCAGCCATATATAGCTCCAAGAAGTAAACAAGAGCTTGCCTTTCCTCCTTCCTCTTTGCCTGCACCTATTCATAAATATCTCCTAATCAGAAGAACAAATCCACGAGTCCACCATACCCTCGCCCCGCGCCGCCACGCCCTCCGACCCCTTCTCCCCATTGAGCTCCGACGAACCTGGCCCAGAGTAGTTGAACTTGCAGCTGCTCACCCTTTGCTGCGCGCCATTATCGTTCCCTCCGACCACCGGCCTCAGTCGAGCTTGCTCACCGCCATCCGGCCCCGACGCACCAGCCCAGCCCGACTGCACGCCCTCCGACCTGATAAGCCCCGGCGGGAGTCCAAGCTCTCTCGAACCGAACTCCGGCGATGGAATAACGGCCTGCGGCCTCGTGGCGAAGGCCGGTGACGCGGTGGGGAGAGTGTACTTCTGGGTGAGGAGGGATTGGAAGTTGATGACGGGGCCTTGGCTTTGAAGGTTGAAGAGAGACTGGTTTTGGCTGGCAAGGCCAGGATCAGGCGAAGGCAGTTGGTAGTTATTATTAGTTGGAGTAGAATTAGCCATACTAGCAGGAGCGCTAGTTATGGGAATGGTAGCGCTGGCCTTGGCATTAGAAATGGTATTAGTAGTAGAAGCAAGAGCATCGATTATAGCAGTAATGGTGGTAGCAGATGATGAAGGGTTGGGAGAAGCTAAGGCGGGGGGTTTCTGGGGGAAAGGGCGGAGGAGGTAAGGAGGGGCAAGGGAGGAGGGCGAGGAGGAGGAATGGAAGAGATCGAAGCGGGAGCGGGAGAAGGGGGAGGCGGCGGCGCCGAAGGGAGGGGACGGGATGCCGGTGAATTCTTGGACCATGGCACGGAAGTTGGAGGTGTCGGTGGTGAGGACGGTGGTCGGGGCACGGCGCGAGGCGCGGGAGCGCTTCTTGGAGCTCCGCGGCGGTGCGGCGATGGCGGTGGAATTCTCGGGCGGCTGCTGCACCGAAGATTGAACGATTGGTGGACCGCGAGGAAGGGAGGAGTTGAGATGGGGGAAGTCGGGGGTGGGAACGGGGGAGGGGCGGAGGGGGCGTGGAGGCCAGGGGGAGGAGGAGGAGTCGAGGGGGAGGAGAGGGGAGGAGTCGAGGAAGGAGAAGGAGTCGAAGAAGGAGGAGGGGTTAGGGTGGTGGGACGAGGAGGAGGAGGAGGAAGGGGGAGGAGGTGGGAGGGAGGCGGCAGCTGCGGCGGCGGCGGCGGCGGAGGACGAGGAGGAGGTGGGGTAGAAGAGGGCGGAGATGGAGTCGGCACGGGAGTCGTACTCCTCGTCGCCGCCGCTGGAGGACTGGATGCTGCCGCTGTTTGCGGAATCCATGAAGGAGAGAGAATACGAGGCAAAAAGGAGTGGAGAGATAGATTCCTTCTGGAGAAGGAGTAATTAAGAGGGAAATGGGGTGATCATCCTAGAAGAGGGAGTTGCAGAAAGTACTGCCTCTTTAATGAGAGCGGATCTCAGCACATAGGATGGGAGGAGGAGGAGGAGGAGGAGGAGGAGAAAGAAGGGGAGAAAGGTTCTTTTGGGTGGGTTTCTTTTTGGTGTTTGATCTAAACATAAGATCTCGGAGTTGGCATGTTCGATCTTTGATAGGTGGAAGGGGTGGGGGGGTTTGGGAAGGGAAGAGAGAGAAGAGGGAAGAGGAAAGGAGGAGGTGGTCCTTTGTAGCTTCTGTCTAAAAGAGAGGGCGGCTTTAGCTCACGTTTCCACTTAAAAGATCCTCCAGAGATTGCAAAGGTGGTGGGTCCCGGTGGGGGCCGTTGATAGGCGGTAGCCGGTCAAAGTTGAAGAGAGAGAGAGAGAGAGCTGGGAAGGAGGGTTTGTGTCATTTGGGAGGACGTGTGAACGGGATGCGCAAGAACGGAGACGTTAGAAGAGGGTTAGAGGGCTGGTTAGGCTAAGGTACTGATGGGTGAGGTGTTTGGGGAAATATTGGTGGAGATGGCAGTATGGCACTACTCTCTCTCTCTCTCTCCCCTCGATATATAATTTGGATTATAGAAAAGATAATTAACAAATATAATTTTTTAGTTAATCTTAATCTAGCCCCTTTGATGAAGCTGCACCTTTATTTCGATATAATGCAAATCTAGGTTGCCTTTAGACCTATCAACTCCAGTTGAGGACATAGATCTGTTATGTTGTTTGGTTTGGGCTACTAAATATGCCCATGGGTGCTCTTGAGCATGATTTGATCATTAGATCATAGGGAATTTTATGATCTCTGATGAACTTATTGAAAGTGTTGAGTACATCTAATTAGTTTAGTATGGGACCATTTGAACATGTTTAGCGTGAATAGATCAATTAAGCTTATTTTTAAGAATCTTGTTTAGCGCTAGATTGCTATAGGCACCGTTTGAGTCTGGGATATGTCATAGAGTCGGATATAGGTCTATGCAACCTACATCCGGTCCAACATAGAAAGGACCAAGAGATGAAATAGGAGGTAGCTCGGTATAGTTTCAATAAATGCCAGAACCAACATTAGGTTCAAAAATTATTAGCACTAATTTAGAAGGTTTATCATTCAGAATACAATTCATTTGATTCAATTATAATTATATTTCATTCTTTACATATATCAATCTCACATCACATGGTCACGATTAATGTTCTTGTAACAATTAATGAGCCTTTAATACATAGACACCTAGAACCACCATTTAGTTTCTTTATCTTTTAAAAAGAGTTGCTTCATGTTGTTGGACATGTTTGGTGGAACCATTTACACCATTTTCCTCCAACCTATGTACCTTTCAACCTTGTTCCAGTCCTATCTTTAAAGCGGTTATTCTGTGTTAATGGTTCATACCTTTACCCTCCATATCTCTTTATATCATTCCCTTTTTTTTCATAAAGGCAAGTGTTTAAAATCTTCCTTTAATTTTTCTCACCTTCTCTTAGTTTGGAAGGTCAGATTGGTTGAGCTAAGCACAAGTTCGTTGCAACCATTAGCTACAGATGTATCCTCCATTTATTCAAATCCATTGCTTGCAAAGAACGCAAGTCATCCTAGTTGAGTTAAATCATGGGGTACAGAAGACAAATCTTGCAGTTCCATCAACCGAGTGGCCACCGAACACTAGGCATCAAAAGGACAAGTGTCGTGCATGGAACCAAGGTTGCATAATTTACCAAGCATTAATGGATGTACCCATCGTGGACTCAAACCAAACCCCTCAACCCTGTAATTTGGTCCTTCCCTACAACTTGATTCCTTGACCGGTCACCTCCGTTGACCCGTCAACGTAGACCCACTTGAGACATAATATTGCACCTCGTCAGCATTGGATACTCGACAGAGAAAACTAGCATTATAGCTAAGTACGTCGGATCATGTCTAAAAATAAATAAAAGAGATGCTTTTATCAAATCCTCCACCATATAATCACCATAAATATATGCTAAATCTGATCCCTTTCTACAGTATTACTGATGAATGATACCTATTTTGCTTGCTCCTGAGATATTACATATTTAAAAAAAATTAATACGATAATTGGCTGGATGTTAAAATATTTTATTTTTTGATTTTGATAGATATATTTGTATTCTTTTAGTTTAGTTTATTTTAACTGATTTATTAAAAAGAAAAAACGAAGGACTACCTCTACATGGTCATTCAATTATGAAACTGACTTTTAGGTTGGCTGGTGCTTCTGTACAGCCAACCTAGAACAGGATTACGTGGCTGGCAGTGGATCGTCCATCACGGAGTTTGGTAGGTGGAACCCACTAGCTAATGACCCTATGGGAGAGAACAACAGATCAACATGGAGACTGGAGAGTTCTAATGCACGAGAAGAAAAGATTTAAGTCACCATCCCGTCCATCTGCTGCACCGGCGAATTTGACCACCAACATTGCTTGGACCTGTCAGGTTGTCGCCCATCGTGAAGGCTAACCCATGGATCACATTAGCTTGACCGTGCACGTACCGTCGTGGAATCTTACAATCCCTGAACTTGTGGAAGACGTCCATTTGAAATTTATTTCTTGTATCAATTATCCACCTCATTGGATTGCCTTTATTGATTTTCTAACGTACTAATGTGCTTGAGATAGTAAAAATTGAGAGCTCTACATGAGTATATAAACATGAAGAGTTGAACTCCCACACGGCTTGCTTTTATTGCTTGCCACTGCCATATATCATGACATACAATGTCCCCTAGCTGATTGTCCTAAGCCAGAAAATAGACACA
The DNA here is from genome assembly GCF_009389715.1 of Phoenix dactylifera. Classification (NCBI taxonomy): domain Eukaryota; kingdom Viridiplantae; phylum Streptophyta; class Magnoliopsida; order Arecales; family Arecaceae; genus Phoenix; species Phoenix dactylifera. The sequence continues at coordinate 126,347 of NW_024068005.1, read as the reverse complement.
TTCGGCTCATCAACAAGAATGGTTAATTGCTAGATCTTGATGCATCTTTTTATTCACTAAAATATGAAAACATACTATAGCTTTCTTTTTTTTTTTTATCAACAATGTGGACTATATGTATGGATTAATGCTAGTATTGGCACATTCAACACATATCACTCGGCATAAGTTGGGCTTTTACTTCTATCTTTTGCTGACATGTCTCCTTCAAATATCTTATCGGCTGCTCGCATGGCATAAAATCCTCCCTTTTCTTTCCAATCGATATATAAGATATGTATCTTTGGGGAGATAATTGGACACTCAAATATATATGTGTGTGTATATATATATATAGTAACATCGAACATCAATTATATATAACATTGTGTGGTTGTAAGTCCATAACTATGCATCTGGCATTCAACAATTGTAGTCTCTCCTCCCTAATAACAATAATTGACCAAAACCTAATGCTGTAATCTTCCAAGATCTCGTAATCTTTATAGAGGACTCTCCTGGTCCAGCACGGAATGTGAAAAAGAGTGATGGCTTCCAAACAACGATAACTAAAACTTTCTCCTAGTCATCGTGTCGCCTTCTCTAATTTTTCTTGTACAGGTTTTAACTCCAGTACGTACCACCGGATATAGACTTGCTTGTAGTATCTGCCGGTTCTGGGATGACGCAAGTTTGGGCAGAGGTAACTGAAAGAACGTTTATGGTGTTATGTTAGATGATAGCAACTCATTTATAACCTTCACCACTAAAGTCTGGCTTCTTCTATCTTTAATTTGCCTGTCTTTTCCTAGGTTCTGTGGCCTTACAAGCAACTAGTGCTGTCTCAAACCAGACCAGAAGCATGTCAGTGCCAAATTTACCACTGCTGATGAGATATAAGATACTAGAATTTATAACTCTTATGTCCCAACTCTTTCAGACTGGGGACGGTTCGTATGCTATGATATTTCCTTTCAAAAATGTAGTTCACTTGCTGCGCTTTACGACATCTACGTACATGGAAGATGAAAGCAGGCAAAACGCGGGATCATCAATTTTTTAATATGTTCAACGTCAATCTAATAAATATTGTGATGCTCTCTTTAAGATCTACAACTTTTATGTCACTTATCAACTAGTGTTTACCCTAAATTGGTGACTGCCTTTCCCTTAGATGAGGTGGCAAGTTTGAATCCCATTAAGGTGTTCTCAGAGTTTTGAGTTGTCGCACGCGAACTCTTGGAAGTGCTTGTGCTTGTAATTGAAACAAAAATAGGTCAATACTAGTTTCCAAGGGCTCGTGCAAACAATACATTTGGTTTAAGCAAAAAAAAAAAAAAAAAAAAAAAAAAAAAAAAAAAAAAAAACAATACATTTGGTGCCGTTCTTCCAACTAGGAGAAAACTGAAGCACACTAATTACCTTGAGACACTAATAAATACGTGAGACTAGCTAGGATGATTCAATTAAGCTTTATATATATATATATATATATATATATATATATATATATATATATATATATATGCACGCATGCGCACGTGCAAGAGAGGGAGGGAGGGAGGGAGGGAGGGAGAGAGAGAGAGGTGGATATGGTTTTTTGCTTCTTTCAATAATAAGGTTGGAAAACTCAAGTGAGTCACAACTTATGACTTGGCTGAGTCGAGTCAAAAACTAAAGCCGTCAAGGTTAAAGTCAAGGTGAATCGGATAGCATTAACAAATGAGCAACATGAATTAGTGACTCAAGAAAATTAACCTAGTTAGTGTAGCAACTCAAGATCTCACCCAAAATGGCCAGCCGGAAGGTATTATTTAGATTCCTTGATCTCGAGCACCCAAGATCTATCCGGTGAATAACCGATGTGGGACTACACCGCACGGATCCTCACATATTCTCTCCGTTGAAGCTCTGAAGTCCTCATCAGGCTAAAGGTTCAAATCCATTCAAATCAAATCACAAACACCACGATTGGCCCGTAGTTAGCCTCCATAAATTTGTGCTGCATTTTCTTCTAGTCCACATAGGCTATAAACCAAGTTTGCTCTGATACCATTCGTAACAACCTAGGACCTTACCCAAAATGGCAAGCCGAAAGATAGTTTTTGGGTTTCTTAGTCATGTATAAGTATCCAAGATCTCCTCGACGAATAATCGATGTGGGACTAAACACACGCCCGCACGGTTTTTCACATATTTCCTCCGTTTAAGCCCTGACGTCCTCATCAAACTAAGGGTTCAAATTCATTCAAATCTAATTACAACTACCACGATCGACTCGTGGTCAGCCTCCATGAACCCACACTGCAGTGTCCTCTAGTCTACATAGGTTATGGGCCGAATTCACTCTGATACCATTTGTAACAATTCAGAACCTCACCCAAAATGGCTAGTCGAAAGATATTATTTAAGTTTTTTGATCCTGTATAAGCATCCAAGATTTATGCGGCGAATAACTAATGTGGGACTAAACAAACGCCCACATGGGTCCTCATAGTTAGGCCAAGTCAATGCCAAGTTAGACTGAGTTATCGCTGAGTTAGGCTAAGTCATTGCCGAGTTTGTGAGAGTTAAGAGACAAGGAAGTGTTGCAGAAGCGAGATCCTATTCCTCCATTGTCTAGAGATAGTTGTGATCTTGTTGCATAAATTGAAAGATTAATTAATACACATGCAATGAGCAAGAAAAAAAATAAAATTTTCAGTGTTTCTCTTTTTGTGTTAGAGTTTATGATATCTTGGAATGTTGGATGGGTTGTTTTGACATCTTGGACTATTGGATGAATATTTTGATATTATTATTTTCTTATAATTGGGTTTTGCATGTATTTGCCACAAATGAGTTTATGACACCTATATAATCTTCGTTAATATTATTAGAGGATTTGAGCATATTGATTCAAATTAATTTTAGATATTTCGATCAATCAAATATGTCTTAATGTTTTGTAGAAGCATATGAGTAATATATCTAAAATATAGAATTACCAGCATGCTTCATAATGGACATTAATCAAGGGCAACTCAAAATGAAAATCACTATTGATCATGACCTATGGTATATTAAATAGCTAGAAACCAAAAATCACAAATTTCTAAGTTTGTTTATCCATGATCAAATGAAAAAACCATTTTAACAGCCTTAAGTCATTTTAGTTTCATCTACCCTTAGAAACAAGCAAATTAGCTCAAAATTTATCTCTATATATTTTTGTTGTTGGAAATTGGACCCGGGGGTGACCACTGGCCGGGAAGGAGGAGCTTCGGTGCTTGGTGTTACGTCAGCGGGCTGCGTCCTCCGGAGGACCTGCAAAAAGCCGGTGGCCGGGTTTTTCGGTGCCAGCATTTCGATGCTTAAGTCAGAGAGGGGCTTTAGTGGAGAAAGGGAGATGAGTTGTATATCCGAGTCTAAAAATCAGAATCCCCCTTCAAGGAGAAGAGGTTCCCATTTTATAGGAGGGATAAAGGGTTACCTGTGATGTGACCGGACGAATTAAATAAGTTACCGTCATGATTGAGCACGATCATGTGAATTAATGCATTGCCGTGGAGGGCTATACTAGAGCCGATGAGTTGCTGTGGGTGACTGGACGTAGTTGAGTGAGTCAACTGGTTGCCGTGGAGGGCCTGAGAGTTTGAGTAAGCTGGAGATTTGTGGAGACCATGCGCATTAATTGTTGAGAAGCCGGAGATCTGTGGAGGCCATGCGCATTAATTGCTGAGTAAGCCGGAGATCTGTGAAGGCCATGCGCATTAATTGCTGACAGTTGTTCAGGCGGAGATCACGGGATTGGATCTTGGATGAGGAGGAGAGGGGCTTGGTTCCCGACGGAGTGAAGGAGTTTGCTTCGTCCTTTGACTGGGTCTTCTTCGGGGTTGAGGTCGATCGGAGTTGGCTTGACCGAGACTAGGGGCTGCAAGGCCGCAGGGCTTTGGGCGCTGAGGTTGGGGATGCCGATGTCGGGCGCCTTAAGGTCGGACGTCTCGAGGTCGGGCGCCTGGAAATCGGGCGCGTCCGGGGTGGGGTGCCTCACGGTCGGGCACATCCGAGGTCGGGCACCTCGTGGTCGGGCGCATCTGAGGGTTGCTGTCGGGGCACCTGTCATCACGTGCCGGCGATGCGTTCCAACTGTTTCGGGGCAATCCATTTTTCCCCCAACAATTTTAAAATATAATATTTCAATCAAGAGCAATGTGATTTGATATCTCAATTTAAATAGGTTATACTATGTTTTTTCATCAGCTATATTGTTATTGTTTTTCCCCAAACTAGATGCATTGGCAAGAGAACTCTAAAATAACTGAAATTTGACTTGTCTGAGTTGTTGAAGTAACTCAACTGAGTCACGAAATTAGTAAAATGTGAGTCAACTTTGGGCTATGAGTTTCAACTTTGCTTGAAAAGGAAAGAGCGTCTTTGCAGTCTTTAAACTAAAGATCCAAACACTACAGGAAAAGTAATATTTCCCGACGCTTTTTTCCCGACGCTAGGGAAAAGCGTCGGGAAATGTTGGTCCCGCGCAAAATTCTGCCGACGCTTCTAAAAAGCGTCGGTATAGCTTTGCAATTGACGACGCTTTTAAGCGTTGTGGAAAATTGGGATCTACGACGACGCTTATAAGCGTCGTCGGAGGCCAAAACCATCTCTATACCTCAAAACTCCTCCCGATGCCCTAGCTCTTATATCATCTCCTCTCCTCTTCCCTTCGGCGCCGACGTTAATCCTTCTCTTCCCTCCCCCTTCTCTTGGATCTGAGCCACTCTCCTCTCCTCCTCCCTCCGGCGCCGACATCAATCCTTAAAACAAGAAATGGCCACCGGCCAAGATCTCCTCCGTCGATCCCACCCCGCCGCTGACGAGGACCCCGACCGCCTCCTCGCCGCCGCCGGCGAGGCCGAGAAGCCCCGCCGGGCGAAGTGCGTCGCCTCGCTCGACATTTTCCGAGGCCTCACCGTCGCGGTACTCCCTCTCCTTCACCCCTCCCGCTTCCCGAATTCGAAGATAATCCTACGAAAAAAATCGGACGGTATAGAATCCTTTCATTCCTTTCTGGTTGACGCACAGCCTTCTGATCTGGTATTTTCCGCAGATGATGATCTTGGTGGACGGAGCGGGGGGCGAGTGGCCGGTGATCGGACATGCACCGTGGAATGGCTGCAACCTCGCCGATTTCGTGATGCCCTTCTTTCTCTTCATTGTGGGGATGGCCATTCCCCTCTCTCTCAAGGTCTGGGGTTTCTTTTTCGAATCATTTCCATTGCCGCCGGTGTGGAGGTAATCTTAAAACTCTTTTCTGTTTTGGATGCAGAGGATACCGAACCGACTTCTCGCTGTGAGGAGAGTGGTGGTCAGGACGCTCAAGCTGCTGTTTTGGGGCATCATCTTGCAAGGTGGGTAAAAGTTTGTCTTTGAATGGTTGTTATATTTCCGAAGAGTAGATCCGCCGCCTCCCCCTTCTTTATTTTTGTTGCAGGGGTGACAGGAGTAAACGGATATGCAGGGGGGCCGGAGCGCCGGTGTCACGCCATCGGGGACAGGCGGTGGCCGGGAAGGGGCGGGCCGTGGCTCCAGGTGTTCAGATCTCCTCTCCTCTCCTTGTTTATTTATTTTTCTGTCTATTTTGAGAAACTTGACTCCAGGCAAAGGAGGAAAAGGAGGAGATCTGGGGCGTACTGGAGGAAAGAAAACCCGAAGCCCTCTTTTTGGTGTTTGGGTCTCTCGCCCCTCCGTGCATAGGCCAGGGGAGGCGAAGACGAAGAAGAGGAGGAGTCGTCCTCGTTTTCGTCTTATTTTTGGGTGATTTCTTGGTTTCGATTGATCATAGGCCATGGATGAGAGAATCCTGCCGGGTACTTGCTTCCGGTATCCCCTTCTGGAGTTCACTCGTCTCCCCACCATTCCCCAGGTCCACCCAGTGAGAAAAATATTTTTTTTAAAAAAATATTGGCTAACGCCGACGCTTATAAGCGTCGGCTTTGATTATTTTAGCGACGCTTTTAAGCGTCGCTAAAATCTGTCGCTAAAAACTAACATATTACGACGCTTTCCAAAAGCGTCGGAAAAAATTTTTCCCACGCAAGTATCGTCGACGTTTTTGCGACGCTTCGATTAGCGTGGCCGGAACTTTAGCCGACGCTAATAAGCGTCGGTAAAGGTTCCAAAAAGCGCCGGGAAAAATGAATATTCCTGTAGTGAAATTAAAGTTATGCACCATTGATCATGATATATGCTGTTAAAAATGATCAGAAATAATAAAAAAAAAACAAGTATCTTTATAGTCTCTAAACTATGTGCCAAGTGGGTCCGAAATGTACTCTTAGAATGATATGGGACCATTGTTTGTTATGGTCTAAGAATTAAATTTTATTTATTTTTAATTTATACATCTTTTAACAAGTATAAATCATCATTACTAGTAAAATGGAAACTATCTATTTTTGCATAATGCATAAATTAGATCCATCAGGATATATGATATTAGGTTTATAGATACTTTTAGTAGTATAAATCATGATTAATGGTATGGATGTTTGGTTTATATGCTTCATTATTAATTTTAGACTTAAGATACATAGATACTCTCTGCTTTCAAGATATATATATATATATATATATATATATATATATATATATATATATATATATATATATATATATATATATATATATATATATATATATATATATATATATATATATATGCGCACATGCGTGTGCGTGCGTGTTAGACTTGAGATGATTAGGTATTTTCTGCTTGCAAGGGAAGCATATATGTGCCTCCATGCGCATATGTATCTAGCTTTAATGTGTACTGGAGATTTGACATCAAAAGAAGGATTCACGCCCATGGAAAACTAAACTTCTCCTTATCAATGTATATTGCAGATGGCTGGGCCCCAAAACGTGGATCAGACTAACTAAGTGTGCTGAATGGATCTATATTTCAAGCAAATCACGTTTGGTTCTACCTTGGTTTCGAACTCGGGTTGTCACATGTGGTGAGACCGAAGATAGGAAACAATGAGGGATTGGGGAAGCCTGAATGCTCTTGGTTACTTGAGGTGAAGGTGGAGGTTGAGGCAGTGGGCGTAATATACATCTTTACTCATATTTCGAGACTTCACTGACCGGATCAGCCTTATACTTCTAGGAGACTCCGCTACCTGGCCGAAGCTGGGTCACAAAGACTGAGTAGTGTCTTTTCCTGCCCAGTTGTGGGAGCTGGTGCAGAGTCATTGAGGCCCTGACCTATTTTATACTGCTGTTCTGAGTGTTGGTCTTGCCTTTGTAATAAAAAGAAAAAAAAATGGCAGCTGAATTGAACTTCAAAGATTATGGTTTAGAGCCCACACAACTTATCTATACCTGCTCCATAGGATTAATTTCTTCCCTTCTAGTGAAGCTTGCCAATGTTGCTTATTAGGCATGTCACCTCACATCTTGGGATTGCATGAGAATTAGCCAATACAGGCCTCTGGATTTATCCATTGTGCTTCAGAAGGGAAGTTGGCTAAGTAATCCAAGTATTTGTAATCGATGGGTTAAGCCAGTTCCTTTGTATGCCAAACCACCTTTTTTCAGAGGTGGTCTCTAGTTGTCCAGGCGGCAAACATGCAACAGTTGTCTTCCTATCTTCCTAGCTACGTGTCCACTAACCCATGCACGTGCCACCACACTTTCTTGCAGCGCTACCATGGTAAAGTGACTGTTGTGGGAATAAAGGATCCGAACTTAGTCCCACATCGACTTGATAGCAAAGAGGTCTGTTCCTTAAATGGAGAGGGACTACCCCTTTCTCTTCAGAGGCGCCTTTTGTGGGGCAAAACCGTGCATTGAGAAGAGACTATGAAACCTCCTTCAAAGCGGACAATACTTCTGAGGAAAAGCAGTCGCCTCCGCTATCTGAGACCGGTAGGGATGAGGTCGGAGGGCGGCAGATCTCTCTGTAACGCTGGACGCGCGGGTCGGAGGCCGATCTCCCTTGACCTCATTAGTGACCATTCCCTACCATAGTACTGTTACATGTCACACATCTATACACCATGAAAACTATGATCAGATAAAGTGAAACCTTTCTCCTTGGTAGAGAGGAGAGGGAGATGTTGAAGAGAGTGGGGCCATTGAAGGGCTGGTTTGGTGATGGGGTAAGCAAGGTGACGAGCTATATTAAAGGAAAGGGGCAGAAGGATGTCAAGGACATTGTAGAGAACTATGCAAGGCTTCCAGATAGGGTAGAAGGGAAGAAGGAGATGTCTAGATCAGACAAGTCCAAGAAGGTGGAGGACTTCAGGATATATCGGTGAAACCCCGGCATCTGTGGCTCCTGCTCCATGAACATAGGTGGGATCAACACGGTGGCTTGTTTAAAACCCATCGACACCAATACTTCCAACGCCACTATGATAACTCCTCTCCCTCAATGTTTGTCGTCAAGGACTTGGCGGGTGGATCTCACAACTTTCTACCACCAATACAAGTATAACTACTTGTGCCTCCATTTCGTAAGAGTCAGTATATAGTCTTTAAAAAAAAACATCATCTTATATTTTTTCCACATAATTCCAGTGATAAGGAATTAATGTGGAAACGGTGGGTTTTATTATTTGGCATGTTTTGCCTGTGGTCGGTCTCTGTCGTGCATATTACTGACTTGGTCTCCATAGAACACCCATGATAAATATAGATGGACTGTATAGTGAACAATTAATCGAGTACATTTGCACTCGTGCTAGCGTTGCATTATTTTTGAAATACCATTAACTTTTCAAAAATGTTTCAGGTCAGGTAATGCATGAGTCAAGCTTATATATCGAAGTATGTAAGTTTAACCAGGTTTCAATCAACGGAATTCCACGTAGGTTATGCTTGAGCTATAAATAGTCATGCCAATTCAATTGCCTACAGTCTTTCTATTCTCCTAGTAATTAAGGAGCTGTTTGATGATTTTCAGGTCATGTTTACAGCTTTGTAGTCATATCTTTAGTGACTGATTTTGTTTAAGCTTAGTCCATGGATCTCAACATGATGTATATAGGTTAATTGAGCCATGGCTCAAGATCAAAAGAAGCAAGAGAGTGGGAGAGAATTTCTCCGGCCCTGAGTGCATTCTCTGTGCCTGCTGCGGTGCTGCCGGCCCTGCCTATTGGTGGAACTCAGAAGAGTTCTGAGGTCCAGCTGCTTTACTACATGCATATTGATGGATCTCGGATAGGTGATACGACGAAGTTTATTAACATTTCTTGTGCTCGATCAAGAAAACCTTTTGATGGTTGCTGATAAAAATTCTTCCTTTTTATATATGTACCTATTGCTGGAAATTGGACCCGGAGGCGACCGTCGGCTGAAAAGAAGAAGCTCCGATCCTGAAATGGCGGGTGGCGGTCCGTCGGCGGGCGGCATCCTCCGGGAGACCTGCAACAAGCCGGTGGCCAGGGTTTCCGGTGCCGGCCCTCCGATGCTTAAGTCAGAGGGGGGCTTAATTTTGGAGAAAGAGATGAACTGTATGTAGAAATCCGAAATCTCCTCTTGGGAGGAAGAAGTTTCCCTTTTTATAGGGGGAGTGGCAGGGTTACCTGTGATATGACTGGACAAATTAATGGGTTACTGTTACGATTGGACATGGGCGTGCGAAGTAATGAGTTGCCGTGGATGGCTCGTTCCCATCATAGAAGGAGATGGCGCGCAGCCAGAGCTTGCTTGTGGCGTGTAGTGTAGTCCATTCTTGGGAATGGTGAGGCGTTGACAGTCGTAGTAGGGTATGATCCGTGGTTGATATGTCATGGCGTGGCCGGCAAGTAAAGCATGGTGCGGTGAGGCTGCTACAGGGCATGGCCGCAGCATGTGGACGACGAGGTCGGCCTTCTGAGGTCAGCTCAGCCTTCTGTGCTTGGCCTTCTGTGCTCAGCAGCTTTCTAAGCTCGGCCTGCATGAGCTCGGCTCGGACTGCATGATCTCGGCCTGCATGAGCTCGGCTCGGACTGCATGAGCTCGGTCTTCTGAGCTCGGCCTGCATGAGCTCGGTCTTCTGAGCTCAGCTCGGACTGCATGAGCTCGGCCTAAATGAGCTCGGCCTTCTGAGCTCGGCCTCATGAGTTCGGCCTGCATGAGCTCGGCCTGCATGAGCTCGGTCTTCTGAGCTCGGCTCGGACTGCATGAGCTCGGCCTCATGAGCTCGGCCTGCATGAGCTCGGCCTCATGAGCTCGGCTTGCATGAGCTCAGGCCGGATTTGGGTGCTTTAATTGTATTTGTGGGGTGGTCCATTTTTCCCCCAACACTACCCCCCGACTTTCGAGTTCGAGCTGCTTTTTGGCTCGAGCGAAGGAAGTAGTTCAGTCGTCGATCATCTTGTAATATAGCCAAATGTCTATGGAGATGTACGTGCCAAGTAGGGTGTACCTCTCATGTAGTTGGAGCTAAGTGCTTCAGGTCGACTCAGCAGCCTCCTTTGGCTTGTGGTCGACTCAGCAGGGATCCCCCACTCAGATCGGGGCGTGTTGTCGTAGGAGGTGTCGAATGGCGTTACAGGGTGTCGAACGGCGTTGACATGGCGTCAAATGGCATCGAATATCGTCGAAGGGCATCGAATGTCGTCGAAGGGCGTCGAATGTCGTCGAATGGCGTCGAATATCGTCGAATGGCATTGAATGTCATCGAATGGCATCGAATGGCGTTGAAGGACGTCGAATATCGTCGAATGACGTCGAACAGGTGTCCTGAGCTTAGTTGGGGCATCATTGGAGACACATACAGGAGACGGACTTCGTCCATTGGCGATCGTGCGCCTTTATTCGGAACGGGGCGACGTTGGAGATAGAGATACCTGTAAGTCATTTTTTGGATTCTCCGACCTGGAAATAAATAAAATATTGAAATTATTTGAAGCCAAAGTGGCGTCCTGTACCTTTTGGAGATATTTTGATAGCTCTCGAGCTTCGAAGTCCCTCAAGACTTGGCTCAGCACTGGCTTTCTGAGGTTGGCCTTTGGAGCCCGTTCTTCTGAGCTCGGTCTGCATGAGCTCGGCCTGCGTGAGCACGGTCTGCATGAGCTCGGTCTTCTGAGCTCGGCTCGGACTGCATGAGCTCGGCCTAAATGAGCTCGGCCTTCTAAGCTCGGTCTGCATGAGCTCGATCTTTTGAGCTCGGCTCAGCCTGCATGAGCTCGGCTCGGCCTGCATGAGCTCGGTCTTCTGAGCTCGGCTCGGCCTGCATGAGCTCCGCCTTCTGGACCATGAGAGAATTTAACTTCATAGTACTTTCTTGGGGTGGAATCTACTGTGAATCTAGTCAGAGGAGTGCTTATCCTTTGAAAGGCATTACAAAATAAGGCATCAGCCAAGCTTTTATTATGTACTAAAATTCTTTTTAAAGCCTTGCAATGATGAAGGAAATAGCTACAACGTCGTCATAAAATCCTTTGGTCTTCATCGAAAAAGGAGATGACTTTCGCAATGCACGGATGCTTTGAGGAAGCTCCTTCTTCCGAGCTCGTTGCTTCAGGCGCCTCTACTTGCCCGCCCTCTGATGATATTGTTGATGCCCGCGAGAGGTCAGTTGTCATTCTGCTCCTCACGCGGCACTGGGTTTTGCTCCTCAGGTTCTCTCCTGTAGGCATGATCATGGACAAAACAACTCAACCGACCTCGGCGGGCAAGTGCCTCGATCTCATCACGGAGCTCGTAGCAATCCTCCGTATCATGGCCGCGATCTCGGTGGAAGTGGCAGTACTTTTTCGAGTGCTTCCGCGACTCTGTCGGTCGAATTCTCAATGGAGGTCGGAGGTAGCCCTGACTCTCAATCTCCATGAGGATCTCTGCTCGGGTAGATGTGAGGGGAGTGTATATTTGAAACTTTTGGAGGGGAGACCTCGAGTGAGCTAGGCTCTTGGGCCAAGGAGGCTCTTTCTCATGCCAGGGGGATCTGCTGCTTGGTTGGGAGCGCTCCTCGTGGCGCGTCTTCTGCATCTTGGCAGGTCGTTCGGCTGCCTCCCACTGAGAGGCCATGGCTTCCTCAGCCTTGGCGTACTTGCGAGCTAGGGCCAACATTTCAACAAAGTCGGCGGGGAAGCTCTTCTCGATGGAGAAGAGAAATTTGCAGGACCGAGCTCCAGTCTTCAATGCCGACATGGCGATTGACTGGTCGAGATCGCGAACCTCCCATGTGGCCGAGGAAAAGCGACTGATGTAGTCTTTTAAGGATTCTCCCTCCTTCTGCGTGATGGCGAAGAGGGAGTCTGAGGTCCGGCGCTGACGCCGGCTAGCAGCAAAATGGGTGGCGAGCTGCCTGCCCAACTGTTTAAAGAAGAGAATCGAGCTGGGCTTTAGTCCGGAGAACCAAAAACGAGCTGTCTTGCGGAGAGTTGCTGGGAAGGCTTTGCAGAGTAGAGCGTCTGTGGCTCCCTGGAGTGTCATAAGGGACTTGTAGCTCTCCAAATGATCAAGAGGATCGAATGAGCCATCATATGGCTCAATCTGTGGCATCTTGAACCTCTGGGGGATTGACTCATCCATGATCCATTGAGGGAATGGAGATTCTGTTGTAAAGTCAAGGTCGACGTCTCGCTATGGGCCTCGATCTTGAAGCATCTATATCTGCCGCTCCAAGTCCTCGACTTTTCTGCCGAGCTCGGGTGGGGCTCCTGTTGCAGCTTGGCATGGGGCGGACCCCGCCTCAGATGGGTGCTCCCGTACTTGAGGCGTCAGGCTTCGGCGCGAGCTCTCAGGATAATGGATGCGTGACAAGCCCTCTCGGCTTGGGGGTCGAGCTCGGTGGGAGCTTCGGTGGTGGCGACGCTCTACAGAGAAATGACATCGCGAGTGGCGTCCTGAGGACTCATGCTCGTGAGGAGGGAGTAGAGGTTGTCCTTCTATTTGCTGTAGGCCTTGAACGGCCGCAGTGAGTGCTTGGACTTGTTGAACAAGCAGGTTGAACTGCTCTGGTTGAACTTGGGGGGACTGGATCCACCGGAGGCCTTGGTGATGGGTTCTGGATTGAGTGTCCAGGACTTGGTACGCGATGCCGAGAGGCGTTAGAGGCTTCCTTACTCCTTAGCTTCATGGCTACGACTCGGGCCCTTCCCCTAGCGCCAACTGTTGCTGGAAATTAGACTCGGGGGCGACTGTCGGCTGAGAAGGAGAAGCTCCGATGCTGGAATGGCGGGTGGCGGTCCGTCGGCGGGCGGCATCCTCCGGAATACCTGCAACAAGCCGGTGGCCGAGGTTTTCGGCGTCGGCCCTCCGATGCTTAAGTCAGAGGGGGGCTTAATTTTGGAGAAAGAGATGGACTGCATGTAGAAATTCGAAACCTCCTCTTGGGAGGAAAAAGTTTTTCTTTTTATAGGGAGAGTGGCAGGATTATCTGTGATGTAACTGGACGAATTAATAGGTTACCGTTACGATTGGACGTAGGCGTGTGAAGTAATGAGTTGCCGTGGATGACCCGTTCCAATCATGGGAGGAGATGGCGCGCAGCTAAAGCTTGCTTGTGGCACGCAGTGCAGTCCATTCTTGGGAATGGTGAGGTGTTTACAGTCGTAGCAGGGTATGATCCATGGTTGATATGTCGTGGCGTGGCCGGCAAGTAAAGCATGGTGCGGTAAGGTTGTTACAGGGCATGGCCGCAGCATGTGGACGACGAGGTCGGCCTTCTGAGGTCAGCTCGGCCTTCTGTGCTCGACAGTCTTCTGAGCTCGGCCTGCATGAGCTCGGTTCAGACTGCATGAGCTCGGCTCGGACTGCATGAGCTCGGCTCGGACTGCATAAGCTCGGCCTGCATGAGCTCGACCTGCATGAGCTCGGCCTTCTGAGCTCGGTTTGCATGAGCTCGGCCTTCTGAGCTCGGCCTCATGAACTTGGCCTGCATGAGCTTGGTCTTCTAAGCTCGGCCTCATGAGCTCGGCCTGCATGAGCTCAGTCTTCTGAGCTCGGTTTGGACTGCATGAGCTCGGCCTCATGAGCTCGGCCTGCATGAGCTCGGTCTTCTGAGCTCGGCCTCATGAGCTCGGCCTACATGAGCTCGATCTTCTGAGCTCGGTTCGGACTGCATGAGCTCGGCCTTCTGAGCTCAGCCTCATGAGCTCGGCCTGCATGAGCTCGGTCTTCTGAGCTCGGCCTAAATGAGCTCGGCCTGTATGAGCTCAGGCCTCCTGTCGGATTTGGGTGTTTTAATTGTATTTGTGGGGTGGTCCATTTTTCCCCCAACAGTATCTTTGAAGCCGTGATGATTTCACCCAAGAGAGGCTGCAAGCACTGACGGAAGATGAGAAGAGGTTGTGCAGGTCCAGGACTATAAGGAGTTGCACGGCTAGCTGCCCAAAGAGCCTAGACCCAGTGAGTGCAATCGCTGCTATGAGGACCAGCCATCAATTGCACTAGTTTTTCTCATGTGCACATGCTTCTCCTCTTCACTTGTAGTTATAAATGGTTGCTAATAAGTTGTATATATGCTTGTCATGTTGGTGATTACTTCTATAAGCTACGTGTATGTGAGTCATCACGCACGTAAACATGCCTGTGAGAGCAAACAAAATGCTTTTATTATTCTTTTAAGTGGAACTTAGGTTATATTTCAAATGTGTTTCGAGTTCCATAGGAGTATAGGTTCTTAGTGCTAGAAACTTTTTATGGCCACTTGTGGTTGGTAACAGAGATATCAGATGATATTTTAACTTGCACACTCTCATCCGATCTTCCTGTATATGGTTCATTGCTCATGTATATCTACAGGGATATGACTAACTATGTATCCCTTCGATCACTCCCATTCAGTTGTTCTTTCCACTATATATCTGCACATACTCCATTTATAAAGTTATCGAGATTACAAAATCTTTATGGTATCAGAGCACGTTTTTTCCTCCAACGAGAAGAAATCGATCTCCTCCCATGGCCTCTAGCGATTCATCCAGTGCTACCCTTGCTGTGGTTACCAGTCCCACCACCACCATGTCTCAGCTAATCTCGATCAACGCAGCCACCCAGCTTCCTTTGAAGCTCTCGTCGTCCAACTTTGCTTCATGGCACGCACAATTTGTTTCTCTTCTTATTGGCTATGACCTAATGGGTTATGTGGTGGGGACACAGACCTCCGTTTCCAGCATGTATATAGGCGTCGCTGGTGTGCATAGCACTTCGGCCACCCTAATTTTATTTTTTTGTGTATTTTTATTTATTTATTATGTATTTTCGTCTTTTATTAGTTGCTGGCTTGTATGACTGTATTTAGCTAGTGTAGTGACCCATGATGTTGTTGGATCATGGGTAGTTACATGATCATTTGTGGGGATCATGGGTAGTTGCATAGGGGGCTATATATGGCACCTCCATATCTCCTGTTTTAGTAGAGTAATTTGGAAATGAAAACTTTGTCTTGACATCTGGCGGACTCCAGAACTTCTCTCCCCTCCCCTTTCAATTCATATTTTCTTCCCTAAATCATCTGTCCCATATCAGAGTTGGTGGGGACATAGACCTCCGTTTCCAGCATGTACATAGGCGTCGCCGGCGTACATAGCACTTCGGCCACCCTAGTTTTATTTTTTTTGTGTATTTTTATTTATTTATTATGTATTTTCGTCTTTTATTAGTTGCTGGCTTGTATGACTGTATTTAGCTAGTGTAGTGAC
Source organism: Phoenix dactylifera (assembly GCF_009389715.1). NCBI lineage: Eukaryota > Viridiplantae > Streptophyta > Magnoliopsida > Arecales > Arecaceae > Phoenix > Phoenix dactylifera. Next base: position 110,748 of record NW_024068005.1, on the reverse strand, counting down.
CCATGATGTTGTTGGATCATGGGTAGTTACATGATCATTTGTGGGGATCATGGGTAGTTGCATAGGGGGCTATATATGGCACCTCCATATCTCCTGTTTTAGTAGAGTAATTTGGAAATGAAAACTTTGTCTTGACATCTGGTAGACTCCAGAACTTCTCTCCCCTCCCCTTTCAATTCATATTTTCTTTCCTAAATTATCTGTCCCGCATCAGTTTGGTATCAGAGCTTAGGCAGGCTTGCCACTGTTGCTAAAGCCTCGATCCCTCTTCTATATTTTCCACTGTTCCTACTGTTCTCTTCTTCTTTCGGTTTCAGATAAAATAAACACCTTTTGCTGCCTCCTCCCTCTCTCTCGGATCTCGCACCAGACAAAAAAAAAAAAAGCAGAAGCCTCTGCGGCTGGTCCTCCACTTCCATTCTCGGCCACTTCTCCTTCCACAGAAGCACCATGCCGATGTATGGCGGAGCACTGCCGGATCCCAGGATTTCGGTGGGCACACGAAATCTACACGGTACCCCGACCTCGGACACCGGAGCGTGCTGATGGACCACGAGTGACTCCCGTTGCCAAAAAGAAGAGGAGCATCGCCGCCCTTCTTTCGGCTCTGTCCCTCGGACCCGCTGAAGCGCCCGCCGGCCACCGCGCACACGAAGAGAGATGGGAAGACATTACTAGTGAGAAGAGACCCAGTGCCAGAGCAGGTGACCGGTCGCCGGCCATCACCACTGGCCACTAAGATCCACCCACACTGCTAGCATGAACTTCGGCACGATCGGCCGCCGGGAACCGCCAGCAACCGTGGGCGTAAATCTCGGCACGCTCACTTGAAACTGTTGGAGAGTTTCAAGTTGGTAAACGGGTAAGCTCCAAACCCGTTAACCCTCGGTCAGTAACCCGGATCCGTTCCGGGATAAAGAAAAAAAAAAGAAAAAAAAAGAAGAAAGGGTCACATGACCCTCACGTGAGTCCCGCACGTGACAACCTCAGGCGAAAGCACGTGACTTGCACGTGCTGTTCCAAAAAAAAAAAAGTGACGCATCGCTGCCACACCACCACCGCCGCTGTCGCCGCTCTTACAACCGCACCCACGCTTCCGTCGCCTCCCACCCCTCTCATGAGACAGTGCTGCATCCGAGGTATTCTAGAAAAGAGAATACCTCTTCTTCTTCACGACCGGCCGTCCACAGGGCCGCCGCCGGCAGGTCGCTGCGTTCCCCTTTGCTACCGCCAAGCCGCCTCTCCTTTCCGCCGCCAGGCCATTCTCGTTCGCCGACGCCGCTCACTTCCATGACCGCACACACCGCTGCCTCGGTCACACTGCCACCCCCCTTCATCTTCTCCGTTGCCACCACCACCTCCTCCTCCATTGCCGACTCCATCGTCCGCCGTCGCCGCTTCCTTCGCTCCCCAAAACCAAGATCGCCACCCTCCGACATCGCTCCTCCCTTCTCCCCCCTATCTCCCTCAGCCCTTTTCTCCATTGCTCAGAGGGATCCGAAGCTATTCCAGAAGCTTCGGGTCCCTTCTAAATTCCTGCTTTCGGGCGAGCGGGTCGGCCCAGTGCTTGGCCCGTTGTCATGCGAGCCCAGTTGATCCTCTGGCCCATTGTCTTGCGGGCCCAGCTTTTAGGCCCCTGTACTTGGAGCCAGACCCTGCAGTAAGTTGGGCTTCCACAACGATACCCGTAGTCGACCGTCTTCCAGCAGCATCTTCTACAAATCGTCGGGCTCCGGTTCTGCATCCTACACTCTGACATCCAAACTCATCCACTGACTCAGATCTGTAAGAAAAGGTCGTATCTTTTCTTTAAATAATTTTTCAGCCTTTTCCTATAAACTAGTTTATCTTTAGATTATTATTGTTTTCACTTCATGTTGTCGGTTTAAGATAGGACCTTAATTTTGTAATAGCCTATGCCCCTTGAAAATACATATTGAGCCTTATAAATTATTTTCAAATCCTCAAAAGGCAACTAGGAATTTTACTTGAATATGGTGAAATCCAAATCAATTTGAAGGACCCCACTTTCGTTAGATTAACCTGCGAAGATTTTGCATAACCCAGACCAAGGTTAGCAGTATCTAAGGTCCTGATATTTAGTTATAACCTGTGCAAATTCGAGAGCAACCAAGACTCTGACATAAGACTTTTAGTCAAAATTGTTAAATTTAATCTGAAAGCTATTTTTATATCTAGGATTTTCGTAGTCTAGAGCATGACAACTCGTAGTGGTACATCCTACTCACATGAGATGTCTACCAACCCAAACCAACAGGTATTAGATGCCATAGCAGCATTAGAAACCAGATTAGGGGCAAGGATCACTGACCCTGAAGCTAGGCTGAATACCCGCTTGACTGTGGCTGAAAATTCAATCACCAACCTCCAAGTTACTCACAACGATGGAGAGTCTGAACTTGGTGAGTTTGAACCGCCCCGCCCCAGAGGCATTGGGCAACAACACCAAAGGGACTATCTAAGAGCGCGTGAGACACCAGATGAGCATGTAATGTGCAGTATTAGGATCGATGCACCAAGTTATGATGGTCGTCTCGACCCAAAAGTCTTCATTGACTGGCTCGCTGATATGGACCATTACTTTGAATGGTATAATCTATCTGAAGATCGCAGAGTTCATTTTGCAAAAATGAAGCTCACTGGTCCCGCAAAGTTGTATTGGAATACAATAGAAAATATGCTTGCTAGAGCTAGTCAACCCCCTATGGTACAATGGGATGAAATGAAGGAGAAGTTAAAAGAAAAATATTTCCCAACATCCTATAAGAGTCGCCTGTTAGATTAGTGGCAACGGCTGATTCAAGGAAATAAACCTGTGTCTGAGTACATCGCTCGTTTTGATGAGTTCTTTATGCGATGCGATGCACGCGAGAGTGTGGAATTGACCCTTTCTAGGTTTAGGTCCGGATTGCGAGATGATTTACAAAAAGAGCTTATTCTACGCGAGGTCAATTCATTAGAACATGCCTATCAACTTATCCAAGACATCAAGCGTTATACTAATAAGACAACCTTTAGATGATTTGATCTTAAGGAGACCAATCATAAGTTCACCCACGGTAGTCAAACTAACACTTGGAGTAAGCCTAATATTAGAAATCCAGTGACAGAATCCCCAAAAATTAATGATCAAAAGAATAAGAGAATTTTAAGTGACCCACCCAAAATTTTTCGAGATCAGTGTTACAGATGTTTTGGTTTTGGGCATAGAGCTAGTCAATGTCCTACTAAGAAAACACTGGTCATCGAAGAAGATAGAAATGATCAAGAGGATGAGTTGGTCCATGAACCAGAGATAGACCTTGAAGAGTCAGATGAAGGTGAGGAACCTGGCTCATTTGAGGGTTCCACCCCTTTAGGCGTAGTTAGGTGTGTCCTTACACAACCTAAGCAAAAAGATGATGACTGAAGGCGTTGATCCATATTTCACACCTACATCAAATGTGGCGAACATAGCTGTAAGGTTATCATTGACAGTGGGAGTAGTGTCAACATTGTATCCACAAGAACTGTCAAGAAGCTACAGTTAAAGACAGTGCCTCATTCTAACCCTTATAATGTGTCTTGGGTGGATAAAACCGCTATACCAGTCACTGAGTGTTGTCTAGTCCAAATCAACTTTTCTGAATATAATGATAAGGTCTGGTGTGATGTTATTTTCCTGGACGTTGGACACATCATCCTTGGTAGACCGTGGCTTTATGATTTGGATGTGACCATTTATGGCAAATCCAATTCCTGTTTTTTTGTTCACCAAGGAAAGAAAATTCGACTAAACCCTTTGCCTCCTAGGCCTTCTATTGCTGGAAAGAAGGATGTGAAGGTTGAAAAGCGCCTTCAAATCATTAGTCCTAAGGAATTTGAGAAAGCAGCATCCCAAGAATCCATAGTCATTGTGTTAGTATCCAAAGAAGTTGTTCCTAATTTTCAAATAGATTTTTTGAAAGAAGTTTATCATGTTCTAGAAGAATTTAAGGATCTCTTTCCTGGGGACCTTCCTGATGAGCTTCTCCCTATGCATGACATTCAGCACGCCATAAACTTGGTCCTAGGGGCGACTCTTCCGAACTTGCCTCATTATAGACTCAATCCGATTGAACATGCTGAATTGAAACGGCAAGTTGATGAACTACTCCAAAAGGGGTTCATCCGAGAGAGTCTTAGCCCGTGTGCAGTGCCTGCACGATTGGATGACATGCTTGACATGATGGCAGGTGCCACCATCTTGTCCAAAATTGACCTTAAGAGTGGTTATCACCAAATCCGTATCCGCCCGGGTGATGAATGGAAAACAGCTTTCAAAACCAAGGATGGATTATACGAGTGGCTAGTCATGCCCTTTGGGTTGACAAATGCACCTAGCATATTTATGCGAATTATGACCCAAGTGCTAAGACCTTTCATGGGAAAATTCCTTGTAGTCTATTTTGATGATATCTTAATTTATAGCAAAAACAAGGAACAACACCTTGAACACCTACGTTTGGTCTGCAATTCACTAAGGAAAGAAAGCATATATGCGAACCTTAAGAAGTGTTCATTTATGACTGATCGTGTAATCTTCTTAGGATTTGTTGTGTCTTCTGAGGATGTTTCAGCAGACCCACAGAAAGTCCAAGCTATTCTTGAATGGCCCGAGCCTACTACATTATTTGAGGTGCGAAGCTTCCATGGCCTAGCCACCTTTTATAGGAGGTTCATCAAGAATTTTAGTACGATCACTGCACCGATTACGGATTGTATCCGAAAAGGTGAATTTTACTGGACCGTTGCGGCCTCAAAGGCATTCCAAGAGATCAAGACTAGAATGACAGAAGCCCCAGTAATATGCCTCCCCAATTTCACTAAAGTTTTTGAAGTCTCTTGTGATGCATCTGGTATAGGTATAGGTGGTGTCTTAAGCCAAGAAAAACATCCTATCGCATACTTCAGTGAGAAGCTGAATGATGCCAAACGAAAATATTCTGCCTATGACAGAATTTTATGCTGTTGTACAAGCGCTGCGTCACTGGCGTCACTATCTGCTACCTCAGGAGTTCATATTATATTCCGACCATGAAGCTTTGAGGTACTTAAATTTCCAAAAACAATTGAGTTCACGATACGAAAAATGGGCTGAATTTCTTCAAGAATATATTTTCATGTTGTGTCACAAAGCAGGTATTGACAACAAAGCAGCTGATGCCTTAAGCCGACGTGTAGCATTATTTTTTTCAGTAAGCATAAATGTTACTGGATTTGAACGTATGATTGACGATTATGCAACTTGTTCAGACTTCGTTGAGATCTATGCGAGCGTGTTAGAAAGTTGCACCAGGGACAATAGTGATTACCTTGTGGTTGATGCCTTCCTGTTCCGAGGAAACAAGCTGTGTATCCCTCAAACATCCTTTAGAGATTTTCTAGTTTGGGAACTTCATGCGGGAGGAATAGCTGGCTATTTTGGTAGAAATAAGACCATTGATATGGTCGAACAAAGATTTTATTGGCCTAGTTTAAAACGGGATGTTGCAAAAATTGTTGGTCAGTGTCGTACTTGTCATCTATCCAAACAGCGCAAACAAAACACTGGTTTATATACCCCCCTTTCTGTCCCAGATCGTCCTTGGCAGGACATTAGTATGGATTTCGTGCTAGGATTGCCAAAGACTAGAAGTAAGCATGATTCCATTCTCGTGGTAGTGGATCGGTTCTCTAAGATGACACATTTTCTGCCCACTTCCAAGACTTCTGATGCCTTCAAAGTTGCGAGGATCATCTTTGATGAGGTCGTTAGGCTCCACGGGCTTCCAAAATCGATAGTGACTGATAGAGATGTCAAATTTGTTAGTTATTTTTGAAAGATCCTCGGGAACTTTATAGGTACTAAGCTTAAATATTCCACAGCCTATCACCCTCAGACAGACGGGCAAACTGAGGTGGTCAACCGCAGCCTAAAAAACCTTCTACGATGTTTAGTGGGTGACCACCCAGGTAATTGGGATCTTCTCCTATCCACAGCTGAATTCGCCTACAATAGCTCTATGAACAAGACCTCTGGCTTGAGCCCTTTTGAAATTGTCTGAGGCTATGTACCGCGAAAACCTGTTGATCTTATCCCAGTAGCACCTAACAATAGAATCTCTGAGACCGCTGAATCCTTTGAGCAACACATGCAAAATTTACATAAAGAGATTAAAAAGAAAATTGAAATTAATAATGCGAGATATAAAATGGCCCTTGACTTACGTCGACGTTATCAAGAATTTCGAGTGGGTGATGATGTAATGATCAGAATCAGACCTGAACGGTTTCCACCAGAAACCGTTAGAAAATTGCACGCCCAAAGTATGGGTCCATACCAAATTCTGAAACGGGTTGGATCTAATGCATATGTGGTGGATATTCCAAGTGATTTTAGAATTAATCCAGTTTTTAATGTAGAAGACTTAGTTGCCTACCGAGGTCCGACAACTATTCCTGCAGACCCACTCAATGAGCCTGACACTGCCTCATATCCAATTTTGAGAAAATATCTCCTGCTCCTGTCTTGCCTCCTGTACCTTTTTCTCCGCAGATCACAGACACAGTGGAACAGCTTTTGGACGATCAGATTGTTAGTACGTAGAACGGTGGTTATCAGCGATACCTGGTCAGATGGCATGGTCGACCTCCGTCAGATGATACCTGGATTAGCAGAGATGAGCTTCAGCGACTTGCTTCAGACCTGTTGGAGCATTACCAGACATCCTTTTCGCCAGAGGCGAACTCTTCTCCGCTGAGGGGAGTTGGTGGGGACACAGACCTCCGTTTCCAGCATATATATAGGCGTCGCCGGCGTGCATAGCACTTTGGCCACCCTAGTTTTATTTTTTTGTATATTTTTATTTATTTATTATGTATTTTTGTCTTTTATTAGTTGCTGGCTTGTATGACTGTATTTTGCTAGTGTAGTGACCCATGATGTTGTTGGATCATGGGTAGTTACATGATCATTTGTGGGGATCATGGGTAGTTGCATAGGGGGCTATATATGGCACCTCCATATCTCCTGTTTTAGTAGAGTAATTTGGAAATGAAAACTTTGTCTTGACACCTGGTGGACTCCAGAACTTCTCTCCCCTCCCTTTTCAATTCATATTTTCTTCCCTAAATCATCTGTCTCGCATCATTATGTCAACGGCACAACCCTGTGTCCGCCAAAGGAAGATGCGTCCGCTTCATCCTCCTCCGCTTCGTCGTCTCTTTCCCCAGCATATCTTCTCTAGTTCTGACAGGACAAGCTTCTACTTCATGCAATCCTGGCATCTGTTTCCGAAGCGATTATCCCACTGATTGCAACGTCGGAAACCTCTCATGCAGCCTGGTCAAAGCTTACTCGGCTTTATGCCAACCGTTCTCGTACCAGAGTCATGCAATTGAAAGAAGAGCTTACCCACATCCAACATGGTTCTCGTTCCGTGACGGACTTTCTCCATGCTGTGAAGATCATTGCTGATAAGCTCGATGTTATTGACACTCCCCTCTCAACAGATGATGTTACACTTCATGTCCTTAATGGACTCGGCCATGAATATTGGGATATTGCTGCACCAATCCGAGCGTGTGAGCCTCCTCTCACCTTTGAGGAACTTCATGATCTGCTCCTCAGTCATGAAACTTATATCCGTCGCCTAGAAGCATCTACTGCAACCTTGGTTGCAACCGCAAACTCTTCTCAACGTCGAAACCCCAACTCCAAATGGTTTCTTCATAACAAGAGCTCTCATTCTCCCTTTGGAAGGCCTAGAAATGCTTCTCGTCATGACAAGGCGTCCATTATTTGCCAACTCTTTGATCTCCATGGCCATTCAGCTAAAACCTATCGAGTGAAGCTGAAGCACAACGCCTCTGTCAACTGTGCTTCTCCCAATTCCTCTTCGAACAAACAATGGCTTATTGACTCAGCAGCATCGCACAATGTAACTTCTGACCTCTCTAATCTCTCGATTCATTCCGAGTATGATGGTACAGATGAGGTTGTCATCGGTGATGGATCAGGTTTGCACGTAACCCATGTTGGCTCTACAACTGTTTCTCATCCCACTCGTTCCTTCAACTTATCTAACATTCTATGTGTTTCGTCCATTCATAAGAATTTAATTTCTGTTCATAGCTTCACCAAAGAGAATGATGTTTTCTTAGAATTTCATCCGTTTCATTTCTTGGTGAAGGATCGGAGAACGGGGGCGACGCTCCTTCAAGATAGTTGTCAGGATGGTGTTTATCCACTACCGGCACCAATGTCTTCTGCGTATGCTACTGCACTTGTCCATCAACGAACCACCACTGCTGTCTGGCACCGTCGCCTAGGCCATCCTTCAAATAAAACTGTTTCATATGTTCTTCATCATTTCTCTCTTCCCTTTTGACAATCTTCGTCGGATGAAAACTCTTTATGTATTTCCTGTCAATGCAATAAGAGTCATCGCCTTCCTTTTCGATCCACTTCCCTTATGAGTACTCATGCTTTAGAATATTTGTACACTGATGTTTGGGGACCAACGAAGCACAGCTCCATTGATGGCCATCGTTACTATGTGATCTTTATTGATCACTTTACGAAATATTGCTGGTTTTTTCCTCTCGCCCGCAAATATGATATTCTGTCTATCTTCCAGCAACTGAAACCCATGCTTGAAAAACAGTTCGGTCACAAAATCAAAAATCTTTACTCTGATAACGGGGGTGAATTTGTGAAGCTCCACTCTTATCTTCTCCAACATGGCATAAGCTAGTATTCCACCGCACCTCATACTCCTCAACAGAATGGGACGAGTGAACAGCATCATCGATATATTGTCGAAACAGGTCTTACCCTTCTTCATCAGGCCTCTCTACCACCATCCTTCTGGTCTCATGCCTTTCAAACTGCCGTTTATCTCATTAACCGCTTGCCTACACTCCTTCTTCACCATCGTTGTCCTTTTGAAGTGCTCTTTGGACGACCACGCACTCATGCAAAGCTTAAGGTTTTCGGATGTCAGTGCTACCCATGGCTAAAACCTTACCTTTCTCACAAACTTCAACCCAAGTCGAAGCCATGTCTTTTTCTCGGTTGCTCCACGTCTCAGAGTGCCTACAAGTGCATGGATCTTGAATCCTCTAAAATTTACATCTCTCGGCACGTTGTCTTTGATGAGTTTTTGTTTCCTTTCACCACCAAAACTAATTCCTCTTCCTCTCCATCTAGTGCGTAGTAGCAGACTTCATGATCCCACCGGTACCACCTGTGGTTATTTCTCCTCCTGACGTGTCTTCTCTTACAGGTCCTCGTCTACCGCTCCTTCCAGACACTTCTCCACGACTACATAAGTCATTGCCTTCTCCTGCTTCCCCAGCTTCCTCCGTGCCCATAGCTTTAATTCTTGTTGCTGCCTCTCCACCTCCAGAACCAACTCGCTTGCATCCCATGGTCACACGATCTCGCAACAATATCTTCAAACCTAAGCATCTTTATCTTGTAACCAAACATCCTCTTTCTCCGCCAGTAGAGCCCACATATGTTTCCCAAGCCCTTAAAGATCCTCACTGGTGACACGCCATGTCTGAAGAGTTTAATGCCTTACTTCGTCATGGGACCTGGGACCTAGTACCACGCCTGGACTCTGGTAATCTAGTTGGTTGTAAATGGGTGTTCCGAATCAAACGACACCCAGATGGAACTATTGAACGGTACAAGGCTAGGCTAGTCGCAAAGGGGTTTCATCAACGCCCGAAGATTGATTATGCTGAAACATTTAGTCTGGTTGTAAAGCCGGTCACGGTTCGCAGTGTGCTCGCCATCGCTGTCTCACAGGGCTGGAGTTTACGGAAACTGGACGTCAACAATGCTTTTCTTCATGGGACTCTCACTGAATCTGTTTACATGGCCCAACCTCCCGGTTTTATCGATCCGGTTTCTCCTTCCCATGTCTGCAGGCTGAAGAAATCTATTTATGGGTTGAAACAGGCTCCACGCGCTTGGTACCAGGAACTATGCTCATATCTTCTGGAACTTGGCTTCTTCAATTCTAAAGCAGATTCCTCTCTGTTTATTTATCACAAGGACTCTATCCTTATCTACTTGCTTGTGTATGTTGATGATCTTACCATCAATGGGAGTAATCTGGCTGAAGTCTCTCATGTTGTCACCAAGCTACGCGCCCATTTCTCTCTCAAAGACTTAGGGTCCCTGCATTACTTTCTTGGGGTGGAAGTTCTTCCCACTCCACACAGTTTGTTTCTGTCTCAGCACAAATATATTCGGGACCTTTTGGATCGTTCTCAAATGAGTGGTGCTAAGGCCATCACTACTTCTCTTGGCACGAAGGAGAGTCTTGTGCTGGATGATGGGTCTGGAGCAGTAGACGGCACTGCGTATCGTCGTATCATTGGCGCTCTTCAATACCTTGCCTTCACTAGACCTGACATTGCCTTTGCCCTGAATAAGCTGGCTCAGTTCATGCACAAACCCACCCAGCAGCATTGGACAGCCACGAAACGCGTCTTGCGCTATCTAAAACACACCATTGATCATGACATTCTTCTTCGTCACAACAACGTTCTCCATCTTCAGGCTTATTCAGATGCCAACTGGGCTGGCGATCGGGATGATCGGACGTCCACGTCTGCTTATCTCGTCTTCCTTGGCGACTGCCCAATCTCCTGGAGCACACGGAAGCAACGCGCTGTGGCGAGATCCTTGATTGAGGCCGAATATCGAGCACTAGCTACTACTTCTTCTAAACTCGTCTGGATAAGGTCTCTTCTCTTGGTGCTTAGACAATAGCTTCTTGCCGAACCAACGATATTCTGTGATAACATCGGTGCCACTCAACTCAGTCTCAATCCAGTTATGCACTCTCGCATGAAACATATTGCTATCAACCTTCATTTTGTTCGGAATCTCGTTTCCAAGGGAATCCTGGCCGTCTCTCACATCAGCACAGTGGATCAGTTGGCTGATCTGCTCACCAAGGCTCTTCCCCGTCGACGATTTTAGTTACTTAGTTCCAAGATCGATGTAACTAAAGGTACACAGATTGATTGAGGATACTTTCTCATGTCACATATACCGTTTGCATGTAATTACTGATACAATTGAAATAAGATCCCAAATCAACGCTTTCTTTGTCATCTTCAGAATCATGGGTTCTCTTCAAAAACTCCCATTGGCAATTCTTGTTGCTAGTTCGGTTCTATTCATCTTTCCGGGTCACTACGTTCTCATAAGCTTCGGGTCTGTCCGTTAGTGGTGATTGGTCATTAAGGTTCCTTTTGGCTTGCTTTTCCTGCTATCCCGCTAAGCTTTCTTGTTTCATGCCTTCTGGCTCTGCGTAACATAACATCAACTGACAGACCTAGCTATATTGAAGAGAGTTTGGTTGGGAACCTTTGCTTTTTGTTGTGCCGGAAATCCGGGTATGAAGGCTACGCAAGAGTTTTCTTTTCCGCTGGTTCGTTGCTCATTTATATCTACAGGGATATGACTGTGTATCCTTCGATCACTCTCAATCAGTTGTTTTTTCACTATATATCTGCACATACTCCATTAATAAAGTTTTCGAGATTACAAAATCTTTAGTTGGCACCTTCATGAGGTCCATGGCATGGAATCCATGCTCCATATATGGGCTTGGGCAGCTGGGGTAATAAAGCAAAGGGGAAGTCGGCTGGGAATGGAATCCGTGCTCCATCCACATACATGTTACTATGAATGGATATATTACAAGTTGAAATAAAATTATGGCAATATATAAGCCCATATGAATGCCAACTCATTCACTTATTCAACCGATGGATATAGCAAAGATCGTATATGGTTGTCTGGTTCGTATGCATGCATGTGTTTTGTTTAGAAAAAGGAGAAATGGGATAGATGCTTATGATGCCAAGGACAAATTTGTGTGGGATAAAATCCGCAGACATGTATTTATTGACAAATTATAGTATAGGAACGGAGGTGTATGTTCTATGCAAAGATTTTGTTCTAGATCTAAACATCCAGTGACAACGATGATATATTGAAATACTAGTCACTTACAAAGATTTCTCGAGCAAAAAGTGTGCAGGCTCTAGCACTAGATCCAATCTCAAATTTCGAACATGGATGACAAAAATAATGAAATTTGTCTAGATTCCAAATTTTATTGAAAAAAACCTGTAATCTCTAATTCCTATAACAATTCAAGCATTGTTTGTACAGTCTCCATTAGTGGTAAGCATGGTGCTCCTATCTTTGCTCGAGCTAAAAAAGAATTCTTGCAATTTTAAGGCTAATCCTCTCTTGTTTTGAACTTACTTCTGGATTGTCTATCAATTACAAAAAAGAGCTCAATGTAGCCTATTAGCCTAGACTGTAACTTGGCATATGATTGTGTAAAGTAGCTTCACTGCTCTTTTGTTCTTATTCCATTTTAGTATCTTGGTTGATCACTCTATCTCCGGGGGCCTAAGAAGAGAGATTGGCTATCACTTTTGCGGCGAATTGAAGTTAGATTAGCGATATGAAAGGGTAAATATCACTCCTCTGGGGGAAGATTAATTCTAGCTAATTTTGTCGTCACCGTCCTTCCCTTCTATTACACATCCATCTTTAAATTGTCTGTTTGGGTTGTCAAAAGAAGACAGATATAGAAGATCCTTCCTATGAAGTGATGATAAGAATGGTAAAGGAGGAGGGGGTTTTAGGTTTCAAGAACATTAGCCAGCTCAATCAGTCAGTACTCGCCAAATGGAGATGGAGGTATCTTACAAATGATCTAGGCATTTGGGAAAGACAGGTGCATTTTGCTTATAATAAAAAAGTGAAGCTATCTATGAATTGGAGGCCAAACAAAAAATGTTCCAATCTATGAGAGATGTAGTTAATACTGTACCCGTATTATGGAATGGAGCAAAATATCATATTTGCAACGGTCAAGAAACACTTTTTTGGAAAAATTGTTGGATTTCTAATGCTCCTCTGCAAACCCTCTTCCCTAAGGTCTATGCAATCAATGAGAAAAAGAATGGATGGTGGCTGAATTTTTCAACTCAAGCACTTTGGAATGGAAATTTAACAAACCTAGGTGACCCACAACGAATATTCAAACTGAATTTAATAAATTACTAACTCTTCTTGCTCATGTTTCTCTTAACTAGGATTGGATAGCAATAATTCCTTCTCAATCATCTTTGTCTACCAATTCATCAATATGAGAGGCATTAAATACAAGTTCACCGATGACCTTTGGAATCTTTATGCACCACTTAAGGTTAGACGATTGCTTGGCTCTCGGTGTTCTGCATCCTCAGTCCTCTTTTGAAGATATTTATTTCATATGGTAAAAGAGGTCTTTTTCTAAATCGGCCCACCCTATTATCCTCTTGCTCTTCGCTGATAAACTTGGATATGCTAAAAGGAATGGAATGCTAGAATCTTTCTCAAGAAGTACTCTTCAATCATAGTCATGGCTTTGAAGGGCCTTAGCTTCTTCAACGATTGGTTTTCCTTGTGCAACCAGAAGTAGCTAATTGACTTAGAAAAAATCTGGATAAGGACAAAGAATATACTATCACTGTTGAATGATGACTATAAGAAGCAGACTCTCTATCAAAAACCTGTTTGTTGAAAAATCAAACCAATGCTCACTTGCAAAGATGTAATTGTTAGAAGCCACAAACTAGTCTCGTTCTTTAAATATTTCAGATTACAACCAGCATGGAAGTTATCTTTCCTTTGTTTTATTTTTCTGAACCAAACTGTTTTCAGCAAGTCTGACCTTCAGGGTGACCTCCTTTGGTAGCAGAACATGTTGTCTTAATCAGGCTATAAAAATTGTTCTGCTCAGATCATTTCCAAAGCTTCTATGAGCTCCAATCCCTCAAAGTCTCTTGGGAAAGCTTCAAACAATATTCATATTGGAAACCAGCTGGGAGAGGATGCCCTGCTCAAAGGCCATTAGCACACTTATGTTTAGCTTTATTGACCAAAGTCATCTCTACCTAATGACACCTCAAGCTTCCTCCTTTTTTTTTTCTCACTTTGGCCAACTTAGTAGGAAACTCCAATCTTAGATCCTTCTATTTTGTGCAATCAAAATTGCAAAAGGCAAATAAATTATCGATAGATTTTTTTTCTTTTCTTCCGTTTGCTCCTCTGTAATTCTTTTCTCTTTGAATAAATTTCTAGCTTACCTTCCTTCTTTTCCAAAAACAATAAATAAAACTAATTTATGCCCTACCAATAATAAAAAATGCTAATTTTTTGATTGAAAAATATTGTTAATTTGAAAAATTGCTTTTGAGTCAAAATTTAGATGGGCCTGCTTGGGCAACAAGTTGTTAAGTTCGGCCCACTAGCCTGGTACCGGAATTTATAGACTACGAAGATGCGCACACGGTTTCGCTTCTCGAAACACAGACGAATTTCGGGAACCGCTCGAGCTCGAGTTCTCAGAATCCCAATCCGCTTCCCTCCTCCCTCATGGCTCGTTTTGTACTCCAAAACCGTCCTTCCTTCGAAGCCCAAAAAATGGAAATCGTTCTCCCATGGAGAGCCTGATGCCTATTCCCCAAATACCCACGCACTTCTCTTGTGCTTCGCTTTTCGCTCCAAAGTCATGCTGAGGTCTCGCCTTGTGGGAGTTTCCCTTCGAAACGGATCGAGGGTCTTTACTCGGTCTCCTCCATCTACTAGGTAATGGCGATTTCTTTAGGGTTTTCTTGCAATCTTGTAGCATTGTTTTTTTTATAAAAAAAAAATTGCGGACTATGTGTTTGTGTTAATTCCTCCTATTCTTAGTTTTAGAACTTTGAGCATCACACGGAGCTTGCTGTAAATAAATTTGCGTTGGATGAGGAACAGTTTAAATGGTTTAACGATGTAATAGTATGAAGCTATTTTTGACAATCGATCTTGGGTTTAGATTATGTATAGAAATTCAGTGAGAAAACAATGTTCAGGGAAACGACATTGTTATCAGAATTTTTAAGAGGTGGGAGACTATACAGAGATAGTTGTGGATTTTGTCGATGTATAAAAGGATTCGTTAAAGCACTTTTAAGTGGAGAGTCTAGTTGTTGTGGAATTGGGACCATCTGTTTTGCATCACAGATTAATAATGGATGAAACCTGAAGTCATGTCAATGAGTGCAATGGGGCTTCTTGATGTGGTTAGTGCTGTTCTGTTATGACGTGGCCTATCTTTTTCTTACTTAAATAGTGTTGAATGTAGGCCTATAGAAAAGATTTTAGGAAAATTTATTGGGAAAATAGTCAAAATGGTTGGAAGGATTTTGGAGACTGTAAATTTGGAGAAATGTAAAGTCAGTTCAGAGTGACAAACACTTTACTGATACTTGTTTTTTTCTCTAAAAAAGGCTTGAAATTTAAATATGTTTGCAATCTAGAAGATGGTAAGAAGGGTACTACGTGGAAGGAAATTGCCAACATTGTGAAAGTTATTAATTAAGGGAACTCACCAATAAAGTGAAATGCAAGGAAGTCAAAACAAATGCAACAGAAAGTTGTTCACAAGAACTAAAGGAAATTAAGGATGTAATTTCCACAATTTTTGCATGAAAGGTTGCTACGAAATTTGGGGTGTCTTAGAGTATGCATATGACCTGGCTATTGAGAAGCTGGTGAAACCATATGGACTCTTTGTCAAAAGAAAAATAGGTAACTGCCCAGACTATTTCCTTTTTTTATATTTATGCTTGGTTTTTTATGATGTGTCCCTGTTTTTCCTTGAATTTTATCACAACAGAGTTACTTGGACATTTATGTCATCTTCAAAAATCTATGTTGACATGTACCTGCCAGTTAAATATATCCATCAGACACTTTAGATATCTACCATAATTTGGTATATATGGGTGCAAAGTTGAATTCTTCCAGTGCTGAGTCCTGTATCTCTCACATGAATTTCTTGTTAATCAAAGTGGCTTATAGTTGTTCTTCGAGCTCATGTACTACGAGAGGCATTTAAAAGCTTGGTGAAATGTCGCAGACTTCTGTACTTAACCTAGGTTTTGGAGTTACAGTTGGGAACATGTATTTCAATAATAATACTACCTGTGTGTCATACAAGATTGGCTTCTTAATTTTTTTCCCTTTTTTTTCTACCTTCCGTTAACAATCTTGATTCTCATGCCCTTAAGTTGTTAAAAAAAGGATATTAAACAATCACTCAAAAATCATGATCTATCTTAGTGATGAAACTTTTAAAGTATATGAATCATCACAAAACTTACTATCAAACATACTCATGAATGATTGCGACCACTTTTTATGTATGAAACCATGTGCAATGTTGTCATGGTTATTTGAACTAATCAATTACTGATAAATTAGTACTAACATCAATGAACACTTGTCAAGATTATATAAGATAAAACTGATTAATAGATATTACCTTTAACATTTTCTATTCTTCAACTGTAAATTACTTATTGTACAGTGTAATAAAAAAAATGCCCTGTGTCTCCTCTAACTTGTATTTTTGCTCTTGTCAAGTAAATACTTAAATATGCTTCAAAATGTCACTCTTCTTTCCCTATCCATGCAACACCGTGATAGCTTGTATGTTTTTCTTTTTTTTCTTCCTAACTACCAGAGAGTCCATGGTGTAAGGATGTGCATCCACATTCTTATTCTGATTGAAGCAAGATTTTTTTGGCGTTTGTAGTTGTCAAGCACGTGAGACTGGTAAGGATGAGAACTTGAAAAATGCCAGTTAAAAGAAGAGAGTTATTCATGACCTTCCTGAGTTGTTGTAGCTGGCTGACTTAGGCAATCTTACTTTCTTTGGCTTTGAGTGCAAGCAGGCCAAACAAATCATGAAGATATTTAAAAGTTTCATATGATTATCAGCTAATGCAACCAAGGTTCTTGAAATGAAAGAATGTGATTATTGTTGGAGGTCCAGCAAGGGTGGATAGGAATTTGATCTCTTGTATATGCAGCATGTTGAAGCCTTGGTTTCCAGCTTGTTTCTAGATAAATTCCTAATATCTGTTTGCGAGTGTAATAGATGGTTGTCCTAGGAAAAAAATACATGTCTGGACCTTTTCTAAATAGAAACAGTTGATATGAATATATATATCTAGAAGATGCAATATCTCTATATATGATACAAAAGGCTTTGTTGTCCAGATGCTGTCTGGATTCAGAGGCTCTCAAATTCTCTGTTCTTGGTTTCAAGGTTTTCTGGAATTTCAGTTTGTTCAGGAAACTAAACGGCCCTGATCCAAGTAGGCTGACATGCCTGCAACCAAATAAAGTGAAAATATTTTCCCCCAAACCCAGGAGATCATGTCCATAGCATGTGCATCTATTATAGAAAGAGTAAAATCTATCTGTGCATCTGACATCTTCAGATTAAATGCTGGATGACAATGCCTACTCTTTTTTCTCTTTTTATAGTAAATGTGAAAACCACCATGTTATATAGGGAACTATATTTAGAGAACTAGGAAGCTTTTCTATTTTGTTGAGATCAATATTACTAATTTTGTTGTATATATGTTTTTAGCAGATATACTTTTGAAAAGTCATATTACAAATATCATTTTCATAGGAGATGGGTACCAGCCTTCATGAAGAATTTCCCAAGTATTTATGGTCTCTTATTTAGACAAGCAGGACTTACAGCAAATCTCTGTCTATATGCATGTAAATTTGCAAATGCTAATGATGGTTTTGTCATTGTAGGGTTTATCCTTTTCAGGGCTTCCAGTCCCGAGGCTATATAGAAGGAACAAACTACAGGGATCATAAGCTACCAAGAAAGCTTCCAGAAGATAACGAGTTGCATTCCCAATCATGGAGAAATTATATTATTGTATGCTGACTTGAGAGTACCAAAGTTCCCCATTTACATGTGATAATTTGATGCATTAGTAGTTTGGAAAAGTCTATCTTTTCATGTCCTCTGAACTCATATTAAGAAGATGTATGTTATAAACTTTACAGTCTAAGTTTTGAATTATGTCTCATGGTTGAACAAATATTGGATTTCTTGCAGCCCACAGCTGTACTAGTGATTGCTGGAGCAGGCCTACTTATTCACTACAATGATGAGAAACGAGCAATCCCAAAAGGTGCCTTCCTTAGAATCTGCAGCATGGTTGATGCGCTAAAATTATTTTGTCTCGTTGGTTACTTATTACATTGTCAAATATTGTAACTTGATCAATCCAGTCCCTTATATGCACTTATCAATATAAAATATTCCCAGATACACATACATATTGTGAATGCTTTATAAATTTTCATGGTGACTTTTGGAGACCAACCACCCCCCCCCCCAACCCGCCCGAAAAATCCAGGGGCTTGACAGGGGAAAAAAGGAAAAAGAAAACACTTCAACTATAAATAGGAGACTTAGGTGCAAATATTTTTCTGGACCAATCTCCAAAACAATCATTAAAATGCCCTGGAAAATGAAGCCCAATTTATATTGCAATTATGCAAAGATGTCTAAACTAAGTGCAAACTTTAAATGCTTCAAACTCTCCTCAATCTGACGGTCCATCGTGTTTTTAGCCTTATTAGGATGTATTAGGTTGTCTTAGATTGCCCATTCTGCTATTTAGTGATTTATTTACTTACATATTTATTTATTTTTAGTGGTTGTGACTGGGGGGCATGGCATCATGATTGTTGTTTAATATGATCCCTTGTGACTGTGATGTCATCACTTGATCTTAGGCTGCATTATTGCACGAGGAGCATATGCATTGGTCTTTTTGAGAATTGTCTTGTTGAAGTAGTTTGTTTAGATCTCATTTAGTGAAATCAGTATTTTGCCAACAATGGAAGAAGCAATCTACAACTGTCAGCCTTACCATCTTTTAATGCCTACTAATTGAATAATTGGCTGGTGGCGGCTTCAGTTAAAAGTATACTTTGACCTCTGGAATCTTCATACTAAAGAAAATATATGTTTTTCAATGCTATGTCTGTCTGTCTGGAAGATGATTATCAAATTTGCTAAAAACTTATGGATCTTCCCTGTGCCAAGATTTTGTTATCATGCATTTTATAATAAACATGTTTCCTATGACGTTTCAGGATGGTAACCATATTCATCTGATTTTGTGATTTTTAAATTTATAAACTGGCTATAACAAGTTTGGCAAATCAGGCGTATTGGTGATGTTTGTACATTTCTATTCAGTAATTTTGTCCTAGAATTCCTCTTATCATCTCTATTTGTGTATTGTTTGTGCATCTTTGTAATTCTAAATACATGTCTACCTTGCCAGTCTTAAGAAACTTCTCTTTTTGCTAGGTGATCTTTAACCTGTCATCTGACATCCTTTCATATATATTTTACAGGATCGCATCAAAGTACTAACTCTGATGGGAGTAAAGTCAACAGACCTGCAATTGGAGGCCCATTTAGGCTGTTTGATACAGAAAAAAATTTGGTAACTGAGTCAAACCTTCAGGGAAATTGGACACTCATGTACTTTGGGTACACTTCTTCCCCTGATGTTGGACCAGAAGAAGTTAAAAAGATGGCCGAAGTCATCCAGATATTAGGTGGAGCATCTTCTGCCATTCTCAATTGTCTTAAAAACTCTTGGTACTTAAAAACATGAGAAGATGATCTGTATGATTGATGTGTATTAGCCTTTTTTGGAATTGGGGCTGCAAGTGGATTGGATTGACCTGCTTCCATTCTGAAACAGATCCAACAATAATCTGTCCCAATCTGAACTGAAGTTTTTTAGGCTTGAATTGAAAATTATGACCCACTTCAAATATGGACTGGATTTGAATCACTAAGCCTTCAATCTGTATATGAACTGATCTGAAGCTAACCAGCAATAGTACACTATATACTTTAGAACCCCCCCTTAAATGTAAGAAATTATTTTTCCTTTAGTACATAAAGTTAATGTACTAGTCGTTATTTGTCATGTAAATTACAATTTATATGTGATTACTGATCAAACTTTATGGTGAGTAGGCTGTTGAAACTCTACATGTTGCTTATTATTATTTTATAGGCAATCAATTGATACATGTTTATAATGATTTGCACTTGAATTATTTTGACCTGATTTGACTTGAGAAACCAGGTGGATTGATAAAATAAATATTAAATCCGATCTGATTTAACCCAAATGGAAACGAATTAGGCTTGGTTCAATTATTTAACTTGATTCAAATATGGGTTGGATTTGGTGTGTGCTGATACTGGATCCATTTGTACCTGCTTGCAGTGGTAGTTGGAGCTAAAAGTTTTTGTGCTGGATTTTGCTTCAAATGCATCGACCCATTATTTTTGTCTTTTTGAGAAACCCTAAATGCCATAATATCAGCATAACATGAAAAACAAAAAGGATATGCAATTTTTACTTCAGATGTCTTATTAATCTTTATAAAAAGAAACAAAAAAAAGATGGTTTTTGTTGCTTATGGAGGAATGATAAATGTATTCTAAATTTAGGACCAATAAGGGGTGTTTTTAATTTTTCATGATTGGCATTCATTGAGCCGTGCCTTCTTGTGTTATCTCCTTCCATTTTGTGGATATTTTCTCTTGTAACATAGATGATGGTTAATTAGTTACCTGACTGCACCTTCAGAGTCTGAACACAACTTCAAGATCACTCCTATTTTTGTCACCATTGACCCTCAGCGTGATTCCCCTGCTCAACTTAGGGCATACCTTGGAGGTCAGTTATTCTGGTCTTAACTGCTTAATATTTTCTTCAATCGATTGATTCTCATTATGTCTCTGTACTGAAGATTTTGAAGTTTTTGTCACTTTGTGGTTGCAGAATTTGATTCAAGAATAATTGGATTAACAGGCCCTATTGCGGCTGTAAGACAGATGGCACAGGAGTACCGCATTTACTTCAAAAAAGTTGATGAAGAAGGCCAAGATTATCTTGTGGAATGTTCACATAACATGTAGTGTGCTCTGTATTGCAGAAATTTGTTTAAAAAATAACAGATGCTAAAATCGATGCTTAACTGTTATAATTTAATGTGTATATTGGCAGGTACCTGTTAGATCCAAACATGGAAATTTTGAGATGTTTTGGAGTGGAATATGATGCTTTGCAGTTGTCTAATGCGATAATGATGGAGATGAAGAAGGCATCAAAGTGACCAACCTTCTATGTACCATTTCTTCCTCTGATTTTTTCTAAGGTGAATTTCTCTTTTGATGTCATTGCTAGCATGTATTTGCTTTATTGTATTTTGACACTGAATTGTTCTATGTTTTTCTATGCTATTATAGAGGGTTATGTGTTTGTTGTTTCAGGTGATTCTCAAGAAAGTTTGAAGGCATAGATTGAATGATAGAGCTCAAGAAAAGTTTTCAACCATTCTGCAGTTAAAAATATGGTTCGAGAAAAAAGAAAAAAAAGCTAGCGACTTTTCTTCTGAATAAAATTACAGGTGAAATGGCTTTGTAATTTCATGGAAATTTTGTCTTTTCATGACAATTAGTACAAATTTCTAATTCAAGTTATGAAGCTACGCAGAACCCATTTGTCTATCTTTGATGATGTTGTGTTTTGTCATCCGCCCTAATAAACATTCTTTCAATTTGGTTGACTTCATCATACTGGATGCATCTTGTAATTCTTTCCTATGTAAAATGGCTAGTGAGCCACATCATCAATTGTTTCCAACCTATAAGCAGGCCTTTAGATCAGTTCAAAATCTCAGGAAGGTCACATGCTTGATCTTTCTCCCAGAATCATGACTCTGAATGCTCCAAGAGCCAGTTTCATTTCCTGTAATAACAATTCGTGGTCTACAAAATTCAGCAAACTTGCATTATTTTTATATTATGTGTCTTCCTGGGAGACTGATCCTTTTAGAACCTTGCCATATGCCCTGCTGCTCTGTATAACTTACAACCCATCCTCACCCCAGTTGCCTTCCATTGTTGTTGTCAGAGCTTTCCATCATATGTGCATAATCTGTAATGTGAGGTCCACATGATGGCAAAGTTGTTGCTTCTCATTATTAGGACTCAAGGTCACATTATTTGTTATGATGAACTTTTACTTTTTCTTTTTTTCTTTTCTTTTTGTTTTTGCCATTTCCTCTCCAATTCCTTCATATCCCGTGTGTTGATATTTGCAAGCTCCTCAAGATCTTTGCTTGCCGACCGCGAGCAATATTTCAGATGCCAGTGTTACTTTCCTTCTATTATGTCAAACAAGTTGTTCCAATCCTCCCTGATATCTCCAAGTTCTGTTAATGGACAGCTTTGTCTGATCAAATAAGCTTGTTGGTTTTGGGATATTTGCCTGTCTCTTGCTTTCAATTTGTGAAATAAAGGAAGAACTAATAGCTACAATATGTTCTTATACTTAGCTCTGAATGCTAGTTTTCTTGTAACATCATCTTGGATTAGATGGTGCTATAAACTCTTCATCCAATGCAATGACATTTGTGAATCTCGAGGACTTCCTTAACAGAACAACATGGCAGGAGGCGATCGGTGTCATTATACCTGTTTCTGATGGTCCTGTTGTTTGGATGGCTGTGATTGACTGAACTGCTGCTTGCTGTTCGTGGGAAAACAGCAAGTCGCCAACCTGATATGGTGGGAAAACGGCAGGGTGGGTGGGATTCGGCTATGATCAGAGGCCAGCGTTGGATCACGTGGGCCGGGCTCCCTCCTGTTGCTATTCCCTGTTCCACCGCTCCCCACCCAACTGAACCTTGGACCGGACGAGGTCGGACTCCGTACCCGTTGTGTTGACTTCTCTCAAAACCGGGCCCTATTTTTGTTTTCTTTTCTTTGTCTCATACTTCTCTTTGGGGATTACAAGATCAAAGGCTTGTATAAACAAACCACACCTGACCCAGAATGAGAAACAAATCGAGAAATATTATCATCACCAAGTATAAATTGCAAGGGCTAGCATCTACTATTAAATTGAGATCAAGGTTGAACTTGGGTTAGAGTGATTTGAATATAATGGCATCCAACCCATTGTTAGGTCTAGTTTAGCCAATCATACCTAATTTGGGCTTCACTTGGATTAAAAAATGTCGACTTGAGATCTAGTGAAGCTGGTTTAGGTTGAAGGATTAGAACCCAACCTAACCCACCCTAAACTTGACCCAACTCAACCTAATCTATGTTCTTCCAGAGCCAGCCCGGCAAAGCGTGACCTAAACTAACCCAATCCAAATTGCTTTCTGGTTAAGAATTTTGCAATAGTGCCGGCACTTGGACTCCTGTTTTGTCGCCAAGCTGAATGTCGGATTCAGTTGTGTTAGGATTGGATGGTTTGTTCATTGGTTGGACTTTGGTTGGCAATTAAGCTGGATCCAATTCCAATCCATCCAATTTGTGCATTTAGCTTGAATTAGCCTATTCCAATCCAGGGATTTAAAAAGGATAACAGATGGCCTCAGCCAAATTCCAGCTGGGTTGGTTTACGTGAGAAGCACCACTCCTACGTGACGTCTGCACGCGGCCGCACCACTTTTATCGCTGTATAAAATAGCACCAAAAAAAAAAAAACCATCTCTTTTCAAATTAAAAAGTTCTTTTCTAACGGTCCAAAATACAAAAATCCAAATATAGCTAATAAAAAACACCACCGCCAACTTTTTTTTCCAATTTCACCAGAGATCCACATTCCACCGGCTTCCGGATTTCGCTCCCCACTAGCTATTGCCACCCCAAAACAGATCTCCAAATCTTAAAATATCACACAAAAAGGCTAAGATACAGCCTTGTTCTTCCGTTCTTCTAATCTGAAATTACTGTTTTCTTTTTTTTTGTGTGTGTGTGTTAAAATACGGTAAAAATGATCAAAAGGAAGGCAAAAAGGAAGCTTGGCTTCCTGGAGACTTTTGTGAGGTAGATCTCCCAGTTCCAAGTTTCCTATGGTAGCACCTTTTTTTCCTTTTTTTTTTTTTTTTTCTTGCATGCATGTTCTATTCTTCTTCTTATCCAAGCAATCCCAAGTCCTCTTTTTCCCCTTTCCGCCACCTTTTTTTTCTCTATTATATTGTTGTTCTTATGCTTCCTAGACTTCTCTCCCACTATGTTTTCAGCTCTCAAACCATGACAACCCCACAGGAATTATGAATTCCCACCAAATTTCCAATCGCATTCACTTTTAAATTCCCCCACCCTTTGCCAAAAAACAAGGCCCGATTCCCACCTCCCTCTACTCTGCATGGCTATCAGAGCCATGGACGATGCGAAGAAGCCATCGGGGTGCGGCGTGATGGTGTTCTACGGCGACATGTTCCGCCGCCGTGGCTTCTGGCACCGTCGGTCAGCCTCGACGAGCTCGGTGCCCCAGCGATCCCCAGAACACAGAATTGCGAAGCTGCCATCCTCCAACGGACGGCCTCAGCAGCCTGCATCCGATGACAAAGCCATGGTGCTACCAGCAAATTTATCTCAGCCGCCTGCCACCAAGCCTGCAAGCAGCTCCATGCCCGCTACTCCCAGTCCACGGAAGGCTGCTGCTTCCCGGAGACAGCCGGAGTCGAACAAGGCATCGACGTCGGTTCATTCGAGCAATGGCCTGGCGGCAGAGCTTGACAGCATGATCTATGACCACCGGCGAGCTAAGGGGAGCGGTAACTTGGTCCGGGTCTCCTCCGGCAATGCGATGGTCTATGGGAACTTGGGCAACATCAGGGGGAATCAGAATTCGACCAATTCTCGAAACCGGGATGTGTTTGATTACCTCCCGAAGACTGCCAAGGAGTCAAGATTGAATGCCACTTGGAGGAACGATTTCAGTTACCCTGGGACTAGTGGAGTGATGGGCAATATAATGAAGAACCCGGCAAAAGAACCAGTAGAGTCCCAACCAGAGCTGTGCCGGGCTCTTTCGAAGAGATTAGATCCGGAGGAGTTGAAGGAAATGGGCAATGAGGAGTACAAGAAGGGGAGGTTTGCCGAGGCATTGGCTCTGTATCATCGGGCAATTGTCATGAATCCAGAGGTGGCTTCATACTGGAGCAACAAGGCGGCGGCGCTCATGGGTTTGGGCCGGCTTCTCGAGGCAGTTGGCGAGTGCAAAGAAGCTGTAAGGATTGAACCTTCATATTGCAGAGCGCATCACCGGTTGGGTACTCTTTATCTCAGGTAATTGCCAGAGATCGAAGCCTAACCCTTTGAGAACATTCAATAGATCGAAACTGGGTAAATTTGGGTCGGTACGATGAATATTTTGATCGAATATTTTGGTTTTCCTTTTTTGTGTGTGATGAGCTATTTTGATAACGATGCTCTATAGTTTATAATGTTTCATGAACTAGAATGCCTCTATTTGTTTGGTTTTATAATTCTGAGATGTTGTTCATCTAAATTGCTTCCTGTTCATTCTTCTGGCTTGGAAACATTTTTTCTTATTTGTGGCCTGTAATTGCTGAATTCTAAAAGATACAATTAGGGCTAACAATTTATAACGGACATTTTTTTCTCATCTACTGATTTGAGTTTACATTTTTCCTTTTTCAGAACAATTCATGAGTGCTATTAGTAAGAAAGTCCCACTAATGAAGTAAAGTTCAACTTGTATGTCATGTTGTCTTCTTAAACATCTGAGTACTAATTTCTGTAACTTGACCATTGGCATCTCTGCATAAATTAGTAAATTTTCGGCAATACAGCTACTCTTAATCACCTTATTGTGATACATAACATTAAATCGACTCTGAGGTCTGTAATCTTATTATCCAGTCGTGGTTTTATGTGATTTTTTAGTTCCGAAATGTAGTGTAGCTAAATCTATTTTTAGTCGTCGTTCTTCTGGCTTAGGGGCATTTTCCCTTCATTTGGCGTCTGTTTTCTTGAGTATGTAAAAGTTGCAATATGAAGTATCAAATAATAATATAGAACTTTTGACTTGTTCTTCAATATACTGGTTTGAGTTTGTGTTTAGCAAAGATCTCTACTGATTTCTTATGATTGGCTTATATTCTAAGTGATCTTCTTCCATGTGGAGTACTAAACTCAAAGGAAGGGTGGCATCTTTCCTTATAATTTACTTCTTCCATAGCCTTATTTAAACAAAACTTGATATTTCTGCACATATTTCACAGACTGGGAGAAGCTGAGAAGGCAATTCACCATTACAAGCTATCACGAAAGGAAACCAGCTCTAATGACTTCTCACAAGTGCATGCTCTCCAGACCCATTTGGCCAAGTGTAATGAAGCACGTAAGCAAAAGGATTGGCTCACTGTGTTAAAGGAATCACAGGCTGCTGTCTCTGCTGGTGCCGATTCTGCACCACAGGTCTTACATCACAATAACCTTTCAGTTTACATGGTGGCAGAAATTATACCTTATCTTGTTTCATGTATTATCTTTGCCTAAAAGTATATATGCCCAAGCTTCCTTATCTATTTCTTTGCCTAAATTGACTCATTATTTCAAAATGTTAGTTTTTACTTAACATTACTATGTTATATGTTTTTGCCACACTGCATATCGTTGCCCCGTTGAGATGCAATCAGGTTCCATTTGAAGATCTAACTGCAATCAAGATTTGAGTAGAACTTACAGTGAGGAACGTCAGTTGAACGCTGTCTAAAAGATTTCCTGTGTCATTTTGTTTAATATCTTCATAAGAAGAGTATTAACTGTGGTTGGGTAGAGATAATTTAAGTCTATACATTTTTTCTTGTTCAACTTCATCTTACATGCCCATTGTGTTATGCTCTTAAGGTCTTTGCATTGCAAGAGGAGGCACTTCTGAAGCTCCTGAGGCATGACGACGCAGATTCAGTGTTAAATGGTGCACCCAAATTTGACATTGAAGCATCCACCAAGTTCTATGGTGCCGCTAGGAATGCATACATCCTCATAATCCGAGCACAGGTTGATATGGCTTTGGGAAGGTTAGTTTCAGAAGCTCATCATATAGAAACCAAACGACATACTTTGAAATGCATCCCTGATTAATTAGCACATATTAACGGATACTCCTGTTTGATTTGGATGAAAGGTTTGAGGATGCAGTCGTAGTGGCTCGAAGGGCGTCTGAACTTGACCCCAGCAACCGGGAGATAGGCGTCGTGGTCCGGAGAACCCATGCAGTGGCATCTGCTAGGTCCAAAGGCAATGATCTCTTCAAGGCCTCCAAGTATGGCGAGGCATGCATTGCTTATGGAGAAGGCCTCGATCATGATCCACAAAATTCTGTTCTTCTTTGCAACAGAGCTGCTTGCCGTTCAAAGCTAGGCCACTGGGAGAAAGCCATCGAGGACTGCGATGTTGCGCTTAATGTGCGTCCTTCGTACAGCAAAGCTCGTCTGAGGAGAGCTGACTGCAATGCAAAGGTGAGAAAACTTGCTTCATTAGGTGCGTTAGAATGCTTAAATACATTGAGCTTTGCTCAAAATAAAGAAAAGAAATGCATGAATTGGTGGTGTTGTGCAATATGTCATTTTAGATGGAAAGGTGGGAGGCATCAATAAAGGATTATGAAGTGTTAGTACAAGAAATCTCAGGAGATGAGGAGGTGTGCAGGGCCCTCTTTGAGGCTAAAGCCCAACTCAAGAAGCAACGAGGCCAGCAAGTGCGCACGGTTCAATCCTGATGTTCTAAATGTCAATTATGGGGAATCATCATATTGGCTGGTGCGTATCATTTCCTTCGCAGGTGAATAAAGAAGTCTGTGCTTTAGTTCTGAGGAACCCACAGAATCAAATTTTAACATACAGCAATGACTCGATGATCTACAAACAGCTTCAATCTAATCTCCAGCTTCAATCATCTTTAAAGGAGCTAGATGATCGTTTAAATGCGTCGTTCGGACTTATCTAGAGCTAAGAAGACTGTTGTCTTAGAGTCATCTGATTATAGTAAGATGTGTTCCTTCATTCTCTTAATGAAAGCAGTCAGAGCTTTGCTCTAGCTTTCTCCCCAGAAAAAATAACATCTGTTCATAGTAGAGTTATCAGGAGTGCATCATGCTTCTTTTCATTTGTTCAGTAAATTAACTGGGGCTTTGTGCTATTAGACTTTATTGTAAATTTGCTTCTTATAAAGTTGTGGTCCTCCTAGCAATCAGGTGCTAGTCTTTTTAGTTGATTATGGAAACACTCGATGCCCAGTAATTATAGGCTCGATCAAATCAAACTTTTTTTGAGAATAAAGGAAGCTATTTTACGAGCTTTTCAAACTTTATGCACGAACTAATCTATCAAGTTTCTTCTTTTCTACCTTATTTTTTGATGGCAGCTGTCTGTGGCTGTGCTTCTCAGCAAATTTGATTAAAGCTTCAACATGAGCAGTTCTTTGTATGCAGCAACACAGCATGCATGCTATACCCATCTAATAAACACCACATGGAAAGCATTCTTCTGAAAAGAAGATGATATCCATAATAATGTACATACCGGTGGATCCTTTATGGTGAAAGTTTCTGGAGACCCATCATCTAGAATTTAAATTTGCAGGTATTTGAATAGCCAATTATAGAAGATCTGTTGAAGCAAATGGGAACTCGCAAGTGGTGGCAGGCATCATTGGAATGGAGAAAATATGGAGGGTAAATGAAAAAGGAAACAAGAAAGTCTTTCACCAGGACAGAAGGGAAAACTACATGATGGGTGCACTGCGACCATTTTTTCCTCTGTTTCTCTGATGTATAAACAATGCAAAAAATAGTCATATTCTTCTATATCGAACATCTTTCTGCTCTATTATCATGACTAAACACTCGATGTTTTCCTGCTCCAAGGTGTCTTGTTCTGGCTCTGCAGTAAACTTTCGACTTTCAGTGAATTTAATAATAATCGAAGTGTTTATATTTGCTAACTACTTGTGAATTGAGTCTTGCTAATGGCATAATATAGTGAACTTTGTTCCTTGGAGAGCTTTAACTGAGACCGTTGGCGCGTGATGACCCGCAGCCGATCAACATGGGAAACTGATAGTCCTGTGACTCAAAATCTTTCAGTGGCATGTTGTGGTCAATCTAAGATTCAAAACGACGTCTAGAAATTTTTGTAGTAAATATTGAATTTTGTAGTAAGATAGAAGCCATAAATTTTTCGTAATAAAGTAAAGGTGTGTATTCAAGTTCTTCCTCTTGTTTGTTGCTTAGGCTAGTTCAATTGCACTTTTCTTTCTTTCTTTTCTTTTTTTCTTTTGAGGGAAGATAAGGTTGGCATTCCATACACCAGGTTTAAATTCATTCTGGGATAAAAATTTACTGGTCCTTTTCCTTAAAAAAAAATTTACAATTACCCTTCTTATGGTGTTCGGTGTTGTGGTTTTCTTTATATGATACCTTAATGACAGCATTTTGTGGCGTCATTGCCTTCTCTATGTGCCATCAATGCTGTCTCTTCGTTCATTTGTTTTTTATTTTTATTTTTTTGCCGCAGCGGCTATTCACACAGATTTTATGAGTACAACCAGCAAAATTATATATAAAAAAAAAATTGGCGAAGAGGCATATACACATAACTTTTCCAAAGAAACTCTTCTGAATAATGAGCAAAAATAAGGCGATCCAGTCCGCAGCCATGTTCGCCTTTTGATAGATATGAGCAGTCTGAAAGGTACTACAATCTCTCACCAACCTACGAATGTCACAAAGCACCGATTGTCCGTCCCCATACCTGTGCTCATTCTGGATCTATTTGATCACCGTCCCTCTAAATTAGTTAAGGCTTTGATGAGTTGCCAGCTCCGTAGTTGATTACTAACCAGTGGAAAAGTTTCCTCCAAGATAGATGCTATCTACACCCAGAACACACCTCGCATAAATTTTTTTTTGCATAAGTGATGCCTTCCCATGTTCCCAGCTTCACTCTTTCTTGAAGAACTAAGTTCTCGCACTGTAGATACATTAACTCAGAGCCACCGTTTAACAAAATCAAGAATTATTTTCTGGTGGTATACATTAAAAGTATATTAAACAAAGCAGACAAGACCTTCCAAAGATCTGAGAGGCTAAGGCCAAAGCATAAAGCAAACAAATGACTATGCAACTTTGTCCTTATTTACCATAATGATAATGTCAACAGCAACAGATATGAGCTTTAATCACTGCATTTTGCTCTCTGGTATGTGGACCACAATATTCAAGAAAAAGGAGGGTAGAGGAGGCGCAACTTGTTTTCTATTCATATAAAGTAGCCATTGTTTCTGAATAACCTTAAAACCTTGAAGTCCAAATATATTCTTATAATATTTTTGTTCCATCTCCTATGTGTTTTATTTAAACTGGCTCTATTCATTAGTCAATAAACTGTCGAAAAACAGAGAAATTACGATGCAATCAAAGTTGTATTCAGGATGAAGAAAGGTTGCGGAGGAATAAAAGTTGTGCACTTTCAGATCATCAGCTAAAGCATCCGTAACTTAATTAGTTCTTTTCTAGCTTGTTTTTGTGGCTAAACCAGATCTGGAAGTGACTTCTTCTATCTTCTCAGTATAATTTTGCTGAAGTTTGTACCTAATGCAGCCTGACACTATCATCAATTATCGTCTAATTTGTTCTTCAAAGTTGTCAGAATCAAATAATATTTTTTCCTTTATCTATTGTACTATTTTTTTATTTAAAGCAAACTGCGTTTGAGCCTCTAGATCTTCAAAATCGGCCAATAACTGAGGACACTCTGTTTATCTCGAGCCTCCCGTGATTTGTAAAAGTGGAGCTGATCTTTTGTTGCTAGAGAGGGTGCAAATTTCTTATATTTTGTTCATAGAAGGAAATTGCCATTGGTAAATTCCTTCTCTAACTAAAGACGTGGTAGATCTATTCTCCTTTTCACATGCAGACAGCCAACTATATATTTTAGATGCTTCGTCTTATTAATAATAATTCATTAGTGCTGGTAATTTGCCGCACCCACAATCTGG
Source organism: Phoenix dactylifera (assembly GCF_009389715.1). Lineage (NCBI taxonomy): Eukaryota > Viridiplantae > Streptophyta > Magnoliopsida > Arecales > Arecaceae > Phoenix > Phoenix dactylifera. The sequence continues at coordinate 79,897 of NW_024068005.1, read as the reverse complement.
GACATAACACGACCATGCTACCATGGAATACTGCCCACAACAACATGAAACTAACCATAGCAACTTGTATAAAAATCGATCTCATATAAAATATAAAAAAGTCAAATTTCTGATCAAATTAAATAATAAAACAAGTTGCCGAGCTTCTAAACCTAAAATTCAAATATTCAGGATTCCATAAAATTATCAACTATAAATTTATAATTAACTAATAAACTAAAAAATCTTCTACAAAAGCCTCTTAGCATAAACTTCGAGTCCGGATCATTCCCCATTTTTAGGAATCTTATTCATCTGAAAAAGTTAGAAAATAAGAGACGTGAGCTACATCGCTCAGTAAGTAAATCTTATCTATCTTATTGAATACAGTATAAATTTTTGCATAAATTAATGCACCATTTATAAATCTTTTACTATCATTGAAAAATAGAATGTTTCTAATAACAATATAGTAAAACAAGTTATAAAACTAATCATGCTCTTGCTTATGCATAAATCATACAAATTTTATAAATATAATTCCAATTGCATAGCATAAATAAAATCATAAATCATAAGCCATTTAATTAGTTTATGGTACAAAACATTACTCACAGATATTTAGTGATATAGTCATTTTGTACCCGTGATAGGACTGTCATCGTAATCGACAAAGTATAATAATTTGTATTTATTACCAACTTTGTAGCTGTTGGTAAAGGGCTGATTATATTGGATGCTAGCTCTAGAATGTTTATTGACCTCTACTTCTAGGGTCTATTATAGCTATCTAAGAGCTTTTAAAATATTTATACTTTTTCTTAAAATATACATATATAACATGCAGAAAAGTACTAAATGGCATATTCATATTTCATAAACAAGCTATTTACATTAAAATATTCTAGGAACTAATATTTTCATAATAAAGTATAATTTTCATAATACATATTTTTTATCCTTATTTTAGGAAAAATATAGAATCATTCTTTTCACGATAAAATAACCAGCAACTCAAAAACTAATAAGGAGTATAAAAATTACGTGTCTCTTTTCGCTTGAAACTTTAAATTTAATTATGCGAATCAGCTTAACCTATTCAAATCATTCAAAGCCCAATTAAATTTATATTCAATAACTTTAATCATACTAAAATTTTAAGAGAGAGAAAAAAAGGTATGATTGGTCGATCTGATGGTGTTCGATGGCTTTGAGTAGGTCAGATCTAAGCGATTCGATCCATTAACTATGAAGTGGGAACTCAATCAAAGCGAAGATTGTTTGACAGGGCTCATCCATAGTGGCATTCAGGGATACTCAACAAAGCTAGGATGATGGGTCCGACATATCGTTCGAATACTAGGGTGGTGCAGGGACACTTTTCTAAGGTCATCCTGGATCCATAGCAAAAGGAGACAGGACTTCATACTGGGATCTATATATCTAATTGAAATAGGAGGAAAAAGAGAGAGAGAAAAAAAAAAAAAAACAGAAATAAGAGAGAAAGAGGGATGCTTTGCCTCTCTTAGAAGAGGAAGGGAAGTCAAGGTTGCTGAAGACCATGCGAGGGGGCATGGCTGGCAGTCGAAGCCAGTGGACGACAGGCAAGAAAACAGAAGAAAAATGGTTAGAAAATTAGGTGAACATGGGCTTTTATTTATTTTTGACCATTGGTTGTTCATCGGCAGCCATGGATTCATTGTGGAGGGTCATAAGGAGGCCAAGGAACTCAACTGGGGTAGGGTGTAAAAAGATGGCAACACTAGTTGCTGGAAAAAGAAAAAGATAGGCTGGAAAATAGGGGAGGAATAGGGTTGTTTTCACAGTAAGTTTTCGATGAATCTCTCAACTAACGATAATGATTTAAAGCCACAGAAAAAAGAGGAAGCAAAGAGAAGAAAGACCGAGGCATTACCTTGGCTCTGGCAAGTATTAAAGCCTCAATTTTGGCAATGGGGCTAGGCAGCTAAGCCAGGTGTGGGGCTATGAAATAAATGCGAAAACTAGGGTTTTCTAGCCTCCAGTCCTTTCCAAGAACTTCGACTCCTAGTAAGAGTTTTTGAGGAAGGAGACTCCCATAGGAGGTCTTTCTCCAACAAGGCACGTGCAAGAGACGTGCCCGGCTCTGGCTTGGTGTTGTCCCAGAGATGGGCTGATCCAATGGACGGAGCCATCACAGTAATGATGGGGGTCATTAGAGCATCTAGGTTAAACTTTTTATCTAAAATACTCCAATCAAAAGAGCTGTGGCATAAGTAACAATCTACTAGAAAATTTTTACAATGATGATGGTACGGAAAAGTGATGACATTATGTATGATACTGCAAATTGAGCTTCTATAATTAGGTGGGGACACCAGGATTTCAAGTGTGCTTCAGCATCTGTCGGAAGAATGGGAGAGGAAGGATATAGTTAATTTTGAGCAGGTTTATCAGATATGTTGTACATATAAATGTAATCGGACCAAACTCATTGAGCAAGAACAAGACGTAAAAGGTGCCTAACCACTATGAGTTCTGAATTAAAAAATCACTGCCTCTGATCTATACCCTTCTCTTATATCAGCTAAAAGTTCATTAAAGTCATCATGTCATACTCATGCATGAATTCTTGTAGTAATGAGGTGACTAACATCATAGTATCTCCAGTGATCCCATTATAACAAATTTCACTTTGCACAACCAAGATTTAGAATCTTCTGAAAATACTTGACCTTCGCAGAAGTGTTTCTCGAGAGGAATCTGCTGAAATCTTTCAAGTTTCCAAAGGCTCCATTTTTCAGTAGGTACTTTACTAAAAATTTCTGAGACCGTAAAGAACTAATTTCCCATTATCGATCTTTATTTACTCGCTAAGAGATCAATCCCCATTCTATAGAACCTGAAGAACATGATTATAATTGCATGCTGAAGCGTACCGAGACTTTGGTCATGTTGTGCTTGTTTCTTTTACTTCTTTCTTAATTGAATACTAGTGTACGTCTCCATACTTGGCCAACAGCCACTAAATCACCAGAATTAAGCCCAGAGGGTATATCAGTTACTGTAAGCTCAACATCAGAACTGTTAAAACGGCATGCATGCAGCCATGGAATTGCAGTTGATGCCCCATGACACTCTGGTGCATGCATATATATAATGCCTGGCTGGGCCTGCACTAGTTTTGCCGTTGCACTCTCAATATTGTAATTGGATAAAGGTTACACCCCTTTTTCCTAAAAGAAAGTAAGTTCAAGATGCATTAGGCCAAGTTGTTGCCCCACCATGACATTAGGACTTCTTTCATAATAATATTAGTAGAACACAATAAATCCATTCTTAGTGATAGCTTTCCAATAACAATCAGTACTGCACCCTATTCCTCAACCACCCGCATGTGAAACCATGGAACTTAATTTCCGCATCTATATTCTGCCTGTGCATGTGTTTGTATGTGTACATAGCATTAATACATACGTACATATACATACATGACATAGAATATACATATTATATATGTGTTCACAAATAAAACATATACGAATTTAACATGTAGGCGAGATAAAAATGTGTGAGATAGGGGGGGGGGGGGGGGGGAGAGAGAGAGAGAGAGAGAGAGGAAGGTAGGGCGAGAGAGAGACTAACGAAAGAAGCTATATATATATATTAATCTATAAAATCCTTCAAACAAATTAAAAGGGGCAACAACAATAATAGAGATTGTACAAGGTTAACAGTATCAAAATTCAAACAAATCACCTCTGTTGTGTGGATTGTCCAGAGGAGAGAGAGAGAGAGAGAAACATAAAAATGGGAAAAAAACACACACACAAATACGAGTTTTTATGATCACCAAAAGGAGAGAGGGAGAGAGAGAGAGACGGGAAAAGAAAAGATATTAAGATACCACCATCACCACAAGCATCGTGTGAAAATTTCGCTATCGCCACCAACAACACCCTTCCCTTATCATCCATTATCTCTTCCAGCTCCGACTCCTCGCTAAAGGATCCATGCTCCCGACCACCCAAGTCTCCTTTGCGATTTCTGGCGAGACCTTGAAGAAGTCAGGGGCATAGCTCATCAACAACAACCTCTCTTTCTCTTTCTCCTCCTCCCTGATCAACTTTGCAGTCACCTCCTCTCCTGCTCCACCCCTTTCTCCCTCTAACCACCCTTTGGATGGAGCCGATCGGCACCTCATGAGCAAGAGAGCATTTGGAGGTGGCACAGAAGAAGGTGGTGCAACATCATTAAAAGTACCATCTCTCTCTTCTTCTTCTTCTTCTTCTTCTTCTTCTTCTTCTTCTTCTTCTTCTTCTTCCTCCCCTTCTTCTTCTACTTCTTTCTTACATCCAAGATGTTGGTTCTCTTCTAGAGCCATGAACCACTTAGAGAATATGTTTGTGGAGCCGCTGCTGTCCACTTCCTTCTCTACCTCTTCTTCCTCGTCCTCTTCACCATCTTCTTCATCTGTAGTGCAATCGACCGAGCCAAAGCACCTCATATCGAAGCGGAGGCCCCGGAGAGCCCCGAGGAACTGCATGATTTCCTTCTTGAAGCCAAGGGCCTCAAGCCAGTTGGGCCTCTTCCTGTGCTTGTGGAGCTTCTCGATCTCCTCCACCACTGAGAGCCAGTCCTTGTCGCTGGTGCCACTTCTGGGCCTGGGCTTGGCCCTCACTTTGATCTGGCCGGCGCAGGTGACCTTGGGAGACGTCGGCTCGGCAATCTCCGAGCTCATGTGCTTGGACTTGGTCTTGAAGAGGGGGCTGGCCTGGCCCCGGTTGCCGGACCTCGATGAGCGGCGCTTGCTGGGCTCCGTCGGCCGAGATGGGCTGCATATCGGCTTTGGCATCAGGGTTAGATGAGCTCTAGAGGGAAAGCAGACCAGAAGGTCTGTTGTAGCCCCTCCATTCCCTCCTCCACCTCCTCCTACTCTTCCTTTCATGTCGTTTCCTCCTCTTTCTCTCCCTCTCCCTCCCCCCTCTTTAGTTTCCTTCTCTTTTGTTTGTGCTGTTTGGTTTGCTTCTCTGGGCTTTGAGGAGAAGAAGGGTAGTTTAAAAGGAAGGAGTATGCCAGCTTGCCTTCATCCTTTTGTGCTTATTTTAGTGTCTCACAACCTTTTTTTTTCCCTCCATCTCTCTCCTCATTTTGCTTTTAGCTGCTGATCACGGGGAGGCTCCTGTGTGGGCCTCAGCTTTGTGCATGTCATATTAATTAGGTAAAGATGGCTCGCATCACTTGCCTCATGATCCAATCAAAGACCGATTTAGAGTTTGTGCAGGAACTAAAAAGAGAGTTAAGCTTGACAATTAGTTTGTTTATAGCTTCCACTCTTGACGAATTCTGATATATTTCTTGGTTTCGCATGGTAAGTAATAGATTGCAAAGAAATCTTATGGCTTAAGGAATAGTTTTCTGGTGATATATCATTGTTGGGAATAACCTTTTCTCAATCTTTTGGAATTACATTTTAACAAATAGAGGGCGGCTAGTGTAAGCTTGGACTGAGATAAATGTTGTTCAGCTGAAGCTTCTATCATAAACTATGTAAGATAAATAGTCAAAACATTATGATTCTTGATTAATTGTTGGCTAATGGAATGTCTGGCTGGTAATTGGATTCAATCAAACGCCTTTTCTTGGACGCTTTTTCTTTTTACTTAACTTTAGCACAAATGTCTGCAACTTTAAGACCGAGAATCCTTTAAATTGACCTATCAATAGAAAATGGATGAAAAAGAAATTAAGGCTCTTAAAAGCCTCTCTAGCAAAAATATGCTATAAAATGTATTCTGTTTAATCATCCCAAAGATAAGAAGAACTGTGTTTGCTAAAGAACAATCAAGAGAAAAGAAAATCAAATACCAATAACAAATATATTTTATGAGGAAAAAGAATATATGGGACAAGTAGTACAGGATAGTGATAGAATGGTTTGTGAACATAGTATCAATGATAACCTCCTGATGTAGAAGAGGGTAGTGCCATGAGTGGGATGCCCACCAAAAAAGGTGAGAGATATATTTAAAAGGCATTGGTTATTTTTCTCAAAATAAGGACAGCATAAGCATGATGTTTGCTTGTGACTTTGTGGACTTGTCTTTTGGATGTAGGGCACTAATGTTTTACTTATACATGATAAAGAAGGGGTGCAATTATGAAAGGAGTTATGTAATTGAGAGCAAGGGGAGGGCCGCCCTCCCCACTAACGTTCCTGTGGTTGATTGCAAGCAGCTTTGTTGTTGGGAACCTTCTCAAGAGCTACTTTTAGGTCCATAGCAGATGTAAAGCTCTGCAATTGACTATTATTTTATCCTCCATTGCAACCTTTTGCTTGCATTTCATTTAATTTAAATTAGGAGACGATCGAGGATGCATCAAGTTTGCTCAACAACCATGGGTAGGAAAAATATAGCCTGATGATGCAATTTGGGTTCGATTGGGTGATCCTGATTTTAATCCTAATCCATCGAGGTTGGAGAATACTAGCAGGCTAGCTATAGGATGTACAAATGTTAACAAGAAGATCGAAGTTAAATTTTTTTTCCTAATATCCCCATAGCTGTCTTTGAATTGTGGTAATGCCCTTATTTGTACATGATAGTGTTAATAAATCAATGTGCAAGAACTTAATTAGTTTGAACATAGGAAGACATGTTAATATGGTGCAGCATGACATTTTGTGTTGTGATGTAATGGTTGGATTGGAAATTATTAGCCACATATTGGACCAGATTGTGAGTCCTAGTTAGATTCATGACAGATGCAATATTCCAAAACCCACTTAATCTTCCCTTTAGGTCAATGTCATGCTAGTTCCATTGGCAACCCATGGTGAAGGCCTGTTGTGTCCTGATTGAATTTGTTCAATAAATCTATTATCATTGTTCAATAACTCGACTCCAGGTTTCAGCTAATCAAACCAAATTGCAACCAGAAAGCCTACTTGACCAATATCTTGGTAGCCCAACGGCTACTTGTGGTGCCAAGTTCAGAGAACTCGACCGGGCATCCACCTTATGATCCGCTGGTGGATGGAAGTAAAGCAGCTCTCACAACCCCAATGAGCCTAGAGACATTTTACTGGTGTCATGATCAATTTTTTTGAATCGTTTCTTTTCTTGTTAATTCTCAATTATGGGCTATAAAAAGGCTTCAATTATAACAAATCACGCTCTGATTGTGTAAGGTTGTGACGAACTGCGCCATAACCATTTTGATCATGCTGGTGTATTGCTTATCTAATGCCTGATTCACCCCCCTTTGTCTGTAACAAGCAAGCAATGGTATTAAACCACATCAACTTGGACCAAACTAAGGGCCACCAAAACCAAGGGCTATTTTGTGCCTCATCTACTTATCTTGACCCGCATTACATATATTTCGAATAGGCCTCTCCACTCCATGAGGACGGGTGCTAAAATCAAGTTGTTCGGCGTCTCAATCCTGCCGCTTAATTAATAACTATCAAAATCTCTACAAACTATAGGCACGTCTTGTTGGGGGGTTTGGAATTTGGAATGAAACTAGAAATTAGTGACTTCCATTCCAGCTATTGGGTTGGAAGGAGTTCTATTCCTATTCCAATTTTAAGAAGGGATGGAATATGTACCCTAATTCCTCATAATATAATCCGGACTCTCCTTTAGTATTCAAAGTCTACTTCGATTTCAGTCACGAATCCAATACATTGGAGAACATAGCTGTTTTGATTCTCATTCTAATTCAGATGGTGAACCAAATGCATCCTATATTTCTTGACGTTCCTCGTTTTCTTTCTCCATTGTTCGAACGTGGTCCGTTGGAGTTAAAAATACATGAATAGTTTAAGTTCATGGTAGTTGCATAGCACACCTGAAACCACTTGCTGCAGATCCCTATACCTGTCGACAACTTCAATGGAGAATTATTGGAACGTCCATGGCTTGTATCTTTAATTTACCTAAAGTAAATATAGAACCAAGCAAATCCGGATGAAAGATCTGTTTGATATAACTGCATGGAAAGAGGCAAAGATATAAGATTCTTATGATCTTTATCCCATGTAGTTTTAATATGTTACCACAGTTATTTGATGGAATAGGAATGGAAGATGAAGACAATTGGGTGTTGCAAAGCTGTGGAAGCCAGTATGGCCAAGGAGGTGAAGCAAAAAGGGAAGGGAAAAGGTGCCATGAGCTTTGGGCACCCGTGCCAACGCTTTTAGGTCCACCAAAAGGGTGAAGCGTGCTTGTAGGCTGGTACTGGTCTTTGCACTGATACTTAGATCACGCCCACTGCATTGATACTTGGACCGGACTGGTTGCCCGTTGATTCTTAGGACTGATTTGGTTTGCAGAAAAAGAACGAGAAATATTTCTTGTTTGGTTGAAAATTTTCAAATAAGAAAAATAAAAAAGTAGTATTTATATGAAAATAAGATATTTTATTTTATAAAAAAAAATTATAGGAGACATGAAAAAGTTACTTTATCACCAGTTATGAATTGAAGTCCATTTTTTTCCAAAAGTACCCTTAAGCTATCAAAATCTATGGGTAAAGTCTTTCTTTTTATTAAGGGTACAATAGATATTTCATACAACTTTTTTCAGAAAAGTAGATGTTCTATTAAACATAAGCTACTCTAGAATGTGTCACTTTTTCATGATCAATCAAATATGCTAAAATTATTTTCTCGAGCATCATATTCTCAAGAATAATCTTTCTAGAAAAAACATTAAAGAAATTTTCTACGAACCAAAGTTGTTCTTAGATCATACCCATTGGGCTTCTTGGGAAAAACAGGGTTCAAGCACATGTAATGTGCATGCATCTTCTCCGATAGGTTGGTTAGATTTAGGTTTATAGGTTTGGATCATATTCTCCACTAGGATTTTAGGCAGGCCCATTGGGCTTGTTAACTACTTTCTATTACCATACAATTAAGAGGTTGGCATGTGTGATCCATGGACAGTCTACAATCTTTAAAGTTATATATGCATATATATATATATATATATATATATATATATATATATATATATATATATATAACTTTTTGTGTTTGATATTTTTGTGATGTCTTCAATTACCAAGAATTAGTTTTAATTAAAAAATAATTCGACAACTATAAGTATTTATAGGAATTATAATTGTTTTTCATAGATGGTGGGGGTCTAGACTGCATGTGGAAAGAAAATCTGAAGAATTTTTTCTCTCTTTCTTTTGTTGCGTACGCGCAAAGGAGTCAGAACATCAGATTGGAGCGTTAGGGGATGACTGGGATTGGGAGATGTGTGGTTCAAGGCTAGGAAGCCAATCCGGATTTATTCCTTTCCCAATAATATATTATAGCAAATGGTAGATACTACAATCAAATCTTTCCCCCCTCCCCTCTTCTTTGTTGGATGATTTAAGTCTCACAATTTGCATTCTTGGATAAATATATGAGTCTAACATCAACTCTCAAAAACTCAATTGGATACCAACATATCTATATCCATATTTGTTTTGCTTGATGAATACCGATACGGATATGGATATTAGTTGGATATAAAAATTTATATCCATATTTGTTTTAAATGTATATGGATACAAATCTGGTAGTCGAAGTATGAATATAAATACGAATATAAATCGGATAATTAAATTTTATTATTATAGAATCAAAGTTATTACTAAGTGAAAGGTAAATCAAGTTAATAGTATGTTAATATGGTCATTTATTATTTTTTTTAAGTTTTAGAATGCTATATAAAATTAAATAGAATTACAAAATAAAAATCGGATATTTGGATATGGATTAGTTAGCAATCAATCCATATCCATATTTATTTTTTTTTCGACGGAAATGGATATGCATACGGATATTAGTCAAATGATGCTCAAATTTATATCTATATCTGAATAGATTTGGATACAAAAATAGATCGGGAGGGATATTATACGGTCCACTTTCACCCCTATTAACTTTAGTAGGTTGGGCTGAACTAAAACAAAGGATTGGACAGAGATTTGGGCTTCTCTGCGGACCTTAGGCCCAGATAATTGTTTAATCCTTGACATATATTACCAAATGTGGATCTGAACAATATTCCCAACCTAACTTGTTAACATCAACGACATTTTCCTGTATGCATGTGTACCAACGGAAACAAAAATCATGATTCCCTCAGGTCATTAGGGTATATCTATATGATATAATATAAAAGCTGGTCTTTTCAGCAGGGATGTATATAATGTTGCCAAATGTACGAAAAGTTTGCATGTAATATTGCCAAGTGTAGGTAGCAAGGCCACTTGTTTAATGATAATAAATCTCACCTCTAGCTTCTTTATCTTCCTCACCTTTTATAATAGTATAAATGATGATAATCCCTGGTCGACCAGTGTAATGCAAGACTAATGGATGCCACATTTATAATATTATAAATAATATTAAATCCCATTTAATTAGTTTTATGTAAGACTAATGAATGACGATAAATTATTAATTTTATGAAATCTAAATTCCTATTTAAAATATGTAAATTTAGATATGAACAACCTAAATCAAATTTTTATAAACACAGAAGATACTGCTAACATTTTAACACATGCTTGCTTCTTCTTTTTTTTTTAAGCAAATATATCATATTGGGTACGAATATATCTGATCAATTTTAGAGGAACCGGCGGAGACGATGGAGGAGGAGAAAAGGAGAAGAAAAACGCCGAATCTGATCACTTTCAGCGTGATTCCCGCCATATCTGGTCATGGCAGACACCCCCAGATCTAGCCCGTACTCTTACGATTTTATTCAAATAAAATGATTGTCGCATCTAGATCTACTCTCTCTTTTTTTCGCTGCCTATCAAATCTTTTTTTATATACTGAGACGTTGCCTCCCCTTTCGATTAATAGAACGTGGCATCTTGTGAATAATGAAGAGTGCGGGACCCCAAAGCATCACGCTACCCTCCGAGCACAAAACGACAATAATTTAAAGAATCGCAAGTAGATATGCATGAAATGTCGTCTGGTCCAGTTAGGATGCCTGGCTTTCATCCAGGCGGCGACTCGGGTTCCAATCCCGGACTTGGGATATCATTTTCTTAAAATCAAACAAAATTTGATTTAAAATATAATATAATTTACCAAAAGCAGTCAAAATACACGGCAGATTTGGAAAATCTCGAACTAAGGAGTAAGGCCTAAATATGGTGCTGCTCAAAAATATCCAGATTATATTCAATAATAAAATAACATTACAGACAAAGCACGTAAAATCAGCATATAACTAACTATTCTAGAAAGGCCCCGTGGCTGGAAAAGAAAATGCTATGAGGTATACTCTCTAGAATTTATTATCTTTTAATTTTTTTTAAATATATTCATACTTAATACTCGATTATCCGATTTGTATGAAACATCCACTTCCACACAAAAAAAAAAAAAAAAAAAAAATCTTAAATCTGGTGGCTTAAGAGGCAGGTCTCTTTAGCCCCCATTTTATTAAAAAAAAAGAGTAAATAATTTAACTTCTATAGGGGAAAAAAGGAAAACTCTAAAGAAACTCGTTTCCCTTGACCAGACCAACAAGGCCGTGATATGATAAGATCTTCTCATCTCCATCCCTATCTAAACGGACGGTCCAGAACACCTGACCTGCACGACCACCGTCGCATCAACGGCTCAGATCATCCTCGCATTTGCAAAGAAACCAGGAAAAAAAAATCGTAAAACAAGATCACCGCTCAGCCATTTATTTTATTAACAAAGCTAAAACCACACAGTACAAATAGCAACGCAACCAACCAAAGCCCGGATAAGCTCTCACACCACGTGCGTCACGTGTCGGCCGATCCGACCGCCGATCTTTGACTTCTCCTCGGCATTTCCGCGCCCGGTGGTGCAGTAGTCGCGGGCGGCGTAGAGCTGGTAGGGCGCGGCGTCGGTGGCGATCCACTGCTCGACGGTGAACTGCTGCTGGGCGCACCCCATATGGGGACCTGTGGTTGTGACCTCCACGTAGTTGCAGTACCACCCGTGGTGGGACCCGCTCCCATCTGAGGTCAGATTCATCCAGCACGGCGTGGTCGAAAGGCACGGTCCCCGGCCGCTGAAGATGTCGAGGTTGCCCCTCTCGAAGTAGTTGTGGCCGGCCTCCATGATGCCACCCCACGACTCGATGTCCGTGATGGCCACGCCCCAGCCGTCCGATCCGGCGAGGATGAGGCTGATCACCGAGTCCGTGCCGCCCTTCCAGATGGAGCCCGTCCTGATGTACACCGTATACACGCACTGGTTCTCATCATCATCGCCGTTCACGGGCTGTCAACAAGAGAAAAGAAAAGAGTTAGCAGGATAAGATGGTAAATAGATGACGATGGAAGCATACTTACTTTTATTGTGATGGGGGTGACGCAGTGGGAGACGATAGCAAGAGAGGAGACGAGGAGGAAGAGGAAGACGGCTTTCTTGGCTCCCTTGATCATCTCCTCTTCTTTTGCGGTGGCTATGGAGGAAAAGAAGGTGAGGGGAACTGGGGGTGTGGGGAGATGATAAAAAGTAAAGGAAGGGGGTGGTGGGGTCAGTGCCCAGCCAGTAATGTACAAACTGGTGGATATTATTAATGGAGATTTGTAGCTGGAGACGGGATATTCCTGGGATTTTAGGGGGATTTGGTTATGTTACTACGAGGGTGATGATTAAGTTTTCCTACACCAGTGGTTTGGAGCCAGTGTGGTAGGGGTCATTGATCATTTCCATACATATTCCTAGGGAAAACATTGAAAGCTGGATTAGCAATGTCTTGGGGCTTGAGTCTCAAGCCAGCATGAAAGAATTCTTGGTGGAAAACATTCGGACTGAACCTATCTGAAGAGCAAATAAAGTTCAATTAGAAGGTAAGGCTGCTCCTTGATAGTTATCGGACAACAGACCAATTAGATTCATCCATTGGTCTCGATCTAACCAATAGAAATATAAGATCGGAGTTCTCACCATGGGTCGAAACTTTATAGAGTTTGATTAACTTTTCTGATGAGTTGAGGGGTTTAATGTTTAGATACTTAAAGGTTTTGCCACAGCAGAATTTGGGATAGAAAGAGTTAGTATATGCAGCATTACTTTTGTACGTCGAGGGACTATTTTCATATTTTGAACGCATGATATTTAGATCTCATTCTTTATATTTTTTTATTAAAAAATTATTTTTTACCAAAAAATAAAAATATATTTATTTATTTGTACTTAAGTATTACAAGCATCTATAATCGGATTCTCAAACCTTGAACCGAGAACCGGGTTCGAGTTGTCTTTCTTTCACCATAGAGAACTCATATATTGGCCAAGCATGTTGTTTATTCTTAAAATAAAGGATGCAACTTTTATTTGCATATGAGGATATTTTAATTATTATTAGTAATAAGTATAATTTAATAATATCAATTAAATGATCTATTTGAGACTTGCAAGGAGGAAATGAGATGGAGATTATTAAAATAACATTAGATGTTTTGCTTACCCATCTAAAACTCTTTCAGAGTTCTTTCTCCTCCCTTAGTCCCTATTTGAAATCAAATTCCTTTTTTTTTATTTTTTGGGACGATCTAGAACATGAAAAAATCCAGAATTATGGGAGCTAACTCCCAAGTTCAAGTTCGATCCATATAGTTATGAAGAAATAAACATGCCTTGAAATCCAATCAAAACAGAATATAAGCATCTGGCGGTAATAGGGGTAGTTCTATATACACCCCCCCTATTGCTCAGGACACCCCCCAAAAACCAAAAAAAAAATACCCAAACTAACCTTTAGTGTAATTACCATATTGCCCTTGAAATTTTCTCAGTACACCCCCCCTTCCTCCTTCCTCCTCCTCCCTATCCCCCATCTCCCCCCCCCTCCTCCCCTCCACCTCCCCGTCCTCCCCTCCACCTCCCCCTCCACCTCCCCGTCCTCCTCCTCCGCCTCCGCCACCTCCTCTCACTCCTCTTCCCCCACCTCCCCGTCCTCCTTCCTCCTCCTCCCCATCCCCCACCTCCCCCCCCCTCCCCGTCCTCCCCCTCCACCTCCCCGTCCTCCTCCTCCGCCTCCCCCCTCCTCCTCCGCCACCTCCTCTCACTCCTCTTCCCCCACCTCCCCGTCCTCCTTCCTCCTCCTCCCCATCCCCCACCTCCCCCTCCGCCTCCCCCCGCCTCCCCGTCCTCCTCCTCCGCCTCCCTCCTCCTCCTCCGCCGGCGAGGTGCTCGTTGCTCGGGAGATGGCCGGGGAGGTGCTTGAGGCGAGGTTTTTTGGGCGGAAGGGAGAAGCCGGCGGGTGTTTTGGAGGGGAAGAGCGGGGTGGGGGGGGGGGTTTGGGGGGTGTAGAGAGCAATTTAGGTGAGGGGGTGGGAAGGGTGGGGGGTAATTTAGGAATTTTTAATTTTTTAGGGGTGTCCTTAGCAAATGGGGGGTGTAGAGAGTATTTAATTTTTTTTTAATTTTTGGGGGGTGTCCTGAGCAATAGGGGGGGTGTATATAGAACCACCCCGGTAATAGGTAATCTATCCTAGTGTTCCGGCAGGACATGTAAAACCGTGTCACGTGAGATCTTAAAAGTACATCCAGGTGCGGCACGTGTTTCGAGAATTATCATCATAAGAAAGGGATATTTTTTTAACGCAAAGTCTCTCGGCGTTTTTTTTTTTTTTCTCGTGTTGAGGAAACTAGTGGTGTCTTCATTTATTTGTCCCATCTCCGAGTCGGTTGATGCTGGCGATGGTGATTAAAAAAAAAAAAGAAAAGGACCGACAATCAGGTCCACAGTCCACATTACGACGCACGAATCCAACGCCTGACAAAGTGAGAAACTTTCTGATTCTAGTGGGACCAGCACGCACAAAGTTGAATTTTTGGGTACGTGGCCAAGCGTAGGTTTCTGATTGATGATGTCTCATGCGGCAAGTCTCACAGCTGATCTTTATCCGTCCCATAGTCGGCAATCGAGTGGGCCCAATTAAATTGCCTTTCCTCGAGAGGATGCAGACTCCGGGAGATGGTTCCGGAAGAAAGGTTAATATGGTAAAAAGAAAGAGAAAGACACACACAATAAAGGGTAAACTGGTAAAAAGAAAATGGTAAAAAAAGAAAGATAAAAGACGACGACAACAACAACCGGTGAAATGGTAATAATAATAATAAAAAAAGTAAAATGGTAAAACAAAAATGGTAAAGAGAAAGACGATGGGTTCCCACCGGTGTTCTTTCAGCGTTATTGGATGATAGTTGGACGGGATGTGACGGAGGCTATACAGCAGTTCTTCAGCACAGCAGTGATGGATGCTGAGTGGCAGAGGACCTTCATTGCCCTGATCCCGAAACAGCAGGATGCTTCGGAGCCGAGTCATTTTCGTCCGATCAGCCTATGTACGACTTTGTACAAGATGACGACGAAAATTCTCGCTATCAGGTTGAGGGGTGTGCTCCCTAGGCTTATTTCTCCGGAGTAGGAAGCTTTTTTGGAGGGGCGGAGTATATCTGACAATGTACTCATTGCTCAGGAGTTTATGTTTGATCTTAGCAGAGCTCCGATGAGGAGAAGCTTGATGGGGATCAAGCTTGATATGGAGAGGGCTTATGACAGGATGAGGTGGAATTTTGTGCAGCAGTCCTTGCGGATGTTTGGGGTCCATGAGACATGGATCAGGTGGGCCATGGGTTGTATCAGGGTGCCCTCCTTTGCTATTTTGGTGAACGGTACGCCCTTCCGTTTCTTCGCGTCGTCTGGGGGTTTGCGCCAGGGCTGCCCCCTCTCTCCACTGTTGTTTATTATTTGTGCGGATGCATTGTCTAGATTCTTGCGGCAGGCAGTGACTAGTCAGGAGCTGGAGGCTTACAGACCGGTGGAGGGAGCAGTGGCGATCTCCCATCTGTTATTCGCTGATGATTGCCTGCTTTTAGCCAGGTCTTCGAGGCAGTCGGCTCGAGTTATTGGTCAGATTCTTCGGGATTACTGTGCTCTTTCTGGTCAGCAGGTCAATTTGGCCAAATCAGCTGTTATCTTTAGTCCGAAGACGCGCGGGGCGCTGAAGCTCTCTATACTGGAGGTTCTAGGAGTGGGAGAACAGGGTGGCCTGATGTCTTACCTGGGGGTACCATTATGTGGTCGACGACTGAGGATTAGGGATTGTGTGTCCCTTGAGACTAGTGTCAGACGCAGGCTGGAGGGTTGGCAGTCTCACTCATTGTCTATGATGGGGAGGATCACCCTGGTTCGTTCTGTACTCTCATCTGTCTCTATTTATCTTCTATCCCACGTCGATATTCCGGTGGCAGTCTTGAGGTCCCTTGAGCAGCTTTTCAGGGAGTTTATCTGGGGGAGGAGCAGCGGTAGAGGTGGGATCCATTTGGTGGCTTGGGAGGTTGTATGCCAGCCGACCAGTGCCGGGGGACTAGGGGTGCAGTCCTTGGTGACGAGACGGGAGGTGTTAGCGGCGAGGCATGCAGTCAGATTTGTGCTTGAGCCCAAGAGCATGTGGTCCTCACTGATGAGGGCCAAATATGGTGTCTTGGTGCCTGGGGGGCGGGTGGAGCGTCACCACTCTCCGATCTGGCGAGTGATGTGTGCTAGGCCTATGGCGGTGCTTCCGAAGATCAGATGGGTGATTGGTGATGACCGCTCGATAGATGTGCTGGAGGACAGCTGGGTGACTAAGTGGCTGATCTATCGTCTGCCGACCATGGTGGACTCTGCGAGATTAGCTGGGTGCAGGGTCAGCGACCTGCTGGATTCTGAGGGGAGCCATTGGAGGGTGGGGATGATCAGGGAGGCGTTTGGTGAGCAGCTGGCGGAGCTGATTCTGGCCCTGCCAGTCCCCTCTGGAGGGGTGTCGAATAGGCTGCTTTGGACTCCGACGGGGCGGTCGCGGGTGCAGGCCAGGGATCTTCTTGCGCTGTTTAGCAGGGCGCCAGCTCGACAGATCGTAGGAGGCTGGATATGAAGATTACGGATTCACCCCCGGGTGGCACTTTTCATCTGGAAGGTGGCTTGGGGATGTCTCCCGACCAGGAGTCTGCTCGTTCGGCGTGGTATGCGGGTATCTCAGTTTTGTGAGACGTGCGGTGATATCGTGGAGACCACCGAGCATGTTCTCCTGCAGTGCCCTAGGGCTCGGGAGATATGGCAGAGATCTGTGGTTCCCTTGCTTGATGCGGTAGTCTCGGCGCAGGATCTGTTGCGGGTGTTGAGAGATTCCATGTGTAGGCCCAGGTTGGCAGCGGAGGGGATATTGAAGGCGTACCTGTCCTATCATATTTGGTTGGATAGGAACGCAGGCATATTTGAGGGGAGGCGAGCGCTTCCGAGGATGGTGGTGGACAGAGCGGCACGACATGCGAGGGAGGTTATGGCGGCTGCCACTGAGTTTTCTTCTGGGATGGCTAGGGACACCTGGGGTACTTCTCACGCTGTTTCAGCGCCCCGTTTTGTTCTTGTCTCTTGGGTACCCCCACCCCCTGGCTATCTCAAAGTAAACTTCGACGGCAGTAGGTCACTAGATGGTTTGACTGGAGGGGTCGGTTTTGTGATCAGGGATCACTGTGGTAGGTTGATGGCTGCAGATGGGCGTCGTACACCTGGGATCACAGTTGTTGGAGCGGAGCTGCGGGCTGCTTGGGAGGGCTTATCCTATGCCAGGCAGGTCCTTGGCGCCGAGCGAGTGTACCTTGAGGGAGACTCTGCGGTGGTGATCGATTGGATTCGAGGGGTGGACAGGTACGGTGACGGTCACCCCCTTATTCGGGAGACTCGGAGGATGGCTCAGATGATGGTCGGATTCCAGATTGGTCATGTGTTTAGAGAGGCGAACAGGGCCGCAGACTCGGTCGCCTCTTTTGTGGCCCGGCATTCCGGGGATGTTTTGTGGACGTCTGCTATAGACGCTCCTTCTCTTTTGTTGTCTTTTATTTCTACGGACGTGGCGGATTGTACTCATGTTAGATCTATATGAATGAGTAGCCGATTTTTACTAAAAAAAAAAAAAAAAAAAGAGAAAGACGATGACCACGAATTCGGCAGCACTATCGCCGACAGCAATAAACCAACAACAAGACCAATAATAATAAAAATGCTTATGAAATAATGTAACAATAAAAAAATACGTAATTTTTTTTAAAATTGATATTTGCATATATTTTCTCGTAAAATACTTATTTTTGCTATCATACTCTTTTTTTTAATCTATATTTTTTATATATGTATTCATGTCATTTGATGTCGTTAAAAAATTAATGGTTTCAAATTAAAATAACTAAAATACTCTTAATTGGTAGATGTGTAAAAAAAAAATTTATATGATGATCGCGATGAGAGACAAAAATATAATTTCAAAATTCTATTTTATTTTTAATTAAATAAATATGATTTTTATTTACGGTGTTAGAAGAATCGTTATATTAGAAGTATTTGTGCAAAAAACAGTATTTTATGAGGATACAGAAATAAATATAAATTCTAAAATAATAATCATGCAAATTTAAATTTTTAAAGGATATTAATGCAAAAAAAAACTCTAATAAAAATGCTTATGAAACAATCTGCTAAATTTCTCTCAAACAATAGTTGAACCAATAGAAGAGTAATTTGATCAAAAAGAGAAGTTTTCATAGCACGCTTATAAATAAACGCATGATATCGCTACCATCAAATAATACTGTAATTCTGTTGTGAGCTTGATTTATAGCTGGATTGACTCGTTATTGGGTTGGGAAAGTTTGCTTTGATTTAGTGCAATGCAGGTGGTTGGGAAATGGGAGGGGAAAACAGTGAAAATATCATGCGTTATGATATACCTGGAATTGTTGTTAGGAGTTGCTCAGCAGTTTGAAAATTATTGCAAAAATGCAGTAAAAAAAGAGGATACCAAAAGGGACTGACTTAAGTTCGCAAATTCTCGAACCCCATTAAACCACATCACTTTGAGAACTTAATTCGTTTTAACTGCATGACACTATTTTTTTTAAAAAAAAAGAGAAAAAAATCCACCCAATTTATTAAATAATAAATAACAAATATAATATCCATTTACAGAACCGAACACTCATACAACCGTACCATATAAGATAGCCAATCCAAAAAAAATATCAGAAATCTCTAAAAGGAAGCATTCATAAGCTCGCTAGACTTAAAATCCAAATGTCAAATCACATCTTCGAGTAGTTTAAAACTCAACATTGAAACATTCGAATTCAAATTTTGGTCACCAGAAGGTTAACATGATGTAGTATCTGCATGGCATGCCACTAATGAATCAGAAGGCGCCAAAGTTCTGAGAAAAGTTCTTGTCGACACAACAAATTGCTCCAGTCATCACTAGATTTGTTCTATCAAAGAGCTTGAAATAAATTTCGGTAATACACGATTCATGCAGCCACGGAGCACACATAGACCCAGTTTATTTAGATATCATCAGATCCTAGAAATGCTCCTAACAATAAACCACATTTACATCAGCTTGAGCAAGAGTTTTACCTTGAACATATATAAAACCAACAACAAAACCCCTGAGGCATCTAATTGCCAATACAGAAGCCCATGCACATCCACAGTACTCAGAAAAGCTCACCTTCCTTGTGAGTGTGAATGACGCAGTCCCCCCTCGGATAGGAGACGCAGGTCAGGACATAACCCTTTTCCATCTGCGATTCATCGAGGAAGGATCCATCGGACTGGTCAACTTCGCCGGAGTCCATGCGGCCGGCGCAGGTGCAGCATGCCCCGGCCCTGCATGAGTAAGGCAGCTCCACTCCTGCAGCCTCAGCAGAGTCCAGAATGTAGGTGTCATCTGGAGCGTCAAACTCGTGCTCCTGCCCCTCTGGCCCAATGAGCTTCACCTTGTAAACAGCCATCGCAGATGCCCTGAAGTGGTTGGATACCTTCAGACTGGATGCCTTTGAGATGCTCTTCGAGGAGCTCAGCGAGCAAGCGCTCCTGAACAGCACAGATGGGGACTGGCTTCTAATGCTGCTTTTGACTGTGTAGGCAGTCGGGGTGGCAACGGTCGACATTTTGTTACCTATAAGATTGCAAAGTGCTAGATCTGAATCATTTCATACTTCAAGGAGGTGGACTCTGTTTGATAAACTGCTAATAATCTGGTCCGGGATTGGCGGATGCATTTTATGCACAAGGGCTAATATATTAGAACTAATCTCTAAAAACATGCTCAGCATATGCAATAGATGATCTGAAGAATTTTCTGATACAATATTTGATCTTACAGCATAAAATAAATAATTTAATGACCCCTCTCCATTACTTCCAGGGGAAACAAAACATGCAGTAATTAGATCTAATGTAATTTTACAAAATTCAGCGAAACTCGTGCATATGGGAATGCAAGATGTTTACAGACACAAGACTTCATGTAGTAATAACAAAGGATCTTGTTTCTAACTTTTCTGTTTACACTGGAAAAATGCTACTTGGATTCTCAAATGAGAAATAAGATTTTGTCATTGTACTTATATCTAATTCAAACCTAACAAAATCCAACCTATGCAAAAATAAAACAATGCATGCAACTGGATATGATACAGAAGCAAAATAGAGGTCAATGTGTAGCTCCCATGAAAAGTCAATTTACTGTCCGGAGCTGAAAAGAGAAGGCAAGCATGTAGCTCCTTACTCTCTAGTCAAAGATCCATGAGTGAGGAAGGCGATTGATATAAGTTACCTTCTGCTTATGAATAAAGGCTCACAAAACTGGAAGCACAAGAAACCTGGCACACGGACTATCACAGGCCAAGCTGACTTGTCAACCATTTCTAACATCCTACCAAAAATACTAAAGTCAGAGAAAGATATGAGATACGAAATTTTGAAGACTATATTATTAACTTTGAGAGAATTATCGGTTCTCAACAATGCCCCTGCTGTTTCAAATCTGGACAGAAAAGGTGGAGGGCTGATTTCAGGTTTACACCCAGATTTATAGGATAACTGCATCCTCCATGGATGTTGGATGGTGGTGGTGGCAACTTAGGTTATACTTGTTTCCATGCAATATATTTTTCTGTTCACAAGACTTATCATCAATACCCATGCTTGCCAACATGTAAAATATAATCTGTGCCACACATATACCACATTCTTATCATCATTGTCAATACTGTTTGAATCCCAATGATGTAGCTATTCATGAAACAACAGCATGAACAATAGTAACTGTACCCTCAATAATAGAAACAGAAAAACCCAAGCTTAAACTGTAAAAATCCATCAGTTGATGAGGACACAGCTTCATAGTCAAGTCTAATATACCCCATAACTGCAGGTTTATCTAATTACCGTAAAAAAATTCAAATCATGCATGGTTCTCTTGTTAACTCTACAAATATGAACTGACAAGGACACATTGTTCAATATGATGCACAAGTAGCTCATTCAGGAACTGATGTGCTGCCACAAGCTCACGACCATTTCTTAACGCAAAAATCTCATTCCTGGTAATAAGGAACCATAACCACATATCTATAGAAAAAAACTATTTTTTGAAAGATGAAAGCTGCAAACGATAACATTGGGTCACAAGAAACATTTAGTTTGTGAGAGTCTTGAAGATGGTGACATGGGATGTCTCCTACAGACCACTTATTCTGAAAATTATGGTATTGGCTGAAGGTATGACACCAGTTCCGATGAATTTACTCAATTCTTAATATTTACATTACGAACCCCTTCCCTTGTGACAACTAAATGCACTTTACCTACTCCATGCATATGCTTGAATAACAATAGTAAAGAGCAAATTGCGACTCCAATCCAGTAATTCTTTTAGAAGCTACCTCTATGGCCTATTTCATCTTAAATATTATAGTTACTTGAAAGACTTTCTTGCTCTATATATGTCCCTCCACACAACAGAAACAACAAAAATTAAAAATCCACTAGAGACAACAGAAATTGAACTTATGCCCACTAAAATGATCATCCTCCAAAACTCTTGAATACTATACATTAAGAGGCTGCAGTACATTTCTTCGAAAAATGAATCGAAATCAACCTACAGGTAAACATGCAACCATTTCATCAATATTTGTTAGACGACAATGATGCAAGAAACTCATGGTATTAGCTATGCAAGATTTAAATTTTCCAACATTCACCAGTAATCCTTCCACAACTTCAGATGAATCCCCTGCAGTTCTTTTCAGCTAATATACCTTTCACATAAAATTATTCAGGAATATAGAGTGCCAAAAAGCTGCTTACCATGTCGCTGGATAAACTATGCTGGTTAGCTAAAGCTGAGACAGTAAAACCAATGACGAATACTATGGCTACGACAGCCAAAAAGAAGTACAAACCATAAAAAAAGTAATTTTGGACTAACACATCTAAAAATGTTAATTGAACCAACCCTTGCCATCAGAATAACCAGAAGGAAGCCTAAATTTGCATCAAATCAATCCGCCAGAACAATTCAAAGATCATACCAGGATTTGGGTCATAATAATTCATATTCAATTATATAAAAATAAATGAACATAAAAGCAACGAATTAATGAAACATAAAACATATATATATGAATTAGACCATAAAACATATAAAAGTTTTAAATTGGATCCAAATCAGGAAGAGAGTAAACAGCAGACAGGAAGAGAGAGAGAGAGAGAGAGAGAGAGAGATGGAGCGATGGAAAGGAATGATACCTGGAGCGCGATCAAAGTTTATTGAAAGGGAAATGAAATGGAGGCTCCGCGAGGGTTTTCAACGAGCCACTACAGGGGACGAATCTTCTGCCCTATTATATAGTAGCGCGGGGGCGGCTTTATGTTGGGCGAGAGGTCACCGGGTTAGAGCCGAAATGCCATGGCAAGAGGGTCGGCGGAATTGATGAAATCTCAGAAATGCCCCTATTATTTTGCCCCGAAGGATGGAGAATTTTCTACTTTATTGTTTTACTAAGTTTAGCACTATATTTGAAGAAGGTTTCAAAAAGATAAACATTTGCAAAAGATAGAGAATTTTATGATTTAATATTTTAGTAAGTTTTGCACTATATTTTAAAGAAAGTTTCAAAAAGATAAATATGTACAAAAAAAAATGTTTTAATTTAAAAAAAAGTTAATTAATTTTATTTTATTTTTTTGATACAACGGCTACTCATCCTACTCTAGTATCGGTATAGCTAACCGAATCAAAAAGAAGGACCTGTCACAACGGTGCTGAAAAAAAATTCCAGATGAGTCCAAAAGATCTCTCCAGAATGCTGCACCGCATAAATAGCCACCCAAGCTCAGTTTGCCTTATGGTAGGTTTGCACTTGAAAAAGTAAGTTGCTTATGAAATTGTTGTGCTTCTTTTATTTCACATGATGATAACAAGTATAAAATTACTATACGGTAATTTATATATATGTGTAGTATAATAGAGCTTTAAGAGAAGAGTAAGGTATTTTTTACAAAATAAAAAAAAGAAAAGAACATGATGCTTTTTCTCAAAAAAAAAGAGATTAAAAAAAAAGAAAATAATATCAAGAAGGTATAATGGTTTAATATAATCTGCTATTTAAAGTTATGCTTATTTTTTAACATATTTATGTTTGTCTATAAAGAGGGTTGAAGCATTTTTTTGATTTAATCTATCTTTAGATTTACTTATGAAGTGCCCAATTGCCCATTAGCCCATCTCTAATTTTAGATTAAAAAGTTGAAAAACTACCGAGGGATAATAAGTCAGCAATTTAGTTTGATAAGGGCATTCTGGGCATTAGGCAGTTAACTAAAGGGGCGCGTCTATTCAGTGGACGCTGGGGCCGGGGATGGCAACCCCTCGAGTCACGGGTGGGACGGGTCACGGCTCCACCGCCTGATGATGTGGCAAGCCCCTACTAGCGAAGGTTGCAGAACCCACATTAGTACCTTTATTTCCGGTCGCGATGCCGCGTATCATATCATGACATGACGTGGATCAAACGCCCCATAAAAAATAGAGGTAATTAATGGCCAGTCCTGTGTTGGACCGGACTATAATTTTTAGTCCCTGTTTACTTTTTTTGTAACAGCCGGTCCATCCCGTTTTTGGCTTTCTGTTTGAGACGAAAATAGCCCTGAAGTTCCCACCGAAACAGCCAGTCCATCCCATTTCTGACTTTCTGTTTGAGACAAAAATATCCCTGAAGTTCCCACCGATTCGGCTTCATCTCTTCCCATTTTTCACTCTTCTCTTCACACGGAAATAGCTCTCATCGTTAAGGATTCATATTTCTCCGTTTTTGCAATCCTATCTCCCCACGAAATTTTCCATCTTCCTCACTGATTCCGATTGATCTGGTGTCCCCTGTTTCAAACCCTAAGACTGTAAAGAAGTTCCCACCGGCAAATCGCTCTTGCTCCCGACTGAGAGTTCCTCTGTCTACTCTATTTTCCGGCAGGTCTCCGACTGAGAGTTCTAAGTCGACGGCATTTTGTCGACTCCCACACCAGAAGCTTTCCTTGACGCTCGCGACTTCGCTCTGATCGTTGGTCGACGGCGCTTCGTTCGACATCGCTTCCCAAACTCTCTCCGAAGCATCTTGCCAGTTCTTCGACGGTTTGTAAACTCTGCATCATACTTTCTCGATTTGGTTTTAGTAGCAACAAACTGTTATATAGTATTGTAGGGTATTTATTTTAAAAATGTGCGAATGCTTAGGATTTGCGAAATTTTCAGACAGGGACGCTGTGATATAAAAATTAAGATTTTTGTCTTCAAAAAGCCTGATTATTTGGGAAACAATTCTGTTCGTGCAGCATTTAGTAAATCGAGCAGCCTCTTTCTCTCACTTGCACAATAATGGACAAGCACCTGCATTAACAATAATAAAAGGATGAGATCATCAACATCCTAAATTAGTTAGATATATTGTATGCTGAAAATTAAAAATATGACTATACATACCTGATTCTTGAAGTTGTCTTTCACATGACGGAAACAATATGAGTGGTAACTACCAGAAAAGTACTTCGGCACTGATTTAATAATTCCTTGATGTCTATCCGTCATAAATGTTATTTGCTTACTTCGCCACTCAATGCAACTATAAATTGCATCTTTCAAATTCCGACAAAACCAGTCCCAATTGTCATCAATCTCCGTATCGACCACACCGTAAGCAATAGGAAACATATCGTCGTTTGCATCTTTGGAAGTCGCGCCAAGTATTACTCCTCCATCCTTATGCTTTATAAATGTTCCATCCATAAAAATCAGAGGTCTACAACCTCTTATGAAACCCACTACTGAAGCATGAAATGAAATGAATAGGCGTTTGAATCGACCTTCAATAGTTTCATACTCTGCTATGCTGTCGGGGTTGGTCTCAAGAATGGCATCGCAATACCAGTATATCCGGTCATAAGATTTTGATCTGTGACCATAAAGGTCCTTCATAGCCACCTCCTTCCCATGCCAAGCTTGATGATACGGCAATTCAACACTATATTCTCGATGAATATCCTTTACGATATCAATCGGCCTATATAACGGCATATCTTAAAGTTTTTCTTTAACTATGTTTGAAACCCAACGTTTCGAAGTCTTAGGATGTGACCGGACTTGCAACCCTCCGCCACATGTATGCTGACTATTCATTATTTTAATTGCAAAACTTTCTTGATTCCCAAGTCGGGAAGCATGGATATGCCATTCACATCCTTCGTATGCATATTCCACGGTCAGTCGCAGGCGATCGTTCTTCACAAATACAAAATCTCTACAATTTGCAATGCAAAAGTTGCGAATCGTGTCGCGAAGAGTTTCTACATCATTGAACTTCTGACCAACACCCTCAATAGAGGTTTTCCAAGCATCCAAAGAATTTCTTTGACTAGGTTGCTCTTCGATTGCAGCTCTTGTTTTTTCAACAACTTGACCGAAATTACTTAAGCTACCCTTTGAAAAAATTTTTGATCGGCGGCTACACTCAACATTTTGGGATGGGCCACTATCCCTACAATAAGTTTAACAAAAATTCAGCATACTAACTATTAAATTAGTGATTAACATGAAAAAACTAACAAGTGAAATATGCAATACAACAAAGAGTTTAAACTAAGATTACCAAAATAGAAACAGATGCTATTAACTTCTGCATTACCTCATATCAATTACGACATCGGCTGCTTCGATCAAGCATGGAATATGACTAACAACCAACTCGATCACCAGCGCATTTAAGTTGACGTGTATTTGATGCATATTCCGAACATCCTTATCGCCCAGGAGCGAAACAAGCATTCTAGACTTGTTTGGAATAAAATATTTAACTTCTACCATTGTATCAGACAGATGTCTCCACCTTTTCACTATTTTCTTGTAAATTTGATCGAGCTTTGTGTCCTCGGAGATGGAAATAATAAGAGCTTTACCACCATAAGAACAAATAGCCATGAAAACAGGGCTACTTGTTTTTTTTTGAAGCCATGACAATGGAAAAAAGAAAAAAGAGGAAATGATTGAAGTTCCGAATGCTATTACAACAATGAAGCGAAGGGAATGCTGCCACAGCAACTATTTTTCGAATATGATATCAGCAATGAGAGTGACACGTTTAGGTCTCCAAACAGTATATAAGCAATGGCAGTCAAACAACAGGATAATCCAGCTAAAATAGGGTTTTTGTTCAATTACAGTCGGGAAATAGAGGAGAAAAGAGGGACAGCAACTATTTTTCGAATATGATATCAGCAATGGAAGTCACACGTTTATGTCTCTAAACAGTATATGAGCAATGGCAGACACACAACAAGATAAGCCAGCTAAAACAGGGTTTTCGTTCAATAACATTCGGGAAACAGAGGAGAACAGAGGGTTGCCTCAGTGAATTAAGAGAGATTGGAGTATCATTTTAACCTCTATTACTCTTGTGCAAAGAAACCATTACCGGTAAATATCGAAAGGGACTCTAAGCAAATAAAAAAGGAGGAACCAGAATTTTCCGCAACTCACAGAATAATATTTCAACTAGAATTTTCTGCTTGATTATTTCTGGTAGAAGAAGCAGAATTGAAGAATCTGAACTGTATTTCCTATTTGCGAACGATCTCCTCGACACGCTTCTAATGGAGAAACCATGTTCGTCCACGATTCCAAAGGATAAACTCTTTCCTTTCCGCTTCAAAGTCTTCCCTTTCCGCTTGATTCTTCCGGATCCAAGAAGCAAAATAGAAGAATCCGAGCCATATCCCATGCGAACGATCTCCCGACTCGCTGCCAATGGAGAAATCCTGTTTGTCCACGATTCCAATGGAGAATCCGAGCCATATTTCCCTGTTTGCGGTCGATTTTCCAACTGATTCCACGTTTTCAACCATAACGGCAACGAAAGGGCAGCTTCGGGAAAAAAAAACAAACCTCTGTTATGGACCGGTAATTAAGATTATCCCTAATCTTGGACCGGAAAGCATGGTTTGGGTCAACAGGGACTTAGCGTTATACAGTAGTCAAGGGGAGGGGCGGGAATTAATTTACGCTAAAAAATATGATGGCCAATAGATTGAATACGAGAGGGAAAGGGTGGAGGAAACAATGTGAGCACTGTACTCCACAACATAGGCAGGTGGTATAACCAATTGTTTCAACAACAATTTCTTAAGAGACGCTATCCTACGCATAAGCTCATAGAGGTTATCCCATGCGTAAGCTCGTGGACGCTATCATATGCGTAAGCCACATGGAAGCTATGCAATGCGTAAGCCCGTGGAGGTTATCCCACACATAAGCTCAAGAAAACTATCACACGCATAAGCTCGTGGACGCTATCCCACGGATAAGTCGATGGATGCTATCCCACGCATAAGCTTGTGGAGGCTACTTTATGATGAGATTAGTTCTAACCATATTTCGTCCGTATAATTTATATGTTTCCCTTATCAAATCAGTTTTCACTTAGATAGCTCATGGAAACACCCTCACTTCATTCTGCCGATCCCCCACCGCACTGCTTCCAACTTCAAAGATGCCCTCTGCCGCGCATTTGCGGTGCACTGGTCTGTGATCCAGCTCATGCATGCTTGTTCACTACTACCTCCTCTTCGCCCGCGCAATCTGTAGTCTTAGGGAGCTCACTGGATCTCTGGCACTGATCATGGGCGCGAACTTTATTCTGAAGGTGATCAATGAGACTACCTTGGAGACTCTGGCTATAATGATGAAGATGGTGACTACAAAGAGGATAATGGTGACGATGAAGATGACAGGTCTGATAGCGTTATCGCTGATATGATGATTATAATGGGATTACGATGACAACCATGGTAGCAACTACCATCGTTAATAGTGATGATGATGGGGGAAGCGGTTCTGGCTCGGATAGCACAAGTGGTTCTGATAGTGATGAGGATGGTGAGAAAAGTGGTTCTTTTTCTGATAGATAGTAGAAGTGGTTCTGACAGTGATGAGGATGGTAAGGATGGTAAGCAATTATGCCAACCAGGGTGCAACAGAAGAGATCACAAGTTGTGGTGATGGTTACAATGATGATGCATGGCAAGGAGCTCATAATGATGATTGCAATGTTGATAACAGGAATAATGAGGACAGTGGAGAGAGCGTTGATCAGAAAGAACGTAGCGATGAATGCAATGACCATGAGACAATGGTTGCTAATAGTGAATTGCCGGTAAAACCAGATCCAAAACATTGGCAGTTCACATCCTAAAGGCTAAGTTGGTCTATGGATTTGCACCTTCAGACCTCAATGAATTATAACCGAGGACCGCAAGTACAGGCGCTGAACGAACCAATAGATGATGCAGATGAGGCTAGTTAGCTTTGAAGAAAGAGCAGCACAAACCTATGCCGTAGTTCTTTAGAAATGGATGCTGAAGTTCTACTTTGGAAGCTTGATAACAGAAATAATGTGAGCAGGAAATCTAGTTGTTTTTCTCCCTCCTATTTACTTCGACACATATTTCAAGTTGAGGATTATGGAATCAAATTTGTAGCGTATGTTTTTTTGCTCTTCTATAGACATTGGTAAGCATAATTTTATAGTTCTCAAGTTGTCTCAACTAATTAATATCTGAGATGGCAAGTCTATCTATATTAAGGTTCACTAGGAGGGTCGACCAGAATCTGATGATTTATGGATTACTCGAGAGGACCTACAGAGACTCAACCCAGATCTCCTAGAAAAGTACCACAGCCAAACCAACCCCAGTTCGATAAAGTCGAATTCTTCCCACCCGGAAGAATTGGTGCGGGCACCAGAATCCAGAAAAGACTCCAATCAATTAACTCAAGGTCACTATGGCTAACTTAAATTTGATCGAGTCCTGTAAATAAAATCAATAAGTCAGAAAGCAAGCCAAGTCAGGACAGATTGCATGTTTCTACTACCACCTTGCATGTTTCTACCACCACCTTTGCACACCCTTGGAGCACCACCTCGGCATCCACATCAACATCAGCTGGCCACCTCACCACCACTCCAACCAATGGAAGCACACCAACCAGGATGAAGTCAAGCATAAGGAGCCGACCACATCATGCCATCTCATCAAAGGAACCAATGCAACATGTTATGTGCCACCTATTGGGACGCCACCTCAACACCACATCAGCGATCATCTCAACCAAGAGGATAATGCCAAATGAAAGAGTCAAAATCAAAAGAACCAATCACTATGCCACCTCATACAAGTTGACACGTCACCCAAATTCAAAGTCCAAGAGGTCGGCCACAATTTAAATGCAAGAAAATTTCAAATGGGAGCCAACAACTTTTCAAATTCCCCCTTAAAGCCGGCTAACTTTCTTTCCTTTTCTCTAGCAACCAAGCCTTCAAATGTGGAGCGCCATTCATTATGTGTTTAAATTTCAAATCATGAGAAAAGTCTATAAATACCTTCTCATGACATCTTGTAATTTCAGTTGATAAATGAATAAAAAAAAGAGCTTCTTTCTTCCTTAGCAATCTTGCTTTGTCACCTTAAGAGAAGGTTGGGCGTGAGGCCCTTGTTCCAAGTTGGACGTGAGGCCCTAAAGCCACTTCCACATCCACCGCAGCCCTATCTCCTCTCGCCTCCCTTTTTTTTTGTGATTCCATTCCTCTCTCACGCTAAACCTCTAATCCATGTTTCTTTGCAGGTCCTTAAAGTACTCCATGTCATTGGGTCTATTATCCTTCCAAACCAATAGCAATGGGGCCCTGTTGCAACGGAAGATGAAGCTTGGTTATCCAATCATCAACCCTCGAGAGTGAGATCAAGGATCCTCCTCCAAAAGAATTCCAAAAATTCAATATTTAGTAAGCCTCAACTCTAGGTCTGATTTATTGAAGAAAGCGTCATAATCTAGTGGTTTCTCAACCACAACGGTCCATTACTCTAAGTCCTAAATAAATTAGTATATACGGTTAACTAGTCCTGAAATTAGTATGCTCATGATAATGCTTTCTTAGCTCATATGTAACTAAATTTTCTGTTGCAATTAGGCTAGTTAATCAACATAACTTACTGATAACCCTTATGTTTAAATCCCTCGCATTCATCCCGCATCATTTTTTTCTTTCTATTTTTTTTTCCCGGTGTTTTCAATGTTGATGGTTCCTAAGAGAATATAAACATAGTTTTAGAAGTAAGATTGTGTTTTGAAGTCTCTTAACCACAAAACTCCAGCAAGACAGTCTCATATCTGGGGATATAAGGGAATACTAGGAAGAGAGAGACGAGATTGATTTGAACCCTAACCATTGCATTCATCAACCCAAAATACTTACCATTACTTACTGTTACCATCAACTGCTTGAGGGTGGTACAACTTCCAATATGAAAACATAACATTGATTATTTTTAAAGCCCTATATATGGTACACCAAAAAATAAAAAAAAACTATATATCTGATCGTGGAGAATTGATACAAATCAAGCATTTCACTGAGTCCATACCTATGTTAACAAATTCTGTTCAATGGAAAAACATAGCGGCAGCAAGGACAAAACAATGCTTGCATCTAAATTATGCAGATGATCTACCAATCCTTGTATCATGGAATTACAATAGCTTGCACCAAGATTCAAGTAATTCTCTCGCTAATAATATACATGCCAGGGCTCTTTATTTCTCCTCTGCTAGTCATATTGCTGTCTCAGTTGCATCTCTGTCTCGCTTTTCCAAGTAGAGTGCGACGATTGTCCCTTCATCCTCTTACTCTTCTCCTTATCTTTGACCGTAAAACCTCTCTGCTTCTCAGACTCTTTCTTTGGGTCTGCAGGAGGGCGATCTCCACAGACCGGGCATGTCATGCCACGGGCATGTGAATAGGTCTTTGGAATCCCACACTGTACGCATATTCTAAAATAGAAGAGAACGGTGCATTACTATCAAGGACAATAATAAGACAGCATGCTTCTGGGTCAATGGTTCTTTTTTCAGACAACATAAAGTACCTAAGATTAGCATTTTCTGGCCTAGGTTTTGCAATAACTATTGCTCAACCCACACTGTCCACATGCATTTGTCAAATATCAAGTCATAAAGTTAAAAAAGAAAAAAGGTACCTTAGCAGGTCAGCAGCATCTTTGGCATCAGGATTTGCTGCAGAGAACACTCGCTTACCATTATCAGATACTGTTTTTGTGGCAGAACCTGAAGGATGGCTTCCTTCTACATCACTTCTCACTCGGTCACGAATGCCAACCAATTGAGCTTTGGCCTCCACAACAGCGCCTGAAAATGAGTGTCAAATTGATGTAACATTATCAAGAACTTAAAATCCATCAGCACTGCAGCACTCGCAAAACCATGAAACAGACACAAGAATCCTATCCACTTTAAGTGGTTAGTTGGAACCAATAAATAGCCTTCCAAGATAACATAGAGTACAAGTAAATACTATATAGATACATTTAGGCAATGTGAGCATGGTTGGACATCTAACTGGTGGAGGATACAGCATCTCCATCAATTAAACAGACATGAGTTGCAAATGTCTTTATCCATTTTGTGACTCCCGCTACTAGGATTGTAAATTAATAAGAATAGGTTCTTCTTAACCACTCCCCACCCTCTCTGCTCCCACCTCAGAGAAAAAAAGGGAAAAAGGAAAAAAAACCCTTTGTGGGGTCATTGAATGCCTTACCGTTGCATGAACATTTTTAGCAAGGATAGCCAGGCAAATCAAACAAAATTAAAGGACGCTAAAACAGCATGTTACATGCAGCAAACCAAGCATACGCTCAGACCATGGTTTAAATAACAGCCGTTATAATGTTAATAGAATGGGAAGAACAGCTATTATCCATCATTTGCATTGGTCACTCGACATACTTTCAAATTCAAATTTCAGTCGGCTGTTGGGAAAGAATAGTTTCTTATCCAGTCAACATACAAAAATGTCTTTTATTTAGCAAATAGTGGATTGGGCAAGTAACAATGTTACTTTTCCCTTATTGATTGTTATTTTCCATTGTAAAAGCAAATAACAGCTGTTGTAACAATTGTTATTCTAAGCCCCAAAACTCTCAAATATGGACATTTTTGCACAAACAACGGCTGTTTTGACTGTTGTAATGGTAAATAATGGTTACAGTGGAGGCTGTTATAATGGAATAATAGCATTATGTGACACCTTGGTGAAACCAGGTCCAACTTGAATCAGCTATTTCGCATTGCAAGGGATACAAGATATAATCTGGTTGGTCCCTTTACTAGGCTGACAAGGCTTGGTGCAAAGGAGAAAAGGTCAATGATGTTGCAGTAGGTTCGCAAACTAAGGCTTAAGGTGTGGCATATACTCATCAACATCATTCTTTTGTTTTGTTTAGTAGGGAGAAAAGGGAGATGGAAGGTTGCAGGCTTAAAAATACAGACATAATAGTGTAGGTAGGAAAAAAGAGGGAAGGCGGCTGGGCTGGGGTCTAGTATTCATAATGCCAACACGTCATATAGATTAGAAGACTTCTTGGTTAAGTTTATGATAATCATACTTATTCATTTGCAAATAATTTGTGACATGCTTGACATAGGCATAATAACTTATACTACCTATGAAAAAATTGACTCATAACCAGCAGTCGACAAACATAACTGTCTGGAAGAACAGAGATAAAAGATGAGGGCTTTCTTATTCTCCAAGTATAATCTAATGCAAAGTCAAGACTTGTGCAAGGCAATCAGTGTTTTGAAACCAATTTCAGTTTCCATTCATATAAGTGTCCGTACTAACACAAAACACTTTTAAATTCAAATACGTGACTTTGTATGTCAAAGGACCTTGAAATTGGTGACCTGCATAAAATCTGGACAACCACTTTAAAAGCTAAAAAGGATAAATCAACAAGGAGGACCTTGAAAGGATCCATGTTTTGTCTAAATTTTGAAAATGAAATTCTACCAAAGGTCTTTCTCTAAAACCAAGAAGGTGACCATACCATCTAAGATTTGTGCATCATCATAGCCTATGCATTCAGAACTCTTACTTGATAAGAACTTGCATGCGTTTTTTTTGCATATCTCGACAATTATGGGCATTGTATTCACCCCTCAAATCCATATCTTCCATCATGTTGACAGCAGGAAGGCCCCACAACTCTTCAAATTGACAAGATAAATGAAGAAATGATAGTCTCAATGAAGGCATATTACTAGTTCCACAGCCAAAATAGGAACTCTTTTGACACTTATCAAGACCTCTCAATCTCTGTTAATCCTTCTAACAGTTGGACATGTAGGACACAGCCTTCAGCATTGCCCAGATATGGAAATGAGAAACAAGCCAAAACCAAAGAATAGATTGTTCTGCCATAAAGGGATTGTAAAAAATTATTGCCGACACATTTATTCAAATTTTCGACCCCAACAAATTTTGAATTCAACAATCCCATACACAACAATTCAATTCCCATCTCTTGCAGCAACTCCAAAACCAATTTTTATACATCTAACAATGAACAGGACTCAGAATCCTCTACAGCATTTCTTTTTTACTTCTTAATCAGTAAATCTAACTATTTACAAACCAATGACAGAGACGTTAAGAGAATGATCAAGCTAGCTGCTACAAACACCTTAATAAAGAATACAATGACTATTGTGTATTATCCTTGCTTTAGAAGTATCAATATAGAAATAGTTTCTAATTGAGACACTTAAATAAGGCTTCCAATGATCACTGCACTTGGTCCATGAACACATTTTAGTTGATTGCAGCAAATTTTTGAAGTAGAATTTCTCATTTGGGAGCTTTTCTGGTGATCATTTCACTTTGTCCCAAATTTGATCTCTGGAATTTTTGTTCATTCAACAGACAAAATCTTCAACCGTTTTGAAAATATTTCAAGTTATGGTTAGCCCTCCAAATGATAATAGACTCTCAGGTATTACACAATTAAATTTGGACCAATCCAAGGACACACATATCAGTCAAATAATAGATTGGATAACCCTGTATTGCATTCAAATGAACAACTACTGTGGTGATCCTAAGTTGAAACCACAGATGCATTAGCTAATTTTCATTCTTTGCTGTATTACTGCCCTTCAGATGGTTGAACTCAAGTTCACTTCAACCCGACCAGTCTTCCTCTGCATCATACTTTTCAATAATATCCACAAATAGTAGCATTCTTGTAAATAAAAATCTTAAATTGTTATTTTATTTATTTATTTATTTATTTTATGACCAAGTGGTAGAAAATTCATTTAAAGAAATAATTGAATAAGGAGAATGATAGTCAGAAACAATTAAACAAATAGACACAACTATGCCACTGAAGGCCCCATACCTTGAAAATACTTTCCAACGATTGCATAAATCATACTAGTTCATAAAATGCTATTCCCCCACAAGCACCATGAACATCTTGTAGAGCAATGATCATAGAGGAGGATAACATAAAGAGCTGAGTTGTGAAGCACAAGTTTATCCAACAGAACTCCCTCTTCCAGTTCCAAGTAGATATATTGTTTCCTTTCCATAATACATATCACCAAAAGACAAATATACAGATGTACAAAAAGGAAAGTAGGTCTTACAAACACTTACCACTTCAAGACCATCAAAACTAAGCCACACCAAGAGTCTCGGACAATTGCTTTTTTATTTAGCATCAGCTTTAAACCTTTTTTTGCACTGCCTGATTATCTACATAAGCTGAAAAAGATCAAAAATATCTAGGCACGTTTGTCACTTTACTTGCTAAACAAAGGAAGCATATCTTCTTGCCTTCCCACTTGGAGTCCCTACTTGCTGAGATTTATGACAAGATTTCAGAAATTTTCAGAAAGTCATCATATCATCTATAAATCTAAGGTCAGAAAATCAAACCACTGGTGCCAACACCTACCACAACTAAGATATACAACAACCTCATTTATTCATAATAAGGGTTCCACCATGCTCGTACAAGGGGAAGCAAGTTTCCTTAGCCCAAAACCTTACAAGCTTAAAAATCGTAAATCTACAAGTTTGCTAATCATATCATGAAGCAGCCGGTTGGAGTAAAAGGGCTAAATGCCTGAGCTGTTTAAACAACTCTTTGCCTCTACATTATTGAGAAACAATCCACCCTGTATGATTTTTCTTGATGTCAACATTTTACATAATTAGCCACTTTACTCTCCATTCTTTTTCGTGAAACTTAACATTCACGAGTAATAAGGACAGCATCAAAAGCACACCCAGTTCCCCTTGTGGTAGTAACTACTGATATTGGGAACATCTCGTGTATGGCCTTCAACCTCCAAACAAGACTAAGGTTACCTTCTATTCTAACATGTAGTGAAAAGGCATAGCGGGATTGTTACTGTATGACTCAAGTCCAAAATTGGAAATCATATAACGATTCACGTGCCTTGAAGGTTTAAAAAAATTCCTCTTACAAAAAGTTCATAAACTATTACCCAAAAAGAACTTTTCAGAGGGATTTCCAGAAAAATCTCAAAATAATAAAAAATTAGCAAGAATCACTAAATAATGTATAATTATAATATAAGAAATAAATAAATAAAGAATCCAATATCAAAGAAATTGCGTTCAATTTCTCCTGCAAAGAATCATCAAAAGGACTACTTGAGGATACCTATCAACCGGAATATCTTTCTTCTCTCTCCTGTCACTCACAGATCAATCATCAACCCTAATCCTTGCATGGTTCTTTGACCCTGAAATAATACAGTTGTTAAGAAATTCACATTGCTCTACAATCTCAAATTATCTGTCGCTTGATGTGGTCACCTCTGTCTTCCTCCTCTACCTCCTATTATTCACTTTAATTGTAACTAAGGGAAGAGAAGGTGCATCATCTTGCTTGTTCCTCTTTAAGAAACAGTAGTCATGTAAGAGTATTATGTGCATTGTCTGTCCTCTTTTGCTTTCAATGAAGGACTACCCTTTTGCTTTGGCCCAAAATCCTTCGCTTACAGATCACACTTTGCAAAGTCTATGACTACAATCAGACTTTCCTTTTCCAGTAGATTCTAGGGTAATTCAAATTGGTGGTTGTCCAACTATTACCTAAGATTTTCCAACAATTTGAGAACATCAAACTACTGCTTCAGATCATTTAGAAAATTACGTTTTTTCCTTCTTCTCAAGAAAATACATAACCTTCTCTTCTTTTGTTCAACCATCTAGATTATCAAGTACACAATTAAATTTAATCACTTCATGTGCTTATCACCTTGTTAGCATCAATTACCACGAAGTTTTTAATGTTCACACTTACCGTAAAGAACTTGAAATCCTAAAGGTGCCATGACATGTGATCCTAAAGGAGGAGGACAGCAATGAGGGGAGCAGTTGTATGAAATATGAGATACTCAAGAATAATTGGTGCTGAAATGCAAGAGTGAAGAAGAGGAGAAGATAACTCTGAAATGACATAAGTTAGCATGTGGAGCTAGGGTTAACAAAACAAGAATGACAAATAGAGAAGCTCTATGCCAAAGTCACATGTGAAGTCGAAGATTCACGAGCTTTTTACTTACTCTTCTTGTTTGGTTGCTCATAAGTGGGCACTTGAAGTCATTTCAGGTATGCAGGAAGTCACATTTGGCATTTGGTTGTCCTAAAGTGGCCCAAATTGACCCAAAATGAGTTCCCATT
This sequence comes from Phoenix dactylifera, assembly GCF_009389715.1. Classification (NCBI taxonomy): domain Eukaryota; kingdom Viridiplantae; phylum Streptophyta; class Magnoliopsida; order Arecales; family Arecaceae; genus Phoenix; species Phoenix dactylifera. The sequence continues at coordinate 42,903 of NW_024068005.1, read as the reverse complement.
GTGAGAGGAACTAGACTCAAAAATGTGAGAATTGACTTTGACTAATACGGAGCCGAAGTCACCTTGACAAAGTGAGTTCCACCTGTACATTTATAGGCAACTAAATATGTTGTATTATTATTTGCTTTTCCTAGAGCACCATTTTAACTTTGCATCAACTTGAACGAGATTCTTCCCCTTTTTATTACACAACATGGGCATGTTTGGTTTGGTGTAAGTGGGTTGAACAGGAGCCCACTTTGCTGAAGTGGTTTCAGCTCCCCCCCCCCCGACCGAATTAAGTTTGGATGCCCAGTTATGGACAATCAGGCATTTCGGTCTCTCCTTTTAAGCTGTTTACTGCACCAAAGGACTTTCTTCTAGTTTATATCATGACCTTGCCAGGACGTGTTTTGACACTATTTAGTTAAGATTTCTTCCATTTGATTAATTGATCACAAATGCTTGGCTCTGCAGTAGATCCCAAACTGACAAAGTGAGTTCCACCTGTCCATTTATATCTAGAAAATGCAATTTTTTTTAAAGTTAGGCGGTGCTATTTTACAATTATATATTTCATCAAAGAATAGCTAATCAAAGGTCTGTATAAAACGAAGTAGGTTTTCAAAGTACCAGGGAACTTCCCTTCCTCCACAAGTATGAATAGACGAACATCTTCTACAAGAGCAGATATCTAGAGACCACCCAGATATCTTCTACAAGAGCAGATATCTATAACTCAAATCTATAGAAAAAAATCTCATGGACATGGCATATGCAGATGTATAAAGGAAAATCCCAACATTTACCTAAAAAGCACCAACAAAGAACTTACATTATGCCTAAAATCAATTTGCTCACTTTTAAGCAATCGTTGCACCCAACAGAGCAAATTTTTAAGCATACCAGAGAACAATTCAGCACTCATCACCAAATAATCTAATAATTAATCTTAACACAAGGAATAAATCAACCGAGAGAAATAAAAAAAAAGACCACCATTACGAACTAGGGTTCCTAAATTTCCTGAAAAAAATTGTTTCGACGGAAAAAAAAAACTTGTTCAAGAAACCTACCGGCAGGGAGATCTTTCTTCTCTCTTCTGGCCGTGTCTCTTGCCATCCGATCGAGCACCCCCAGAGCCTCCCGCGTCTCCTCCACGGCCCCTGGCCGGTTGTTAAGAAACTCCGGCGGTCCTGTCACCTCCATAACCCAACGAAAACCAAAGAAAAAAGGAATACCATCGGTCCAATATCACCACGAAATCGATCCAGATATAGAAAAATTAGAGCCAGAAAGAGAGGTACCTCGGCGAAGGCGTCGAGCGCGGAAGGGAGCAAGGAATTGGAGCTCGGTCTGGAGGGATTGGAGAGGGGTTTCTTCCTCTCCTTTCTGGAGCGATTCTTGCCAACGAGCCCGTCCTCCTCGCCGGCCTCCTCTTCTTCACCATCGTCCCCATCGCTGAGGGACGAAGAGGAGAGTCTCTCCTCTTCTCCCTCATCTTCTTCGGGGGACGAGTAGCCTTGCAAGAGAGCTAAGCTCATGCTTCTTCTTCTCCTTCTCCGTAGCTTCTGGGGGCAAAGTGCTTTCGGGCTCTGGGAGCCGGCGTTTGGCCTAGGAGGGGAGAAGAAGCCAAGGGCCAGGCGATAAGAAGAGCACCACCCGGAAACAATATGCCCTAAGGCACCATTACTCGGAACTTGGACTCCGCTGACCCAGCCACGGTGGCTGCCAAAATTGCGAGCAGTGACATCTAATTAGGGATGCAAATATGATCTTGAAATATCTTGAAACATACTTAGCTCAAATTGTCCAAAATGACAAGACATGGCAATTAGGTCATCAGATCCGATTAGATATAGATAAAAAATCTATCAATATGAATCCAATCTATTTATTAAATTTGTCAAAAATTTAAATCTCAAACTATTTTATTGGACAAATAATTTAATTCAATCTATAATAAATTAAAATAAATTAAATAGTTTAAATGAATAAATATTACCGTCTCTAAAAATGACCTTGAAAGTTGAAACATTGTTAATATTGTAAATAACATTGTAGCTAAGAAGAGGTTGCCCACCTTTGTTTCAAAGAAAGCTACAAAATCATCAATGCATTTTAGAAGCCTTGATGGTGGGGATTGTGTTGGGCAACTAAATTCTGCGACAATCAAATAAAATGGGGCTTTTACAACTATGAATGTTTCACAAGTAGGAGAAACTTAAGAGTCCTGAAAAACTAATTCAGCTGGGAGTTCATTTGATTTGCCTAGAGTTTAACAATATGAAAAATTGGTTTTTTAAATTATTAGTGCTAAGCACATGACGTGAATTAATGGAATGCATGGATAATAGTAATCATGTGAGAAAGTATTGATGGTTGTGATCTTTGTCTAATAAATACATTATGAATTTTAGCAGTACACTCTTCTTTATTCGAGGACACATGGTAGCACTTCATCTATAAAAAAGACTTATTAGGACCATGGTAGAAAACTGAAGTAATTTGTATTGCAATAATAAAGATGCATGTTTTACTTAATAGATTATACGTTGAAGCTCTCTCTAAAAGAACTAGAGAGATTCTCATAGTATATTACTTTATGGGCTTATGTTTAGATTAATGGAATTACGTAAATCCTCCTATTACAACCCCCTCACCCTTTTTGACCACGAGGGAGTTCCATAAGTACCTAGGGCTGCTTTGAACCAAAGATTTTTCACATTGGATGAAACCACACCCAAGCTTTTTTCTTAGGTCTTACGAAAATAAGATTGGAATATTGGAGAAAATACATTCAAAGAATCCTAATACCTTTATCAAATTAGCATCCTAAAAAATTTCACGAAATCTTTATCTTTTAGTTTTCAACTTTTCAGGAATATATTAGCTGATGAATTAGTAGTTGTTGTTCTTGTTTCTTTAGTCTCCTCAGTAGTTCCTATACCTATTATATTTCTTGGATTATTTACAAATGGGATTCAATATTTTATTTCTGCAATGTTAGCTGTTCTTTCGACTAATTGCCTTTCGCCTCACAATCAGAATTTTTTTGAACCATAGATTGAAAGCTCCTCATTCCAAGCCTTATTATCCTACTAATTATTAGAAATAGAAGTTAGGATTTTTCTACTCATCTCGTCTTTGGTGACAAAACTTCTCTCGTACATCTTTGTCTATGAAAAGCATCAGCATTTTAAGTATTCTACTTCTTCTCGTTTGAGGAAGATGAAAGAGGTATTGGAAGAGAAACTCTGGACATCAAAAACAATTCCATGGCTCCACCTTCTATGCATGTAGAAAATGTTTGGAAAACTCGTACTTTGGTTGTCGCTCTTCTGTAAAGATCCTGGTCAATGTTTTGAAATTTGATGTGAGCTTTCCTTTTTGGTGACTGGATTTAGAGCTGCAAATGATCTGAGTTGCATATGAGCAGCTCAAGATCAACTTCTTTAAAGCGCGTTTTGACTTGGCTTAGCTAGGAAAGGATCCTCTGCTCATACAAATTTTGAAAGTCGATTTATATATATACATGAGCCAAGTATGAACACTAGCTGTTTGTAGAAACAAGAGAATACTCCACCGGTTTGCATCAAGGGACTACAAGGAAAGTATTCAATTGTGGGTCAACCATTAAACCTTTTTTTCCATTTTTTGACAAACAGTAGGTCAACATTGAATCTTAACCCAAAGAAAAAATAAATATAAATTTATATTAAAATAAAAAAAAATGATTTATTAATATATACAATAGGAAATAAAGACTTTCCTCTTGATACATCATCCAAATATTAGAAAAAGCTAGAATAAATAATAAAATTACCCATCAAAATTCATCAAAACCTCAAATGACGATACATTCCTAGAGCAAAAGACACCTCAGATTATCTCATCATAGCTCATCAAACCCTTTAGAATATCATAACCCAATTGTGGGGCATGTTGACGTCTCCAGAGATCTGAGGATGCCATCCTTAAGCCAATGGAGGACTAATTATGTACTATCAAATAGGGCAGAGGTTGAGGAAGAGAGAAGAGTCTGGGTTTCGGGTTTCATGGAAGCCTGCTATTTTATGTTCATGGTTTTTTTTGAGAAATTTTAGGTTAATGTGGCAATTACATTCAATACTCATGAACTTGATAGTTGTTTGTTGCATATAAGTTGTGTATGAGCTGTATTATGTGAGTTGTATAAGAGCTGTATATGTGAGCTGTATATGAGTTATAAATAGCCACCTTCAACTATAAAAAATGGGCTATGACATTGTTTTTATATACATAAAAAAGAATACATGCTTGTCTCTCTACATCTCTCGTTTCTCTCTCTCTATGACTCTCTCTCTTTCCCTCCCCTTCTACGTTTCAATAGCGGTGGTCTTCAGTTAGATTAAGGTAAAAAAGAGATGAATAGGGATCGGAGAGAGGGAAACCTAGAAAAAATGGATTAGGAAATCTTGAGGCTTTTCACAAACAACATTGGTCTCTTAAGATTGGCAGTTAATGTACTTGCATATCATTAAACAATCATGTCAAGGGAACATGTTTAATAGTATATATATTAGAAACAAGCCATTGGATTCTTATGAGCATGAGAATCAATTACTTATGAACTCAGCAAATACAACATTATAGCTGGGTTTGATTTTGAATTAACAAAACAAATTTAAACTCTACAGTCGCTCTCAATCGGGAGAAAGTTGAATTTAAACTCCAATATTGTTTAACTAATCTAGGATGTTCCAGTTGGTATACCGGACAAATCAAGCAATTGAATTGTCTAGGTAATGTTATTGTGAGGATCCGTATGCATGTGTGTTTAGTTCCACATCGATTATTTATTAGGTAGATCTTGGATACTTATACGGGATCAAGGAACCCAAATAATAATTTTCGGCTAGCTATTTTGGTTGAGGTTCTGGGTTGTTACAAATGATATCAGAGCGGACCCAGCTCATAACTTATGTGAACTGAGGGACACTGCAGTACGGATCCATTAGGACTGACCACGAGCCGATCGTGGTGTTTGTGATTAGATTTGAATGAATTTGAACCCTTAGCCTGATAAGGATCGGGCGTGTGTTTAGTCCCACATTGGGCATACGTTAAATAGATCTTGGGTATTTATACATGATCAAGGAATCCAAATAATAACTTACGGCTAGTCATTTTGAGTAAGGTCCTAAGTTATTATAGTTATTGTATTTTCTTTCTATTTTTTTGCAAATTTGAGACATTACTTATCTTGGGTTCTTTTATATTTACCAACATGGCTGAATGGGTCAAATTAGCTAATGCTATGGGCTTCTTTTGGGTAAACAAATGATATAATCAATTTGAATTCATTACTTATACCATTGATGTTGATATAATTCATCATATTTTATTAATGGTGAGTGATCATTTCTTGTCAAAAAAAATAAAATTTAAAAAAATAAAAGATAACAGATATCAAAATAAAATATACATAAGGTCACGCGCATCCATGGTCAATAAAGAACATAGCAATGAAATTATTATGGGTGTGCTTCTAGCTCTATGCGTGATACCTACAAAGGCTAGCACTTTGAACTATGTTGCACCAAGCCCAATTTCCAATCCGAAGGGAGGGAGGCATGCCCTTTGTCAGCAAATGTCGCGTCATCGATGCAAACGAGTCGCCATCCCTTTTACCAAGAATACTTCAAAGGAAAGTGCCATCATGAAGTACGAGCTATAGTTTTCATTTCTTGCCTTTAAAAGCATGAGAAGGGGCATGGTAAAGGAAAAGAAACCTCACCACTGTGGTGAATGTTCCCAACGTTGCATCACTAGGCCAGAAAGGTTGACACTTGAGAGCCATGCAAAGGGCGAATGGGGAAAGACATGTGTCCCCTTTGTGCAAGAAGTGGGGGACTTGGGACTGCTCGGTGGCAGCAATTTATGATCCGATCCATCAATTCGATCGGTTTTAAGCAAGTTTGAATTTGACATAAATAAATTTAGATCATAAATAGGTTTAGTTTAGATTTAAACTTTTGACCCGTTTAATCCGTTTAATAATTAGATGAGATTATGATCTGATCTGTTTAACCTGTTTAATTTATTTAAAATCTGCTTAATCTATTTCTGAATTTTAATCTATTTAATCCGACTCGCTTAACCTGCTTAACTTATTTAATCTGTCTAAATCAATTTAATCCGTTTAAATTCCATCTAATCCGTTTAACTCTTTTAACCTATTTAATAAATAAGTTATATGGATCGGATTAGATTAACTATTTAATAAATAAATTAAATTTAAATTGATAAATTTTTGATCCGACCGGTATATTGCTGCCCCGACCGGGCCGATTGCTGCCCCGACCGGGCCGATTGCTGCCTACGCTCGACTGCGTTTTTACACGGCTTTCCAAGACGTGGAGAAGGCGAGCCTGCATGCAGCCGCCAGCGCAGCGCTCGCGGTGTTTGCGTTGCGCCACGTAGAGGGAGGGGGGTCGAGGCCGCACCGCCAGGCCGAACTCGGCGAACGGTCCGCTGTCGTTTGGGCTTCGATGACGGTAATACCCCTGGCTCTCATGGGCTCTTGGAAGGCCGGGTGGCAGCAGATGGGGAGCCTCCTCCACCGCATGTTGACCACGCCTTCGCTCGCCCTCTGCCACGGGTTTCGTAATCCTCTTCCGAGTGTTAAGACTCCTTCTCTCTCTTTCCCTTTCTCTCTTTCTCCCTCCTCCAACTATATATGAGGCCTTCTTCTAACTACTCTCACGCCATCCTCGCCACCACTATATTGTATTCAAAGTTTCAAATCTCTCTCTCTCTCTCTCTCTCTCTCCCTCCCCTTTGTTTTAGCTCTGGTCCCTACCATTTGACCCAGTGTCTTCATAGCTCCTTGGTATCCTCTCCTCCTTTTATTTGGTAAGGTAAGAGAAAGGAAGGGGGTCTCTCTCTCCCGGTCTGTATGCAGAGTTTGTTAAGGATTAGATAGGAGGCACATCTTAATTTCATTGCCTCATTATGTCAGTGGAGTTTATTGTTATAACACCTCCTTCCTCCCTCTACCGCTCTGTGGGTGCGTAGCCCAAAGAAAAGAGTAGTCCTAATGGCTACTTTTTCCATGGAAAGATTGTGTGGAGATCCTCATCTCCACCCCTCCCTCCTCTCTCTTTCTCTGTGTGTGTGTGTGTTGCGAGAGTTTGGTGAACTTAGGAGATCCATCAATCACTTTTTCTTTGTTCCTTGCATGGCTCTTCGATCTCTCAGATACAGGAAACTCGTTTCACTTTTTTTCAGAATAAAAGGAGCAGAGAATACTAGGGATCACCTTTTCTTTCCTGCTTAGATTAATAAACTAGCTCGTTTCCCGCTTATCTTCCCAAAATTTTATCAGCTACAGATTTTTCTTTCTTCCATATGCCAAGAGTCTTTTCGGGTTGGCTTTTTCTTCACTATTTGAAGCAGTTTCCCTAGACGGTTCCTTATAACTTGCAGGAAACTACCTCTTATACGTGCACTTTTTCCCTAATAAAAAAAAAGTAACAGCGCCTAGCTATTATTTTATCATTATTATCGTCTATTCAATAATTCACAGCTTTTTTTTTTTTTTTGCCTAGGGTTACAGTGCATTTCTGGCGCCATCCAACAGGAAATGGGTTCTTCTCAGGAGGCCATGAGCAAGCTGAGGGTGGGGAGGACGACCGAGTATCGAATGGGCACCGACACGAGGCTGCTCACCATCGACAATGGCGCGACAAAGCTTTTCGTGCTTTGCACCGAACGGTTTGAATCTGCCCTGGCCTTCCGTTCTGGGGACTTCTCCATGCACATGATTAGGGTTAAGGGAAGCCCCATGGCCATGGTCATCTGCATGGTGGGGGACCATCAATGGATGCTTGCAAAGGACTCGCTTGTGCTCCATATTGAGGCTCGGATGTTCGTATTCGTCTTGCCAGGTTTCCTCTATGGGCTTGCATTGCCGAACACTGCTTCTGACCACGAATCCAGGATTGTTGAAGAGATTTTCAAGAGGTTCTGCGCATACCGAGACCTCGCAGTAAAGGAAGGTAGGTGGATTTTAGGGATGATCACGTTTGATCTATAAAGGTGCAGTTTATATTCATTATTACATGTTAGTCACTACAATGGATGGATGCTTTGAGTAAAGGTTTTTTTGGCTTCCTGTCATTAGCATATATACAAGTCATTTGCATTGTTCGAGTTGTTGTTTTGTTAGCCTTGTGAAGCTTCCACTTTTGGGATCTGGACTTCTAGTTAGTAATTAGATGCTCTTTAAAAGGTATGTTAATATTAAATTAAAATTTGCTCCTTAAGTATAATTTGATGGCTATTAGGTTACAGTCCTTTTGAAAACATTTCATACTATCTTCAACCTTTCATTTATTTTCACACTCTGATTATAAATCCTTCTTCTAGTACATTTTCGAACATCGCTGGCAAGAGTCATTCTTGCTGTTCATCTCAAGTAGTTCTGAATCAGCTTTTTTTTGTTTGATGCTATGCTGTTCGTTCCATTTCTTCTTATTTTTCTCAAAACATGTATTTTTCTTATCATATGTTAAAGTTGGTTATGCACGTCCATCTTTATCACCTTCGTCGGAGACAGATGATGTAATAAGGTTCATTGCAATTTGGCAAGTTCCTATTCTTATTTTTCTATTGTAGTAAGATTTTGGGACTCTTAAAGGCAAGTAATTCCTTAAAATTCTCATTTCATAACTTGGCACTGCATGTCGCGTATGAGCATAAAGTCCAAGTTCCCCATGTCATATGCTTGGACTTTCCATGTAGCGCATTGTTCTATAGTTTACATCATTATAGACCGAACATTGGTGGCATTAGAATTGTGTTTGTTCCGAAATAATCAAAGAATTTAAGGGCCATTGTAAACTTAATTAAGATCCTAGATGTGCAGTTCCTTCGGGGCGAAATCCACCCGTCCAACTTAAAAGGACATTTTTATTTGCATTTTATTTTATAAAATATTTTTATTACGCTCTCATTCTTTTCCCAGGTTGCGAATCGGGTGGCGACTCGAAATCCGAGACAGATCCGTGGGCCCGGGCCTACTCCAAGATGGAAAAGTTCACGTCCGGAGAGACCGTCGCCGCCGCCGCTAACTCGGCCAAAACCCCACCGGAAGCCACCGCCGGCTCCAACACGAGGAGGAAGCTCCAGCGGGCGGTGAGGACGTCGGCCGTCGTGAAGCTCCTCTCCCGGGCACTCCTCGCAGGCGCGCTGGACCCCACCAAGCATCTCCACCTGGCCGCCGCCGCCGCGGCCGGCGGCGCCGCCCTTCCGACGATGTGGGCCCTGGCGGACCTCCTGGACGCCGTCGAGGCTGGCCCCCAGAGGATCGAGGCCCTGCCGATCGGCCAGCGGGGCCTGCAGGGGAGCAGCGGGTGCTGGACGCTGAACCGGGAGGGGGCCAGGCGGCTGCTGCAGGTCGTATGGGCGTGTAGTAAGACCGGGGGGAGGAAGAGGACACGTGTCGAAGCTATAAAGGAGGAGGACGAGGAGGACAGCAACGGGGGGAGCAACGGTATAACGGGTAGTAACGGTCGGTGCCGTGGCGGGAAAGCAGAAGAGGGAGGCAATAATATGGTCGCTTGAATGCAGAGTATGATGGTTCCACAGATGCATCTCTGTCAATGGATGTATGCTTGGATGGCTCAGATTACAGTTGGATTTCCACGGTGTAGGTGATAGTTCTGTTTCACATTGGGGAATGTAGGGGGGGGGGGGGGGGGGGGGGGGGGGGTGAATTCATTTAGTTATATCCTTTTGTATAGTTTTCACGTTGTTTACTGGGGCTTCTTTTCTTCTAGTTGATTATGCTGTACAAATATTGCATAGCTATGGGTCCTTGATGCAAGCAATTTAGCTCATGTTCCATAGGTTTTATTGTAATAGATGCCAGCTTATTGAAGCCGGTAATTTTCGTTAGTAACATGTGGGAAGAGGCAGCCAAGCTGATTCAACAGGGTCCCATGGTAGTTGCACGAGACTTCAACTATACTGACGGACTGCAAGGGAAGCTGGGGGAGAGGCCTTCACCAATAAAAAAGAGGCTAGAGAGATCCAGGATTTCATCATGATCAATAGTCTGATTGATCTTAGTTTCTCTGGTCCGAGATTTACTTGGTGCAATAACTGACAGCACTGAGCTGGAGTCTGGGAGAGATTGAGTGTTCGCCATAGCCAGATAGGTTTAGAGCTATCCAGACTATCTTGTGAGCCATGTCTTCCGAATTGCCTCGGACTACTGCGAGATGGGGCCTGACGGCAGAGGAGCTTGGGAGCTCAGATCTCAGCTATCCTTGCGTGACTCATGTTGAGTTACGCCCCACACGATGCAACGATCGCAGCGAAATATTACACGGGACGTCGTTCATCGTATGAACACGCCACAGATCGTAGAGTTGAAAATTTTCTTGATCCAAATCCAGAAGACTTTTGAACTCATGAGGGAGGAGAGATTAGGATCTGAAAAAGGTTGATTAAATATAGTAAAAACTGAAACAAAAATCAGAAATAAGATTTGAAGATTCCATATTTAAACTTTGTGCGGGTAGAAAAACACCGCAGTTTAATGATTATATGAGGTTTCTGTTAGAGCCGTACAAGCGTCCGGCCTTTACAGGTATCCACACGAGGACATGACTATCTGAGATCAAATCTTACCGGAGTGCTAGCTCCTTGTAAAGATCTCTCATTACTATCAAAAATATTAGAAGAAGATCAGCATCTTACCTCCTTGAAGAAGAACTCTTTATTTTTCAACCTTGCTCGCGATGGAGGAGGAGGAAGGAGGAAGCTTTCATCGTGGATCTTCCTTGCCTTGCTACCGTGGAAGAAGAGGATGAAGTAACCCCTCTTGCTGTCGTGGAGAAGTTGGAAGAAGATGGCTTTGGGCGTGGAAGAAAAGAACTCTTCTTTTCTTGGTGTGTGGGCTCTTCTCCTTGGTTCTCTTCTCATGCTTCAATGCCGCCTTGAAAGAGGAAGAATACTTCCTCCTTGCTCCCATGGGAGAAGAGAAGGAGAGCGAGAGGGAGGAGGCATGGAGAAGAAGAGGTTTCCAATACCTTTACATGCCTCATGCCCCTTATTTATAATAGGTGGCTTAGGATTTATCATGACAAGAGATAAATTTTACCTTTGCCACCCACCTTTGGATTAATGTCAAGTGTCTATGGCGCATGATCAAGTGGATTAGAATCCACTTAGGTGGCACCTCAAATCAATGCATGACATGCGTCCTTGGATCTAGAGATTTGAGCCTAATCACATTGGGCTTGGACCTCTTTCATGGCGCCATGGTTGAGTCCTAATCACATTAGGACTTGTCCCTTAATTAGGCTAACTCCTCATCACATTAGGAGAATTAGATGGGGCGCCATGCATCCTACAACGCCATGGAGACTTTAGAGTCCGTATGGTGTGAATACGACTTAATGCATTTTCATCCTACGATGCCATGTGGACTTTAAAATCCGCATAGTGCGAACACGACTTAGGGCATATCCTCTGATCTAATCAAGGTTGATCCAATCATGAGCCCAACTCAATTTGGATCAAACCCAATTTGATTTGGCTTATCAAATCAGCCCAATTGCAATCCAATTACAATCAATTCCACTTAATTCTTCTTCCATTAACTCACTAACACTTAGTGAGTTAATTCAATCACCAATCATATTGATAATTAACATCAATTGTGATTCTAAATTATAATTATGATAGTCTGACTAATTAAATCATCTATGTGTGTGACCCCGTAGGTTCTATTCTGTCTGGTAGTGAGATATACTGAGATTCCTATCTCAATATTACTGAAACAATTTCTGTTCTACTCTTAGAGTTCACTGATCACCAAGTGAATGCCTTCGAGTCTCACAATCCACTAGTGACACTTAGCAGTATATGGTAGCAACCAAGCAGAATGGAATTTCTGAACCTCTAGGTGCAGTTAGCATGTGATACAGTCCCTCTATTATGGATCCCGACAGGGGGAAGGTTATGGATAACTCGTCAAACCCCATCGTCCGTCATATATCAAATTTACTCGACTTTCAATTCGAGATATAAAAAATTCTTTTTCCAAAATACCTAGCCAGAAATTTATCGAACTCAGTCTCATAAATCACATAGGATCACTCCTAATCTATCAAGATCGATAGATCCCATGTAGATGCAACCCTATTCCAAAATGAACCTACTGCAGCCAATCCGTGCCATAAGGACCCAAATGGCTAGGGCCCAAGTTTGCATGCTTGTCAAACTACAGTAACCTCATAGTGAATAGCTGAGACATCATAGGTCAAAGGACCAGCCATACAATTGTAGCATAAGTAGTCATTGACAAATGGATAGACATCCATGTGACTACTTTCTTTAGTCACGATCAATACACTTGTTCTCTAACAAGTACCTGTACAATCACTCCAGTGTCTCTACACTGTGGACTTGAGACTCATCCATCTGATTAAGTGATCTGTGCACTAATCTCAGCAGATCGATCACCGCCCTCATGATGGATCCATCGATCAGGAGCATGTAAAAATTAATCTCTAATGACACATGCCTCAAATTCTCAACTTCTTGAGAATATGTGTCATCTTCTTATTAATTTCTTGGACGATTCATGGACACATACAAACGTGAATGAATAACAAATTGCCCAATCTAATTAATCAATAAGAGTCAAATTATAAATTTATGCCCCAGATTATAAATATGCGTCAGCCACATTGGCTTCTAGGGTATACTTCTAACAATCTTCCACTTGCACTAAAGCCAATCATATATGTATCTAAGCCCCATCTTCTCAAGATGGACTTCTAACTTCTGCTGACTCAGCTGCTTAGTGAATGAGTCCGCCATGTTGTTAGTGGAGTCCACTCTCTGCACCTCTACATACTTTTTTTCGAGGTAGTCACGAATTAGATGAAGTCGTCGCTCTATGTGCTTGGACTTCTGGTGAGACCTTGGCTTCTTAGCCAATGCTATGGCGCCATTGTTGTCGCAGAAAAAAGGTTATGGCATCTGATGACATGACACTCAGCTTCTCGACAAACTTCTTGTACCAGAACGCTTTTTTCGCAGCATCCGATGTGGCAATGTACTCTACTTCCATGGTAGAATCTGCAATAATCAGTTGTTTGGAACTCTTCCAATTTACCGATCTTCCATTGCATAAGAATATATATCCTGATGTAGACTTTCTATCATCAGGGTCAGTCATAAAGTCTAAATCAATGTATCCTTCTACCTTTAACTTAGATTCTCCTCCAAAGACCAAAAACATATCCTTAGTCCTTCTCAAGTACTTAAATATATTTTTCACAGCTATCCAGTACTCATCGACTAGATTAGACTAATATCTGCACGTGACACTCACAGCATGTGCTATCCAATGCATAATCCTACTCATCTGAAAAGAAAAAAATATAGATATATAAGCAATACAACTTAGTAAGCAAAACTTACAATACTTTGCTGGATCAAGCATAAATTTTTTATGTCTATGCATTATTTAAATAATTTAGCAGTTATTGCAAAAGTAAATATTTTATAGTACAATATATTAAAATAAGTTATAAAGCCAAACATGCATACATAAATTTTTAATATTTCATAAAGATGGTTCTAAGATTATACAAATAAATTCATAAATCATTCTTTTGTCATTTAGCCATATCATACTTCAAAATATTGTTCATATATATTCGTACTATAGTTACTTTATACCCGTGAGAGGGTCATATTTTGTAATCGACAAAGATTCATATTTTATATGCCAACTTTGTACCCATTGTTAAGATCGTGTTTCGTATGGATGCTAGCTCTGAATGTTGATTTTCCTCAAATAAAAAAGTTGATACATAGCTACCCGAGAGCCTTTAGAAAAGTTATATCTTTTTCTTAAAATAGACACATATATATAATGAAAAAAAGCTAATGGCATGATTAGATTCATATTTCATAATAAAGCTATTTTCTTTAAAATATTTTTGAAACTACTTTCATAAATAAGCATGATTTTTATTATACATATGCTGATCCATAAATTAAAAAAAAAATATAATATCTTCACAAGCAAATTTTATGCCAAAAAAATATAATAATTTAAAATAATAAGGAGTGTAAGATCTACTTACCTCTTTCGTCTTAGACTGTGAGACTTCGCTAGTTGACTCCTCTAGGCTTATTTAAAATATTAAAAGAAAAATTAATTTTTATTCGATAATTTTAATAAAATTAAAAATAATAGAAGCATACTTAATCGGGCATATAGTGGTTTTGATTCGCTCAATGAATTATAGGACCCGGCCTCAATCAGAGCCAAGATCATTCAACAAAGTTCATCAATGGACGTTTCAGTGACATTCATCAAGGCCGGAGGTGATCGATCCAGTAGATAGCCCGGCACTAGGACAATTAAGGGCCTCTATATAGGTGTCAATCTGAGTCCATAGGATAGAAAAGTAGGACCCTTTACTGGGATTCATAGGTCTTTTAGAGAGAGAAAGAGGAAGATGAGAGAGAGAAGAGAGAAGAAATGAGAGAGAGAGGAAGAGAGGGATGGGTTCTCTCTCTCCTCCTCTTCTTTCTCGACTTTTCTTTCTTCTTCTTTCTTGGTAAACAGGGGAAGGAAGTGGGTGGATCGGTGGCTGTCGTGGTCGTGGTCCTGCAATGAGGCAGTCGGAGGTGGTGGCAGAAGGTGGAGAGCGGCCAACGATGGCCGGTGAGAACGATTGTGCTTGGACAAAACAAAGAAAGAAGAGGACAGCGCCCCTAGTTGTCTCGGTGGCAGCCCTCTCAACCCAAGGAAACATCAACGGAGGATGGAAAAATCATCGGCAAGGGATGGAGGTGAAGGACTTCGGCCGATAGTGGCAATTTCAGACAAGAAAAGAGGAGATGGCTCGGAATAGGGCACTCGAAACTAAAGGAAGAGGGGTGTTTCAGGAGGTAGTGCTTGGCCGAGGTGCCACGCGGGCCACTAAAGAAGGAAAAAGGAGGTGGGGAGGTGTGTGGTGATGGGTAAATCGAAGGGAAGAAGGGTTTATATAGAGGCCTTGGGGGAGGGGGATAAACTCGACTCAACGGCGACACCAACCAGTCGTTCACCGGTTGCAATAGCCCTCAATGGCTGCCGGCCGTTCGCACTAGCCATGGGGAGTTTGCGTCAGGCGCACCTCCCCCCGCCATGCTTCAATAACAGCTGTTTGGGCAGGGGATCGCGATCTCCTGTTTCGATTCATTTCATTTGTCTTTTTAAATTGAAGTCAATTGGACCTATCAATTTTGGTCCCAAAATACAGAGGGAGGAAGAGGAGAAGATAGAAAGCTCATACCTAGGTCTGATGAGGCTCTCAGCGACGAATCGAGAAGGAAGCTCAGGAAGAATGCTTGGAATTGACGACGATCTATGGCGATTCCAGCGGTGAAACTCAGAGGAGGAAGAGCGGAAATAAACATGTGAAGTCTCCTAGTTCTAGTTAAACTCGGAGTCTCCATTTTCCGTCAGAAGCGAAGGGGTCTTCTTCTCCGCTTCATTGTGCCACAAGGCACAATGAGCTTGGGCTGGCCTCTTCGGGCCGGTCCACAAGCCCAAAAAAATTGGGCTGCTACACTAAGAGAGCAAGCTAAAGTGCAAAAAATTAATTTTGTATCATAAATGTCTCCTTGACCTGAGTCAAGATGAGGTCCACATTTGACATATGTATACACAATTATTAGGCCAAACATGATAGTCCCATAGTCATGTTAGCCTGGGTAAAAAGCAGGATGCGAGTACTTAATTAAGCGCTGTTGATAGTAGCTAACGAAAAACACAGACTAGTTGCATGTGGATGTGAAATATAAAGTTGCAACTGGATCAAGATCTATATTGTGGCAATGTAGATTGACGTGCACTTTTGCAGAGAAACCAAAATAGCATTTAATTCATGCTACTTGTGCTTGGTTCAACCCATAAGGAAAGTGAATGATTAAATATAGTAATCCCTGCACTCTCACTTTGAGGCATGACATTCATAATTAACCCTAGTTAGTGCCCTATATGATTTTTAACTATGTTTTCGAAGTGACAAGCCAATATTTGCCACTTTAACATGTTTCAAATGGTGATAAAATAATTTAACCTTGTAGGACATGTCTAAAAAAATGGTTGGTTTGAAACTAAGATGCATAAGTGCGAAAAAAAGCTCATTGTAGTAGGACTTTATGTTTTTCCCTAACAGGTATATAGCATTGGGCTTCCAAATGCAGGTGTACTTTTGGGTTGCACAGTTCATTTGCTGAGTATGTTTGGCATTGAATTTGGATGGAAGTTGAGAGTTATTCTTATACAAATATTTTTGGATCTTGCCAAGGCCATCTTGTACGAGTAGGAGATGTTGGATTTGGATCTGGTTGGGCCACCCATGATGGGCTAGCCCAACCCAAATTACCCAAGATTCAACATGAGAGGAAGTGGTTATGAAAAGGTAAGAAACTATCGAATAGTTTCTCCTTCCGTCTCCCTCCCACGTCTAAGGTTTTCCTAATTCCATTTATGTCTAAAACTCTCTCCCAGCAATGCTAAGTACTTCAAAAGAAGGAAACATGAAGAGAAAACTCTCTTTCATCTTATTTTTGCACATAAAGCATTTACACTGTAGATTTTGTATACTTTTAATTTGTGACTCGAAACTTGGCCTAGAGTGAGTTCCAGGAGTGAAAGAATACGTGGTTCAACCCTGCAAGATCCTATGAGTTTCATACTTTGCATACTTTCGAGGTAACTCTTAAAATTCAGAATTTTATTCTGCATTCCTTTATCAAGAACAATAGAAACATCTGCGATGACTGATTTTAATTCACGACCATGTAATGCATGATTAGGTTGAAAAACACTTGAGTATAAGAGAGCAAGTTCCTTGAAGGGAAAATACATCTGCCCATGCGTTTGCTTTCCCTGACGGCCCAATCTGCCATCCCAAGCTTTTGGTATCAGATAAAGCTACTGCAGACGGAGGTTGCAATCAAACAAAGTGAACACAGCTAATGTTGGCAAACTTTAGATTGAATAGGTGCTGTGATATATTCAAAAGTGATTATTCCAGAGTGAGGAATGCGAAATATACTCTTTTTTCAGATCAGTGATATCCAACTAACATCATCCTTTGCTCATTTCTGAGTCATGTTCCATTTCAGTTCTTCGAAGATCAAGTGCTGAATTGTACTGTAAAGGAACATGATATAAAAAAGGGAAAAAGTACACACAAAAACGTAATAGTAGTTATAAAGATAAAAGTTGCTTGTATGTTGACCTCTAAGGGTGGAAAGGGCTACCAGCCAGCAGATGGACCAGCTGGAAGGGACAAGATAAATGAATAGAATGAGTCAATAATTTTCATTAATGAACTTGATATTAGCAATATGTAAGTCAGTAATTGTGTCATGAGCTACATAATTCTGTTAAACCTTATTTGCCAGAATTAGGAGTGGGTGCGGGTGCAAGTTTGATGAACATGCGAGGAAGTGGATATTTTAGAAGAAGCGCTTAGGAAACAAGTGCAGGTTCGAGATTTTGAAACGATTTTGAATTAGGTGCACTACCTTAAATAGAAGATTCCAACTACTAAGTGCCTGACATCGCTACAGTTTTCATTATTAATTAATGGAAAAAATGAAGTGGTTCATCAAGACAGTATGCATAAATTTCACCAATACAAGTGAAATACAATCCTCAACTTAGGAATCTTATTTTGGAAAGATTGTTCAAATAAAGGGGCTCTGACTTGTGTGTCCAGCTCAAAAGAAGGAAGCAAACAAAGATTGACTTGCAAAAATCTGCTCTTCCAGTACTACCTTAAGTTAGTTCACTTGCACATAAGACTGGTATTTTGAAATTAATTTACAGGTTTGGTTTCACAACAAACTATACTATAAGACTGGTATATAGTTCACTGGCACATAAGACTAGTATTTTGCAAACTATACTGTAAACTTCAATGCTGCAGGCTGCTAATACCGTAATCAATAGAATACTTCCACACAATCCCCAGATTTTTAAATTGCTCTATATTACATGATGAATATCATTTTCAGAAACTAGTGCATGCAGTAAAAAGCAGAGAAAAAATATTATTTGTGGGAAATAGTCTTGGTGTAGCTCAGATTTCATTCATAGGGACAAAAACACAAGAAGGACAAGCATATAATTGCAATGTTTCCACATTGTGGATGTGGTCACATATCACTTGATGGCCCTGCTGCTTCGATGGAAAGCGGAAACACTGTAATGAGTATTAAGTTGATGTCACTGAAGCCACCTCACCCATGTAATCACTGCAAAACGCAGTTGTTTAGCTCATCAAGTATCGAGAAAAGTTTCAGTCCTTCCATTTCCATGTTTCACATAATTCGTTTAGTCTATTTCCTGCTGAACTTGCATGTGGAACCACACAATTAAGTCTTTCGAGATTCGTTGCGTGGCAGCCCAGTAACATCATACCAACTGCATCATTTCAATAACTCAACCCTATGAGTTTGCTGTATGTAGTGAAAAGCAGAGCAAAAAATATTTGTTGTTGGCAAATAGTCTCACTATACCTCACATTTCATTCATAGTATATACATGTAAGACAAAGCAAGAAGTGTTGGTGGAGGCTATTATTTTGTAGTCCAACCCAGAAAACTTGCAATAAGAGCCTTTGGCACCTTGATGAGGTCATGACAGGAAGTAGAGCAGAAATTAGCAGCCACAATCTGGCACAGTTGGAATATACCACACCCTTAAGTTTAGCATCATGCTCAAAGTATACACTAACGGATGACGACATTAGCACCGAACTAGATTAAGTTCTCTGTAAGCGTTTGACACATCAAAAACTTAATATATTTATTCATTATAAAATCCTTGGTTGTTCCTTTAAGTTTATTGCTGCCATTGTAATTTTCTCAAATTATCAAAAAGTTCGATGAATGTTTCCAGCCAATTAGCTGCAATTCATGTCTGGAATATGGGACAAGAAGGGGCCTAAAGTTCATCCTTCAGCTGTGCTATTCAGGCATATGAAGAGTCCTTTTATTTTGGATTCCTTAAATGGGAGCAAGCCTGGCCAAATGTCCATGCTGCTCTCTCACCACAAGGCCTACTGCACTACATGAAAATTCACATAATAAATCAACTCCAGAAGCTAAGAGCACTCAATAAGCAAGGGCAAATTGCCTCATGGGCACAAAGGGATATTTTTAGCATAAGGAAAAACTGCAGTCATTGCATTCAAGAAACAGATCGACCTTGTTGTCGGTCATTGGAAACAAGCACTTGAAAGTTTGGCTCAATAAGAAGAAACACTTGATGCTCTTAGGCTCAAGTAAATCCAGTCTTCCATTGCTTAAAGCATTGTCATTTATCAAGAGCTGTTCAAAGCAAGGTTAAAACACTACTTGTTGAAAAAATTATGTCTGGTTTGACAATTGTTTTAAGACAAATACCGATCCTTAAACTTCAGGGACTTGATATTACCAAAGCATGCAACCGAACTATTTATCAGCACATTGATCAAAGAGTCTACTGTATTTCTTTTGAGGGAAAAAAATTGTTAATTGTGCTTAATTGACTGTTTCATGAGTTCACCCAGGAAAATTTTAGGAGTAGGAGTATTCCCTTCTTTCAGCTGATATTGAACAATGGGAAACCATGGTTTTGCCATGTCTCGGAACCTATCGCATCCCCTTTTAATGCAACCATGTCTATATGTCTCACTTTCTGTTGCACTCGAGAATCCATTGGCTGTGCGGCCGTGGTTCTTCTATGCCTCGGAACCTATCACATCCCACTTTCACGGTCTTGATGCCGCAACAGCTACTGGATTCTCATCTCCAACATAAGTGAGACATCATAGATATGGTTGCATCGGAATGGATTCAATGTTCTCCGGTTCCAGCTTTTAAGTTCTCAATTCTCAACTTCTATAACATCAGTAAAAATCAAGCATAACTATAGCTTGACGGCCAAGGTGTTCCAAAATCCGGTCTCGTTCACCTTTTTAAGCCAATATGGAGGAGGAGAGCACCATCGTTCTCATCACTGCCCCATCGGCATGTGGCCTTTATTCAGGTCCCATGGCAGCGCCCAGGGTACATGTAGGCCCATGTGACAGGAATATGGAAGGAGAGTTAAGATGAGGCCATTAACCACCACTGCACAAAAGCTCAACCCAATCAATGCTGCCCTCCCGGCTCCAGCCCTCGGCCGATCCCTTTGCGCGGGGGACCCCGGTCCTGTAGCCACACAAATGAAGGAATTTTATCTGCCGAGCAGCATCCACCCAACGCGTGGACGCGAGGACCATGCGAGACGCATGGATGCTGACAAGCCAAGTGTCCACTCTCTGCCATAATTATATGGTTGTCGTTGCAGTTCATCCACCCTATACATCTTTTGAATTCAGTTCAGAAATGGCATGTGGGTGATTGTAGACTTGAAGGGAGACAAGCATGAATGATGAAGGCAGGCTTGTTTTGTGCTGGATTCTATTGCAACCGCATCTAAATCGCCTCGAAGGCACCTTCCTTGTTAGATTTCTCCTTGGGTTGCGTATTTATATAAGTATGGAAATCTGTGATGCTTTTCTGTTGGCCATGCACTTGATATCTTCCTGCTTGCTTTCTTTTCCGTCGATATGATCGAGACTTTGATGGACTGATGATTAGTAGAGGTTCTAGATGGGTGGTTGCCCTGGAAGAACCTCTTCCCCTCCAATAATGGGGCCTTCCATGGCTTAACTTATTTGAGCTTAGGCACCAATGATGAGTTGAATGGAGTGGACACCATCTTTCCATGTCAAAAGGGTCTGGAGGCATGTCAGTGTCCCCATTCAGAGATCAGGTGCGCTCAAAGGCGTCAGGGCTGAAGTGGAAGCCAACTCCTCCCCAACCATGGATTCCTTTACACCTGGTGGGTGCCTCCTCTTTCGTGACCTACATATAAAAGGATATCCCGAGATTCCATAATATTAAAAAAAACAAAAAGAAAAAGAAGCAGCAATATATAATACTGAGATTCCACTCTTTTTAGCTGTGGCTGACCGAGATCCAAGGTGGCCAATGGTTGAGGTATGATCCTATGTTTAAAAAGAAACGGTGGTCATTTACTTATCCCTCGTTAGGGATAATAATTCAAGCTTAACAGGTCCTCTTAGTGGCCAGTTATCACGTTCGCGTGCCCATTGGAGTTTGCCTATGTCCCTTGCTTCAAGACCAATGTCTTCCTCCCAAAGCTTTTGGTGTAAAATATCCCATATAATAATGTTTTCTCCTGCACCCTGTAATGCTTGCAGTCCATATTCTATACGAGAGGATCTTTTGCAGGAGATTGGAGTTGGAGATCTCAAGGACAGTCTCAATAATATGAGACCAGCTCTCAGTAGTGATCTATGTCATCTTGGTCCGAGCACAGGATGACTAGGGTTTGTGCGGAAGAGAGGGAGCAAATGAGACATTAATTTTAATCAGTAGTTGAAATGTGCATTGTCGACACATAAAAGTTTTAATGTATTACTACTGTTGCAGAGACTTCTAGCTATGGATGGACTAGGATAGGGATGGGACTTGATCATATTCCTGCTACCTATAGCTAGGTGGTGCTAATTCCTTTTCTTTCAGCATTGAGATTTGAAAGCAAATAATAACAAGAATCTTGGCATAAGAATGTAGCCATCATGATGAGGAGAGCATGCATGAAACTGTCATATTATGTGACGTCGAAGAATAAATCCTTTAAAACATAGCATTATTGGCAACAATGACAGCATACAATGAACTTGGACTAGGCTCTTCTCCACCACGACTGAAGAGATTCGCTTATTCCTTAATTGGTTAGACGAACATTCAATCATTTGTGGCACCCCAACTCTTTTGAACTACAATGAAGGCGTCTGAAATCAACCAAGATAAGCTAGTTAGCTGCTAGTTGGGCACCAAAGATTGGCATGGATAAAAGGCATAGGACCTCCCTGGCACTGCCACCATTCGGGCCCAACCTATCTGGTGGCTTTACCTCAGTCCTGTTATGATTGGTTTATGGGGATGGTGTTGTGGTGGGTAGAGATGAATGCAGACTTGATAGAGATGATAAGGTGTTGAAATCAGAAAATGGCTTTCTAGTATTGGGAGTAGCATCTATTTGTTAAAGGTTGAAGATGGTCATGCTTATCAATTCAAATTCATAAGGGAGAACAACTAAATCCATTTGTCTGGCTTCATATAAATGTATGATTACAGGGTTGCAATAAACAGCTAAGCTTAATGAGATGATTGAATTAAAATCTAGAAAGCCTTAATTCAGGAGAGGGCGCCTTTCTGATAATGGTGTATGCTGATGAGGAGAACACAAGCACGCTGTTGATTGATGGAAAGGATCATCTGCATGATTGAGGCCCAAATCATTTTTTTGAGTAACTGATGCTGATTTTTTAACAACATAGAGGTGAAAGAAAGGGAAATTAAATGACCACTTGAAAAGTTATAGCTATTGTAAATAATGACTCCCAACCTCTGCACCTACCATCCATGGGTTTTGCTATTATGCTCCCAAGTTCCTCTCAAGGTAGATAATCTTTATCATGAATTCAAAAGTGGGCCGTCTTAAATGGATGACTGAATAACTAGCCATACAAGTCACCATAGTTGGGTTTTTTTGTTATTAAATCAAAATCTATGGCTCTTTAGTTGGCTCCTACTTCTTTCATTCTTTTCTCCTCCTTCTATTCTTCTTCCTCCTCACGTTACACTTGGACTGCAAGACTCCTCCACGACAAGGAGGAGCTCACCAAGGTCCATTGTTTGCAGCTAGACCTAGGCAGAGGTGTAGGCGAAGACGACGGCTAGGGTTGCTGCTCCTCTTATCCACCACCCCCTTGTACCTCTTCGCCTGCTCTTTCAAACCCAACCGAACAATGATGGCAGTAGCAGTGGAGCCTAGGAAGCTGATCTTCATAGCGGCCAAGCTGAGTAGCATGAGCAGGCGAGGCAGAGTTGTTAGCAACTAGTAAAATCATGTGATCCTATAAATCATAATGAATACATACATCGCATGGGTTAATAAGAAAAACATATACCTGTGTTGACCTCTTCTCTTCTATCGAGATGAAGAGTGACAAGTCTTATAGCTAAATTATGGTAGATGTGCGGCACACCATTGGTGTTAGATTAGTTAGAAATAGGATGATAAAAAGATGATGATGAAAGTAGCACGGGTCCAGCTATTTTGACCTTCAAGAATTTTTGTTATCATAGCACCGTTCGTTTAAAGAATGAATGATAGCTAGGGTTGCAATTAAATTACTCTACTACTACTTCTACTAATAAATCAGAATCCTATTGGAAAACTAAAAGCAAGTAATTAAAGATAAAGATAAAAATAAAAATAAACTACATAACTGATAAGTGAAAAGGTCCTATTTCGAATTAGTCACTTATCCATACTAAAAGACAAACAGTACAGAAACTGCCTACTCAGATGATAATAACTGATATCTGGCCTCCACTTTTCTTGATGGTTCTGATAATCAGTGCTAACTATCCTCCACTACTCACGTTGTCATAACAACCAGATCCATATCATTCATTAAACCGATAACCAAGCTCGATCAGCGCTGCGACTAGTCTTCATTTGACTTACCCTATAATAATTCACCCTGGCTATCTTTCTTTATTCATCCTACATCATTATATCTTTCAGTCAATTTGGTCAGCTTCTCTATGATGTTTGTCTCTCTGGCCTTAGTTGACATCGGGATCTTCAATTGAAGCCTTATTACACCTATTATGTTTTAACCTTATGATGTGGCTGAATGAGTATGTGTCTCCCAAGTGCTATCCTGAGTAAGGATGTAGTGTAAACAACCTGATAGGGGACATTGAGGTTGTTAAAGCACATGAAGCTTTGAAAATTACTATCCACAGACACTTCGGTTCACATGCCTATCTAAAGCTTTATCGAGCTCTAAGTCTCCAACAACCATAGACTAAGGGAATGCACTGCAAAAAAGAATTCTCTTGCAAGCTTTCTCTCTTTAAATTCTTTAAATTCTCTTGCAAGATTTCCATGCTTGGCATCGTAGGATCCCAGTTGGAAATTGATACGCCTCTAAACCAACTATAGCTCACCAGAAGGTCCAACCAATTAAAATACACTATGGTGCCAACATGTGGTGGATCGGGAGCGGCCACTGGGCAATCCCAATGCCATACTACTGAGCTTGCATATCAGGAGCTCCCCACAATTGCCCGCATCCTAACTAAGAGACCCAGTAATCATCAAAATTCCACCGATGTGACAGGCAGGACGCATCTGCGTAAGAAGCATTCACGCCCGATATCTAGGCCATACTCAAGCTAGACACTTTTGGTCGATCCATATGCCCTAATTCTTGGTGGTAGGTAGGCTCCTCCACCAGACATACATAAAAAGAGGGACAGAGGAGGTAAGCAAGAGCAACGCCCTAATAGACTGAAAGACAACCTCCTCGTGTTCTTTGATTACCACACTGACTTAGGTATCGAAGGGTCCTCCATCGAATACGTTCTAGCTAGAAGACTTCTTTGCGCTGTGCTGTTTCAAATTGAAGTGCTGCCATCCAACGAGGATCTCGACTGCAACAACCGAGCGCCGCTCACCTTCTCTAATTTCGACCAGGGTAGCTGACCACCAAGCACTCTAGCATCATCGTGCTTCTCGCCGCGATGCCTAGGGCCAGTCAGTTCTTATCAACAATGAAAATCAAGAGAGAAGTAGAAGCAAGTGGGACCGTTATTATCCATGTTGCTTCCAAGGATTTTTGGTTGGACTCTAATACTAAAGAGTAACTAGGGCTAGCTAGTAGGGCTACCTATAATCTTCTAGATGTGTGCACCCCTTGTGGAGTGGGCAATCTAGTTGGCGCATGATAGAAGGGCAATGAACTATAAATTCTTTGGTTGGCTGCCTCCCATTTGGATCCTATCTAAGTGAACATAGGATTAGCCTAGATCCATTTTTGCTTGACCTGACCTAGCCCAATCCCTGTATCTGGACTATTTCTCTAACCCAATCCCCTCTCTAATTAAATCAGGATCTTTCTTGATCTAATCTGGGGGAGAATAATTGATTGGAATCTTATTCCAAATGACCTAAAGAGAGATGGCACATGGTATATTGAGATATATCAACTCAATTTTTCACTCACAACGACCCGTTCCTTCCAATCTACTTAAGCACATGTTTCCAACGTGATTTAGCATAAGGATATAGAACTCAAAACGTATTACTAAAACTATTAATGAAAAGGATGAAATTAGTTAGTCTCCCTATTCTTACACAAGTTACATCCTATAATTCAGTCTTTTATCATTCTAATATCCTTGTAAGATAATTAAATATAGCATTGTGAGACCCTTAGTCACATTATCGTATAGCCCTTTAGAAGATCATGTCAAACATCATTTTATGAAAATTGTTCATGTGAAACCATTTTGAAAATAATTAATTATTAGCTCTAATAACTTTATGAAAATAATTATTTCTAAAATTTTTAAGTTGCTAGCTGGCCAGATCTCAGATATTTAACCACATCTTTGTTTTAATATGGATATTATAGAATTATGATAGCTTCTATATCGGACAACTAGATCCTCACTCGCTTCTGGACTTAGTAGATCACTTTGCTCTCCATCAAGGATATAGTCCAAAATATCATTGTTGATCCACGAGTTTGGTCATAAATTTACTAATCTTTAAAATATAGCAAACTGTTCTATCCTTCAGGTCAAGGGACTCCTTGCATTCTTGTGCACTTGATCTAATCTCTACTTTTGATGGTGCTTTGTAAGGTAGATTATCAGTATTGATTGTTCAGTGTGATGGCACACCCGAATGTCCATACAAGATATTACCTCAGTGAAAAAGAATCTCCTGTGCACTTGATCTAAACCTCTACTTTTGATGGTGCTTTTTAAGGTAGATTATCAGTATTGATTATTCAGTGTGATGGCACACCCGAATGTCCATACAAGGTATCATCTCAGTGAAAAAAAATCTCTATGAGGCCGCTATCCATCTCAGTAGCCTTATATGTGTAATACCCAACCTCATCCATAGTATGAATGTATCAATCATTTTGTGGAAAACAGCCCATCCACTTGGATAAACCTCTGAAATATTTCTAAACTCTTTTTTAACTCTTAGTCTGATGTGTGATACATATACTATACTATATATAACTATGATTTAAGAGAATATATCTATAATATCTCAACAATTTTTTATATTTAACTTACAAAAAGCTTAGGGCGCATGTCCCACTTTCAATATGACCAAGCAAAGGCCTCTGGTGGGAGGAGGCACTAGAGCCCCTCAATGCCGATATCTACATGCTCAAGAGTGAGCGAGCGTATTGCTTTTACCGACATGATACAATCTTTTGCTGGCATGATGCGGCGAGCCAAGTGCTATACAAAGATGAATCAAATTTGCTTTGTTGTTGCAGATGTTGTTGATGGCATGGATAGGCTGGTAGGAAAGCAAGCACGAGATAGGGCATGGAGAGGTTTGGCAATGACAATGGAGCACTTTATAAGAAAACAAAATGCACAGGTGTTTGCAATCAATGAATTTTTATTTCTCATTTGGATTCATCCGTCAAGATCAGGTAGGGGTTGTATCTTTCCAATGAAAGAATGATTCATCTTCCTTCACACGAATCCATCATTAGATCACCTGCTATATAGATCTCAAAACGCTCCAAACTTTGTCATTCATCCATCTACACATCTGATGGGTGATCCGATGGTGGATTCATGTAAAGGATGGCTAATCCTTCTTTCACACGAAAAATACGACACCAATCTATTAGGACCATTCTCAAAACCAACTAATAAATAATGAAAAAACATGATAGCAAACTCCACCAAGAATATATTGGATGATTATTTGAACTCCTCATTAATAGTGACACCCTACCACATGGTAGTTTTCCAACCATTAGACCTAATGTCGAAAACTGTCATTCTTTAGGGATGCAGGACCATAACAAGTCCAAGAACAATCTATAGTGGAATTATGGCTTCATCCATTGCTGCGTAAAGGGTTGGTTTACATGAAACAGGGTGTCATGAGCCAAATTGAATGGTCAGAGGAGGAAAGAGTTCACATTTTTAAGAAAGCAACAATCCGTTGGCCTGCTCTAAACCATTGGCCGCCAAAGATAAGCAATAAAGTCCAAGATTTAAGAAAGTAGCTATCTATGGCCTGCTTGTTTAGCTGAGTAATTTATATATTGCATGCATGAAGCCATTTACTCTTAATGTTGTCTCAACTCGAAACCATGTTCGACAAGTCAACAAAGCGGATCCATTCAACACCTAAAAACAGCCGTTAAACCACCATATCAATCGAAGTATACACTTCATTTTCTGGTAGATTTAAATATGGAGGATTAAACAAGAATAAGCATGCATTAATTTGATCCCTGGACCACTAACAGGTGTTTCTGAGTTTTGCTCCCAACATGGAATACAAAGATTAGTATTGGTATATTAATTAGATATATGGCGGCCATAAAATATTCTCTGCTTCCAGAGGCCAGAAAGTACATCTAACTAAACAATTAACATAATCTTGGTGATAACATGCATCCGCATGGGATTAGTGGTAGCGTGCATTTAAATATAAAGCTCGATGCACTTATGTCTCACTCAGCGGATACGTTCGATTAAAGAAACGACAGAGAGATTATGTTTGATTACAGTAGAGTAAATCAAATGAGCGCTGCTAAACCAACTTGGTGTGTTCTCCGAAGAATCATATCATTTGTAATCGTACGGGCTTCTTGAGTTTCATAAATATAATAGGGATTCCCCTGCCATAGTCTTTTTCATTTAAAACTGAGACTTAAGATCATCCAAAACCCAAATCTTATAGAAAGAAAACAATCGCTATTTCTTCTTTTCCTATTGCACATAGAGGTAATTACAAGATTGCATCAGCCTCTTGTGTAGGGGCGAGAAAGCTAGCTAGTTTTGCAATGCTTCCAAGCCCATGAAAAGACCCAAAAAAAGAGGGGAAAGAAATAAAGTAGGCTAAAGTACAAAACGTAACGTTATATTTAGGGGGGTTTTTGCTCCTCCTAAACATGGGAATACATAGCTCCCCATTCCATCGAATCCCACACGTCCAAGCTTTCACAGGGGTGGTGGGGCGCCCTTCTCATATTCCTATTGACACCCTCGGCCGAGCTTTCAAAGAAAGGCGCTTCCACTCCACTAGGCGAAGTAAAAAGTCCATAACCTATAGAAGCATTGAAGGAATCAACATCAGCAACCTGACGCTCTGAATACCAAACACAAATGAGAATATTATACGCGTTCCCATCAAGTGGTCCTGGAGGTGAAGTGGACCCTCATAATATCCCAAAGCATTTGAAAGTAAACGGGGAACAGTTCTCATCAGCACTTACCTCAGAGGGCTCTCGGAGAGAGTAGGAGGCATTTGTCTCCTTTGGGAACTTGGAAACAAGGATACCAAAACCTTGTCCCCTATCACGCAAGACCTAATACACAAGTGCAAAACATGCTGTTAGTAACACTAGCTAATGAACTTAAAAAAAACAAACTCCAGGGCCTTCCCATTTCAACGAAGAACTAGATTAGATATACCTTGAAAGCATCTTCATCGGTGCGATCATCTCCGATGTACACCGGCAACACGTCGTTGCAGTCGGCAAATCCTTGAGAGAAACAAGAGATGGCAAAATTGATGAGTTCTGCTTGATATTCAATGAAGCCAAAGTAATGAAAGGGACGCGATGTAATGTGTGTTCGGAGAGTCCAGCTTACCAAGAGACTCCAACAAGAACTCCAGGGCCTTCCCTTTGTCCCATTTAATAGTTGGTCTAATCTCCAGGACCTAATTATGGTCACGAAGCCAGAGAATCCAAGTCACTTTCATATTATATAAACTCCAATAAGAGAGTATACCCTACAAAGAAATGGTGGCCAAGGTCCCACCTTTCTGCCTTGGGTGAGCCGCAACTTGGGGTATTCCTTGAGCACTGACTTCACCTGCTCAGCCAATACGCTCCAACTCTGCGAATAGTTAATTAAAAGGGATTGTGGATTCATTAATTCAACAAGATATGTTTTTTATTTTGCCAAATATGGAAAAAGAATAGGAAGTGGGGGCTCGGATATTTAATGGCTTCTAACCTTTTCATCTACACATCTGTAGTGGACGGACACACAGAACTTGTTGTTCTCCACCTTGGCACCAGGGGTGGATTTGGTTTTCTCGAACAGGACATTATAAACCTAAAAGAGATAATAATACATAAAGATCCTTTCATCCAAAGATACTATTCCGGACTGCCGCTATTCCGGGCTAGGCTTGCTGAGACCAAAAAGAAGAGGAACCAACCTCAGTTATCATGGGGAGGAAGTCACTAGCTGGTTGAAAGAGAACTGACTTGGCCTGAACCACACAAGTGATAGAGAAATAGATAAGATTATGAGAAAAACTCTGAGAAAGGGATGTAATGGACTTGGTATTTCTGAGTTTGTGAAGGAAGTGGAGTGCCAACCTTAGCTTTCCTGTATCTGGGTCCTCTGGCCGGGCCTTTGATGTCCATGCCATGGCTACCAGCGTAGTATAACTCTGCCAGCTTCACGAACTTATACACCTAAGAACCAAGCAAATCACGAAGGAAGCAAGTTAGAAAACGAGGAAGATAGAAGAAAAGGCCCAGTCTTTGGATGGTGGGTGGAATGGGAATGTACCTTGTCTCGGCACCGCCCACTGACGATCGCCGTGGGGAAGTACCGAGCGAGATTCCTCACCGCATCTCTCATCTGATTCCCACAAGCAAACAACAATCAAAATCCCATCTTTAACAATAGAATGGAATCGATTGACGGATCGGACCACAGAAACAGAGGAAAACAGGGCGTGGGGGGGGGGGGGGGGGGGCGGGGGGGGGGCGCAACTCACCGCTTCGGACATGAAAGCCGAGTCGGGGTCGTCGACGATGGGAGAGAGCGTTCCATCGTAGTCCAAGAACATCACAATCTGCTTCTCTCTAGAGGCGCTGATGATCTGTTCAAATTTGCTCAGAGCCGAAGGGTGCCGCATCTGAACACCAAAAAAAAAAAAACAAAAGAAAAATCGACAACGATTAGAACCTATCAAGATCGAATCTTTGATCAAAAGACAGCGAAACAAGCTGAAAGAAACAGAGAAAACAGGCTGGAATAGGGAGAAGAGAACTCACAATCCAGGTGGCATGTTCTTCCTGTGCGCCGACGGACGGGGCGGCGGCGAGGGCGGCGGCGGCCTTGGCGTGGGTGGGGGAGGAGGCCTTCATGGACTCAACCCAGGCATTGATCTTCAGAGCAAACCCGCCGGCGACGCCGGCGCCGAAGCCGCTTCGCGGCGGCGGATAAGTGAAGAGCGGCGACGAGTTGGCCACGGCAGCCACCGAGATGGCCATGGCCTCCGGCACCACCACATTCTGCTTCGTCATGGCGAGCCCTCAAAGCTCGAGACTCTCCTCTAATGTCGAACGGAAGGGGAGGCGTAATCGGGAGAGAAAAAGAAGGAAAAGGCGCGATATTTCGCTGGATTTGGACGTCGAGAAGGGGGAGGTTTCGCCAAGCGGTTTTGGTTGGGTGGGGGGGGTTTGTTTAGAGCGGTGCGGGGGAGTTGGCGGGGGAGAAGTGAAGCGGTCGAGGAGTGATTTATACTGGTTTGGAACCCAGAAGGAGACGAAGATTGTGGACTCGTGCGGGGGCCCACGGGAGAGGCCGCACCCACTTTGGCCACCGCATGGGCCCCCACGGTGGTTTCTAGGCAATGTATGCACCCTATCCGCCGTCTTCTTCGTCGCTAGGACCACACGTGTTAACCACGTAAACACCCACGGATTCGTCGCAATTATTAAATTATTTTCGTCGTAATTATTCCCCCCCCCCCCCCCCCCCCCCCAAAAAAAAAAAAAAAAAAAACTAAATCACGCGATTCGGCTTGATACGGATTCCAGCTTTCTTCCCCCCTTCCCAACCAAATTATCCTATTTCCTAAAAGTTATTTATATTTTTACATAAGATATGAATATAAAATTGAATTAAAAAATTATTTATATTTTTATTTATTTTGTTCGATTTTTTTGAGGTTGTTTGAGCCGTGACGCCCCTGGTTAGCTTGGAAAACAGGCAGCTCCAACCAGCCCGGGAAACACAAAACCGCGGACTTTTTCTCAATACCTTGTTTCATATAACTAGGGTGCAACTATTTTTTATTGAAATAACTAAATGGTCCAGTTATTAAATCATGGCCGTCTCTATAGGTGAAACCTTTGATCACACAAGCCAAAACATATATTGAATGATAAAGGTGGGATCCATCTTGTTAAATCAACAGACTGGATTCACCTGTTTTCCAGCCTGGATTCACCTTGTGATTCGTGTTAAAGGGTTCTCTTTGGATACTGGACAAGGGAGCAAGTTTAGAATATGGTGATTAGCTTTTTATACGTAAAATGGAGTTATGTTACTACAAGATAGGTCGTTCGACCGTGACTAATCCGACAATGCGACATGTACCAGAAAACCTCTAGAGTTTGTGTTTCATAATTTTTAATTGATAGATCTACCGTGACTTAAAGAAGCCTCTAGAGTGTAGATGGATGCATAAGCATATACCTAAGCAATCTCATAAGATTTGTTTGTTGGACTAAAAAAAGTTACCCATGCTTGTTTTTTTAACTACGTCAATGGTTGTCAAATTGTATATATGAACCCAGAATTTTGATCATACTTTATAGTGTTATTATATGATAATTGCTGGTTTAAATCACTATCAAGGTTGAGATTGATTAAACTCAAGCAGCTCATAGAAAAAAGTAAGTGACTGTCAGCAATAATGTAGGGGTTAATGCATGAATGAATCCAACAAGGCTTCAAACCTTGCTAAGCTTCAAACGACTACTACAATAAAAAAGATTAATATTGACAAAAAATTTGATGACAAAAAAAAAGAAAGAAAAGTATAACTTGGTGATAGAAATTAACTTTCGGCGTCATACTATAAAAGTTAGTAATTTTTTAATGACAAAAATTAATTTTGTCGGAAAAATATATATCACTATTCATATGGAGGAAGTTTTTGTCATATGGAGGAAATTTTTTTTTGATAATCTTAGCTATATTGTGACAAAATTTATCGTTACTAAGAATTAGTAAATTTTGTGATGAAATATCTTAGGTCACTAAATAATCTATGATTGCTTTCATTATAAAAATAATAGTGTTATCAAATATTAACGCACCAAGTTGCTCTTATATTATGATAAAGTTTATCATCACTAAGAATCTGCAAAGTTTGTGAAAAAATACTTTCAATTACCAAAAATTTATGTTTTTGGTGATCTAAATTTCTTGACATCTATTCTTCTTTTATTTTGAAAATTTATAACTTAGCAATGATGACCATTCATGACAAAAATAATAGTATCACTAATGATTGCAAATTTTGTGATAATAGTAAAGTTTTGGCACCAAACTATCATTAGTAATTTTTAGTATAAGAAATTATTTTCATAGAAAATTTTCATCATCACATGTATGATGCGAATTTCGCAAAATTTTGTGAAATTTTTTTATGAAGATTTTTACTATACCGCAACCAAAAAATATTGTCACCAACAACTCGCACAATTATTGATAAAAGCTATTATATCACTAAATATTACTATAATTATCATTC
Organism: Phoenix dactylifera; assembly: GCF_009389715.1. Classification (NCBI taxonomy): domain Eukaryota; kingdom Viridiplantae; phylum Streptophyta; class Magnoliopsida; order Arecales; family Arecaceae; genus Phoenix; species Phoenix dactylifera. The sequence goes on along the minus strand of NW_024068005.1, from coordinate 10,136 downwards.
AATTAATATATAAATTAATTATTTATAACTATTATTGGTAATAATAAAATTACATTACCGATAATTACAATTTTGTTGACGAAAACCAAGATTTGTCTTTCAATTAATGTTACTAATTTGTTGGTAATAAAAACTATTTAATGAAAAAATTTTGTCACCACAAATATGGTACCAAAAATTGTAGTAACTGGATAATAGTTTAAGATTTAAATATTAAACTTATATTGAGTCCATTCAAGTAAGATTTAGATCACTGATCTAATTAAATTTGAATTAAAAATATATTAAAATTAAACTATTTACAAAATTAAAAGTTTTCAATATTAAATACCATTATTACTTTTTAATTGCAATATGAATAAAAATAATCATGAATTGTATATTTTTAAAGAGCTTTAAAAAATATATACAAATATTAGAATATATGAGTTATTGATATTTAAAAATATTTTAAATAATTTTTTTGAAATGATATAAAGAATAAAACAAAGTTAAATATTTTTTTTGTTAAAAGGAAGAAGATTAAACTTTATCTAAAAATAACTAATTGTTAAACTACGGATTACCATAGTATATTTGAAATGAGCATATTTTTATAATGTGAATAAGTTTAGATAAGTATAATAAACTATAATTATATATCAGAAAGTCAATATTGCTATAGTGGCTGAGTAGCATACAACAATCTAAGAGATCTTAGATTTGATTTCTCTTCTATTAAATTACAAGCGTATATCAAAACCTGTATCCGAATCCAATCACATACAAAAATATCTGCTTGAATCCAACTAATTTCAACTCTCAGATTTATCGAATCTTTTAGCCACAAAATTTTCTTTCTTTTTGTGATGAATAATATTGTCATAAAAATATAAACTTTTTCATGATAAATTTGTTCACGTCATCGTAGATTAATCTTTAATGACAAAGAATATTTTTATTGATGAAATTCTTTTAGCTTTTGTGACGAACAAGATTGTCACAAAATAGAATCTCTTTATTGATAAGTTTGTTTACGTCACCATAGATTAATCTTTTGGTGACAAAAAATATATCATGTCATGACGAAATTGTCAATTTCTTGTGATGGAAACTATCATCACCAAATACTTTATCATTGGGTGATGAATATATTTTTATCATAATTGATATATATATTTGTTGACGGAATATTTCTATTGTTACTATATATGTTTGGCGACATTTTTTTTACGAGCATCATGATAATTTATTTTCATTACTAAAATCTTTTTATGACGAAATTGATTTTTTTTGGTGAAGATTTGTTTTGTCAAGCATATTATTTTTTTCTTGTAGTGGACAAAGCAAAATTCCATGAATGAACAAGCACGTCGTGGTCATGCTTCCCACACAAAGTCTGAAACAGGTGTATTGTATTTGTATTGCATTTGCATGCCTTGAAATGAAAGCAATATTGAGGACCCTCCCATGCCAATCTCAAATCAAGCACATGTAAACTAACATTTTTGCCACTGACAAGTTCCAATATGGACGTCGTGTGGTAAAAAAAAAGTCCATGTATATATTAAAAAAAAGTCCAGTGAGAGGCTAAGGATTTTGACACCTTTAGAGGTGAGTATGCGAGGCTTTTTTTTTCATGCAAATATTCAATATTACAAAAATGAGAGACTCATATCACACTCTACAATTGCAATGCAACACATAATAACCCATACGTCACTTGATGATCAGCATTAAGTCATATGAGAGCTCCTCTCAGAAAAGGTCATGGTGCATGAGTGTGTTTATTATTGCTAAGTAAGTTTATTTTTCTAACTTCCTGATTGCTCTATCTTCAAATGACCTAACTTGCACAGTGAGTGAATATTGAAGGCCAACCATGCATGATTACACAACATGCATGCATGCTCATACCTCAGTGGTTTGGACGGTTGATATTACTCATTTGTGGTAGTCACTACATATCATTTTTATTCCTTGTTGAAAAGTACAAGATAAAGCCATATAGATGTTTTTACTTGGAGTGCATATTTACGTGTCTTATTTTTCATATAAACAAACAAATTATTACTTGTTAAGAACACGATTACTGAAGCACAAATGTATCTTTTTTTAATCTTGTTTCTTTCAGATCAAGATCACTCATCATCTTGGCATAAATTAATGTATCATTTATATGAAGCTATTTATAAAGAAGAAAACCTTGTGATATATATATATACCAAGAACATGTCATGGTAACATGTTAGATTTTTCTGAAATATATAAATTTTTACACCAAGGGTTGTCCGCAAAGACCATGACCAGATTTTCAACTTCTGTTTTTTATTGGCTGTCTTGTGTTTCTAATAAGTTGTTTAATAGTTGGCATGTCGTATGTATATATATAATTTTAGAGGCCCCAAAGCTCCTCAATGGAGCCACCTGTCTGAAAGTTCTGGACCTTGGGTTCCCTAGCCATCACCCAAGTCCTTGACACGTCCTTCTGACCAGTTCTGACCTCCCCAGCTTCCGGCGTTCTCCTCTCCTTCCACTGCCCTCTCTTTAGCAAACACCACAAGCCTCCCTTAAGTACCAACTCCTAGTCATGGTGCTTCCCACTTTCTAGCGTTAGAGATTGGTGCAAGTGCTGTCTTTTAACGTAAAGAGAGGGGATACGGGACTGCTCAGCTTTGTGCAACTCCTGTGAGGTTTCCAACTCCACAAGCCACAGTGACGGAAAAAGGCTATACAATAATATATGATCTACTCCATTTCCTCTATGTGAGGCCCTTGCTTTCACTGCCATCTACCAAACTAGATTTGGCTTTCTACTTATTTCTAGTGGTGGACTTGTAGTATGTTAGCCATCATTATATAAACATGAGGGGAACGTGTCAAATGACATGGTTTCCCAAGGTTTGGTATCTCAAACTCTTAGCAAGCGAAGAGAGTGTGCGAGCAAATTAAGAATTGCTGTAGGCCATTAATTACTAATGTGTTACTATTGGAGTGGGTGATCATACAATAATCGTTTTAAAAAAGGTTTTTGTTATAAAAAGTCAGTGATCATTGACCTACAGGAAGAGAACCATGGTTAACAAGGGGTCTGAATTTAACCATTCGTCTCGGTAAATTAGAGATGATGTATGCAGCGACGTCATACTGCTGTTTAAACTTACTTTTGTATATGCTCTACAAAGCTTGTCACTGGTCTAACTACAAGCTAATAGTCAACCGCTAGTTTTTAACTGTCGACAGTCAACAGAACATGACGATTGGAACAGGGCATGCAAGTGTCATAGTTTCCGATGATTGTAGTACAATGCATTAATGTACACGCTAACCTTCTGACACCTGCTTGTGAAATGGTGCCAAAATGTTGCTTGAGGAAGAAGCAAGCTATCAAAATAGAATGCATGCAATTAACTAATGCCAGATCAATAACTCACAAATGTTCCTGGTCGTGCTTGTTGCCTCCAAGTTTGATCTTGTCTTCTACTTTAGAGTTTAGACTTTAAGCTTTTAGGCACGGATTCTCCTGGAAAAACATGCATGCATGAAGAGCATCAGTCAAGAAATAATGCTTTAGATTCTAAGAATATATGGCTGTCACCCTTGGTCGCCACCTTAGTCGTTCACATGTCTAAGTATCCATATGTATAATTTGTTTTCCACCTAATCTTTCACATCCTTCGTCGCCACCTTAGTCATTCACATGTCTAGGTATCTACATTTATAAGTTCTTTTCACCTAATCCTTCATATTAAACTCGTTCAACTTTTAATTTTATATTTTCTTTGGGTGGTCAAAACCTAAACAGATGAGCAGAAGGCAAGCGTTACCCCGTTGATTAGGGCTCGATTAGAGAGCCCTGGCCTTTAAAAGTCGTGGCGGCTTCTTCCGGTGTCCCTAAGCATCATGGCCGTCCTACTTTTCGCCGCACGAATTCACCTCGTAACGGGACAGGTGGCGAAAGGAGGGCGACACCTGTGCACGGGCGGCGCTTGTGCGAGGATTGGGGTGACGTGGCTATATGTGATTGGGCGAGTAGGTTCTCTCGTGGGGCTAAGGCAAGGATTCTTGAAACGGACCGGGTTCGGACGGGTAGCGGCGCGGGTGGGTCCCAAGTGGGCCGCGGTCGGTGGCGACCGGTAAGTGGGTCGGTCCGGGTGGGCGTCGTAGATCGCGGCCGTTGAAGGATGGTGGTGGGCGTGGGCCCCGCGGGGTCCATGGTTTCCGATGGCGTTGGGTGCGGAAATAGCGTGTGGCCCACGGAATGTCGCATTTGGGCGGAGGGTCGCGGTCGCGGCCCGGGTCCGGTTCCGGGTCAGTCGCAACCATCAAGTGGAGGTCGACCTCAACCGCGGAATGATGCCCGATAGCTCGCAATCATCCGAGTCATGGGGGTTCGTCCTTTCTCTTTTTATTTTATTAGGCTAGATACGGGCTAGGTTGTCCATTAGTTGAGGAGTAAAGATGGAGAGCAGTTTTGGTTTTTATTTTTTAACTTGGACCTATAGTATTTCGTGGCAAGATTAAGGTTCAAGTCAATGGAAAAGAACCACACCCCCTGGGGCTCATATCACTCCATAATGAATTTTGAGTTTGAAGTGTTTGATGCCACCCATTAAAAAAAGAAAAGAAAAAGAGAGAGAAGAATAATGTTTGGTGCATGATACAAGTATAGTTGTTTGCTTTGTTTTTTTGCTTGCAAAGAAATGCTAGACCAATATACCTAAATAAAAATAAGAAATAATTATATGCTAGATCTGAAATTCCTTGTTTGCCATGCATGTCAACTTTACGATGAGTCTAAATCATAGTGAGCGTAACCGTATAACTTTGCGAGAATTATATAACTTCGAAACAATCTTTATGTAAAGAATTGCTTGAGCAAAACCTAATCCGTAAATGTATAAGACTAGTGCTACTTGATGCAGTTCTTGCATGCATCCTACCTTTCTATGCATGCATGCATGCATGCATGCGTCGGAATATTCAAAGGAAAGATGGATAGAGGTAATCCAAATATTCCTTGTAACGGTCCACTCCTTGAAGAATGTCGGTAGCTTTTGGTTCGCAGTGGAAAAGAAAGGATATTGTGGGTGACCATTTGACGATGGAGTTGTCAACATGGTAAGCAAAATTGCGATGAGGCTACTAAATAGACAGACGGAAATTTCCGTGCAAGTGCCCAATCTGTTGTCCTTTCCGCCATTTGCATGGACATGGGTCTCACTTTCATGCAACTCTTCTTCTTTTTTTTTTAGCTTTAGAATGCAACTCTTTTTTACAAGTTGTGTACTCATGCATAAGGAGACAGAACAATACAAGCAGCAGCTAAATACACACATAGAAATGTCATGTCCAAAAGATAAACTCTATCTTCTCATGTAGAATGGACATTTCTTAATCCAAGTGATCGATAAATGGAAGGTGAATTAAGGTAACAAATCCATAAGTTGTGCCTTGGAGTTACAATTTGAAAATCTAAAAAATTTACACATAATGAATGAAGAGTTTGTGATTTTCCTTGTATTTGAGCCATTGTGAGATCTTATATGACTTAATGCAATCCTAATTTTCTTTTTCCAAGTTTAAGATCTAATGAACAATCAACTAAACCATCATGATGGATCATGAACATAATTTGTTCATGGCCCCCATTAAATTCTTTTGTGTTGCTACTGTACTGAATATATTTTGTTTAGTGGTATATAGGATCATGATTATTGGAAAGTGATGTCCAAAATTGACACTTTATGAAAGTTATTTATGGGCTCATCCGACATCACATCAAGTACTTCCAAGGGGTCCTTCGAACCCCCATCACATATGCTGGACACAGTCCTGTAAGGTAATCAACTAACTCTTCTATGGTGGATCATAACCATGAAAGCATTTTTGACCCTATTAAATACTTTTATGTTATCATTGTTAAACTATTTTGTCTGCTAGCATATAGCATCATGTCTATTGGCAAGTGATAACTAAATATGAAACTGTATGTGAATGTGTTTATAGGATAAGAAAAAGATGCACCATGCGCAATTTATATGCACTAAACAAATTGATCTTTCCTTTCCTTGATATGCCATGTACACATATCAAACAAAGAAAAATGTCTTCCCTGTAGTTCCTCAAATATGAAGTTAAACGTATAAGTCTGAAGGTGCTGGTTTATTAGTTAGTAATGCCTTCTATGGTTATACTAGAGAAGACAATCTAAATCCAAGTTTCTTTAAGGGCTCATTTGGTTCGCGGGAAGCATTTTTTCTCGTAGAAATATGATTCATGAAAAAAAGGATTCCTAGGAAGAAGATGTTTGGGAATGTACTTTTGGCATATTTGGTTAAACATGAAAAAATGATAGATTTTCAGAGTATTTATGTTTGGTTGACCATCCACTTTCCTGGAAAAGTTATGTGTAATTTCTATTATATCCTTAATAAAAATTAGGTGTTTAATGCTGAAGGGGCTTTTTAGAAAAAATAAAGATGAAGTGATTTCCGCCTCATGGGAAAGTAACTTTCTCATGTTTCTCATGAGAAAGACTTTTTCATGAAATGTGGGAATCATATTCCCATGAGAATACAACTTACCCATTTCTTTTCTTTGAAAACTCCAACCAAACAAGAGGCATCTCATTACTTTTCCGTTGAACACTTTTCCTCCTTCTTTTCCCACGAACCAAATGAGCCCTAAGGGTTTGAGAAGTTACAAATATTTCGAAGAGGGCTTCCATTGTACGTCTATCGTCTGTAAACTTGTTCTACTAAATAAAAGAATTCAATATTAGTTCACTCTGCATGTAATTTCAATTCTTATTATCACTGTACAAGCATCAATAAAAATAACAGTATTAGATATTAGGAACGAGATAAGATCTTTCCTACAACCACCCGGTCATGCCCTGGAGCCACTTTCAGATGCATGATCGCACGTGATTGTGCATGATCATGTATCTCAGAGTATAATTGGACGGTCATGGCGGCGGTCCTTCATGTTAGTTACTAAACCCAGTCTCTAAGTATTAATATCTAGTTCTACAACAACCATAGGATCATGTGATTACACCAACTATTAATTTGAAACACAAAGTTTTATCTTTCTTTGACTTCAACATTCTTGTTAAAAGAGTAAAGATGAACAAAAGCTCCAGTTCAGCATATGATGTGGGACCCATTTGAAGCTGCGTGGACTGGCTTCAACGTTGGTCAAAAAGGAAGTGGTACAGAGTCCACTTGACCACCAGTCGACCGCGTGGGGGCCTCAGAACAGAATACCCCGACTCGTGAGTCGCCTCGCCACGCATGCTTGGCCCCACCTTCCTTGTTCGCACGTCAGCCGTCACGTTGCACCCATGACTCATCCGGCCCACCATCACCCTCTAGTGCTGTCATTCATTCAAACACCTCATAGCCAAAAGAATAAATAAATAAAAAACAGTGAAAGTAGGCAGAAAATCTCCATCTTCTCCTTCCCACCTCTTTTCTTAGATTTTCTTCCATTTTTTTTTTCATGGCCATCGTAGAGATCGAAAATTCCTCCGAGATAGGCCTAGTAGTGGAAAAAATCTAACTTCATACTCTCCTAAAGCACCTCTTTTTCTCTCCTCTTTTTTATTCTTTTTTTATAATATTTCCAAGGTTCTCCCCCCTTATCATCAGCAAACTTAGCACTAAAAACGAGCATCAATCGGCTTGCATCATTTGGTAATATATTATTGGAATATTTTATTCTTAGTGTCAAAAATTGAGATACCTGATTCACCCTATCAAATTTTGGCAATATCAATAGCAAGTTGCCAAGTTGAGGAGAAAAGTTAGGAATTTACTTTTGTTTTTGATTTGCTATCATTTAAAGTGAACATGGCATGAAGGTGACGTGGGAGTGATTCAAGAGTCCAATTACAGGAGTTTGTTACTCTTAGACAAGTGTTTCATTAGTGGAAGGAGCCTTTTTTTTAAACCCATATACGAACAAGATTTTCTAAAACATCATGTCTATTTTTTAAATTGTACAACTATAAGTTGTTTGTTGTAAAAAAAAAAAAAAAAAAATTGGGAAAAAAGCTCAATTACTCAACTAACATCGGTTCTCAAATCGATCTTGAAATGTAAAGATTAATACCCTAGGGCTTATTGCTTATCAAGATCCACCACATAAACATGTAAGTACATTGCTTTTCACAGTTGAAGTAATTAAAAGGCTCTATGTCTAAGTTTTTAATTTGAGGGATGGCATCAACAGCTTGTTTTGAGAAGCATTTGTCAGTCAACCACTGATCGGACTTTACAAAAATATTGATGAATATTGAGAAAATGTGGTTATCAAATATATTTCGAGAACTTCCAACTCATTTATTGTTCTCTATTACGCTTGTCGTCTCTATTGCTCCAATCCAATTAAGCTGGCCTATCGACTCTACTACATAAATTATGGCTAAGGCTACAAATGGGTCGAGTTGACCCATGATCCGATTCGATCCGACCCGTTTAGACCCGATCCGATTTGTTTTGGAGGACTCGTGGAGGCCGGGTTAGGTCTTAAAATTAGACTGTTCCATTTTCTGGCTCGGGTCTGGGTTTACTAAATTCAGACCCGACTCAACATATTTGAAATTTAGGTAATTTTGGATTTTAATCCTACGACCCGCCATGACCAATTTGCTCCTAATTTGTAAAATTATTTGGACCGCAGGCCACAACCCATAGAATGAGTTAACCCAAATCGGATCCGACCCGTTCTAATCAAATCCAAATTTTTAGGTTGGGTCTATATAATAGGTCTGTTATAACATGGACCCGGTCGCCGACCCGAATGACCCGTTCGGTATCGAAACATTTGTAATGGTGGACCGCGACTTGACCCAACCCGATCTATCTATTGGATTGGGTCAGGATCCAAAATTAGGATCTGATAAAGGAACCGGTGTTGAGTCCGGATTCAACGCGACCCGTTTGCACCCCCAATTACTGGCCAACAAAACTATATCTAAGTTAGGCTTAATTTGACTTATTAGAGTACCAAAGGTCAATAGATCTGAGATAGACCCTTGATCAAAACCCAAAGTTTGCTGGGCCTTAACACGGACATCCTCCTTCAGCCCACTTCGAATTTTAAGAATACCTTCCTTTTTGACCGGCCTTTGCGCCAGGGGTTTGCGAAAGCACCATAATAGAAGATAACATACAAACACATAAAGTAGAGAAAAGTTTCATACAAATGATCTAAAGAAGATTTATATAATATATATACAGCAACAACAATAAATAAATTACCAGATATTCACAACCAGAGAGAAGGCGGAAAGTGAAAGTATGTGGGATTAACATAAAGATATCCAAAGCAAAGTTTCAACTAAATCATATGCCAATATGTTGATGCTTAAGGTTTCATCCTACCAAATTGAAGTCTGATCAACTGTCATGCTTGTACATTGGACCCACCATGGCCCCTCCAAACTCAACAAACTTTTTGGGCATGCCCCACCTAAAATCTAGCATGAACCAATTCCCTAGGCTTCTTTCCCATGTTTCCTCTCTCTCTCTCTCTCTTTCTCTCTCTCTAAAAATAATCCAAAGTGTCAGGGCTTATCTAGCCAGATCATATCCCTTACATCAAATCAGATTTTGGCTGCATCAGGCCCCTTTGTTATCTTATGGGCGTGCGGGCATTTGGAGGCATATGCCATTCTTTTTTGGGTTCTCTCCTTTGTGTTGTTGTATTATTATCTTCGCATCCTCTTTTTATCATTGTTTGATAGGGTTAAAGGAAGGGTGAAACCTTTTCTAACTGAACAAATAGTTGGATGGGAGCCCAAGTGGACGTCGGCAAGTGGAGTTCCACTGGGCAAGCCAAAAGGTTCATCATGTCAAAAACTTTAACACATGATCCAAAAACACTTGCATCTCTCCGTCTCTCTCTTTCCGAAAGGGATAAATCCAACAAAGAAATCCAATAAGGTGGCATCAAAGTGGGGAATGATTTGATCCCTAAAGGTCCATATCTATCTCTCAATAAATAACCGATAGATAACATATGGCATGGCATGAAGGCTAATATTTCATTTATCAACGCATGCGATGAGGGGATCGATGGATGTGGCAGCCTAGTGGCAAAATCATAGCCGGTTTGTGGTGGATATGGTGATGCCAATTTGGGAGCAA